>NC_140988.1:390232949-390581240 GCF_052327205.1 Somniosus microcephalus | reverse complement strand
CCTCCCCCCCCTCCCTCTTATCTCCTCCCCCCCCCCTCCCTCTATCTCCTCCCCCCCCCTCCCTCTTATCTCCTCCCCCCCCCTCCCACTATCTCCTCCCCCCCCTCCCTCTTCTCCTCCCCCCCCTCCCACTTTCTCCTCCCCCCCCCTCCCTCTTTCTCCTCCCCCCCCCTCCCTCTTTCTCCTCCCCCCCTCCTCTTTCTCCTCCCCCCCCTCCCTCTTCTCCTCCCCCCCCCCCACATTCTCCACCCCCCCTCCCTCTTTCTCCTCCCCCCCCCTCCCTCTTCTCCTCCCCCCCCCCCTCTTCTCCTCCCCCCCCCCCCACTTCTCCTCCCCCCCCCCACTTCTCCTCCCCCCCCTCCCTCTTTCTCCTCCCCCCCCCCCCTCTTTCTCCTCCCCCCCCCTCCCTCTTCTCCTCCCCCCCCTCCCTCTTTCTCCTCCCCCCCCCCCTCCCTCTTCTCCTCCCCCCCCCCTCCCTCTTTCTCCTCCCCCCCCCTCCCACTTTCTCCTCCCCCCCCTCCCTCTTTCTCCTCCCCCCCTCCCTCTTTCTCCTCCCCCCTCCCCCCTTTCTCCTCCCCCTCCCCCCTTCTCCTCCCCCTCCCCCTCACCCTCCCCCCCCCCTTTCTCCTCCCCCCTCCCCCCTTTCTCCTCCCCCCTCCCCCCTTTCTCCTCCCCCTCCCCCCTTTCTCCTCCCCCCTCCCCCCTTTCTCCTCCCCCTCCCCCTTTCTCCTCCCCCCTCCCCCCTTTCTCCTCCCCCCTTTCTCCCTTTCTCCTCCCCCCTTTCTCCTCCCCCCTCCCCCCTTCTCTCCTCCCCCCTCCCCCCTTTCTCCTCCCCCCTCCCCCTTTCTCCTCCCCCCTCCCCCCTTTCTCCTCCCCCCTCCCCCCTTTCTCCTCCCCCCTCCCCCCTTTCTCCTCCCCCTCCCCCCTTTCTCCTCCCCCCTTTCTCCTCCCCCCTCCCCCCTTTCTCCTCCCCCTTCCCCCCTTTCTCCTCCCCCTCCCCCTTTCTCCTCCCCCTCCCCCTTTCTCCTCCCCCTCCCCCTTTCTCCTCCCCCTCCCCCCTTTCTCCTCCCCCCCTCCCCCCTTTCTCCTCCCCCCTCCCCCCTTTCTCCTCCCCCCTCCCCCCTTTCTCCTCCCCCTCCCCCTCCCCCCTTTCTCCTCCCCCCTCTCTCCTCCCCCCTCCCCCCTCTCTCCTCCCCCCTCCCCCCTTTCTCCTCCCCCTCCCCCCTTTCTCCTCCCCCTCCCCCCTTTCTCCTCCCCCCTTTCTCCTCCCCCTCCCCCCTTTCTCCTCCCCCTCCCCCCTTTCTCCTCCCCCTCCCTCCTTTCTCCTCCCCCCTCCCTCCTTTCTCCTCCCCCCTCCCTCCTTTCTCCTCCCCCCTCCCTCCTTTCTCCTCCCCCCTCCCTCCTTTCTCCTCCCCCCTCCCTCCTCCCTCCTTTCTCCTCCCTCCTCCCTCCTTTCTCCTCCCCCCCCCTCCCTCTTTCTCCTCCCCCCCCCTCCTCCCTCTTTCTCCTCCCCCCCCCTCCCTCTTTCTCCTCCCCCCCCCTCCCTCTTTCTCCTCCCCCCCCCCTCCCTCTTTCTCCTCCCCCCCCCCTCCCTCTTTCTCCTCCCCCCCCCCCTCCCTCTTTCTCCTCCCCCCCCCTCCCTCTTTCTCCTCCCCCCCCCTCCCTCTTTCTCCTCCCCCCCCTCCCTCTTTCTCCTCCCCCTCCCCCCTTTCTCCTCCCCCCTTTCTCCTCCCCCCCTCCCCCCTTTCTCCTCCCCCCCTCCCCCCTTTCTCCTCCCCCCCCTCCCCCCTCCCCCTCCCCCCTCCCTCCTTTCTCCTCCCCCTCCCCCCTTTCTCCTCCCCCCTCCCTCCTTTCTCCTCCCCCCTCCCCCCTTTCTCCTCCCCCCTCCCTCCTTTCTCCTCCCCCCTCCCCCTTTCTCCTCCCCCCCTCCCCCCTTTCTCCTCCCCCCTCCCCCCTCCCCCTTTCTCCTCCCCCCCTCCCCCCTTTCTCCTCCCCCCCTCCCCCCTTTCTCCTCCCCCCTCTCTCCTCCCCCCTCCCCCCTTTCTCCTCCCCCCTCCCCCCTTTCTCCTCCCCCCTCCCCCCTTTCTCCTCCCCCTTCCCCCCTTTCTCCTCCCCCTCCCCCCTTTCTCCTCCCCCCTCCCCCCTTTCTCCTCCCCCCCTCCCCCCTTTCTCCTCCCCCCTTTCTCCTCCCCCCTCTCTCCTCCCCCCTCCCCCCCTCTCTCCTCCCCCCTCCCCCCTTTCTCCTCCCCCTCCCCCCTTTCTCCTCCCCCCTTTCTCCTCCCCCTCCCCCCTTTCTCCTCCCCCTCCCCCCTTTCTCCTCCCCCTCCCTCCTTTCTCCTCCCCCCTCCCTCCTTTCTCCTCCCCCCTCCCTCCTTTCTCCTCCCCCCTCCCTCCTCCCTCCTTTCTCCTCCCCCCTCCCTCCTTTCTCCTCCCTCCTCCCTCCCTCTTTCTCCTCCCCCCCCCTCCTCCCTCTTTCTCCTCCCCCCCCCTCCTCCCTCTTTCTCCTCCCCCCCCCCCCCTCCCTCTTTCTCCTCCCCCCCCCCTCCCTCTTTCTCCTCCCCCCCCTCCCTCTTTCTCCTCCCCCCCCTCCCTCTTTCTCCTCCCCCCCCCCCTCCCTCTTTCTCCTCCCCCCCCCCTCCCTCTTTCTCCTCCCCCCCCCCCCTCCCTCTTTCTCCTCCCCCCCCCTCCCTCTTTCTCCTCCCCCCCCCCCTCCCTCTTTCTCCTCCCCCCCCCCTCCCTCTTTCTCCTCCCCCCCCCCCTCCCTCTTTCTCCTCCCCCCCCCCTCCCTCTTTCTCCTCCCCCCCCTCCCTCTTTCTCCTCCCCCCCCTCCCTCTTTCTCCTCCCCCCCCCTCCCTCTTTCTCCTCCCCCCCCTCCCTCTTTCTCCTCCCCCCCTCCCTCTTTCTCCTCCCCCCCCCCTCCCTCTTTCTCCTCCCCCCCCCTCCCTCTTTCTCCTCCCCCCCCCCCTCCCTCTTTCTCCTCCCCCCCCCCCCCCTCTTTCTCCTCCCCCCCCCCTCCCTCTTTCTCCTCCCCCCCCCCCTCCCTCTTTCTCCTCCCCCCCCCCTCCCTCTTTCTCCTCCCCCCCCCCTCCCTCTTTCTCCTCCCCCCCCCTCCCTCTTTCTCCTCCCCCCCCTCCCTCTTTCTCCTCCCCCTCCCCCCTTTCTCCTCCCCCTCCCCCCTTTCTCCTCCCCCTCCCCCCTTTCTCCTCCCCCCCCCTTTCTCCTCCCCCCTCCCCCCTTTCTCCTCCCCCCTCCCCCCTTTCTCCTCCCCCTCCCCCCTTTCTCCTCCCCCCTCCCCCCTTTCTCCTCCCCCCTCCCCCCTTTCTCCTCCCCCCTCCCCCCTTTCTCCTCCCCCTCCCCCCTTTCTCCTCCCCCCTTTCTCCTCCCCCCTCCCCCCTTTCTCCTCCCCCTTCCCCCCTTTCTCCTCCCCCTCCCCCCTTTCTCCTCCCCCTCCCCCCTTTCTCCTCCCCCTCCCCCCTTTCTCCTCCCCCCCTCCCCCCTTTCTCCTCCCCCCTTTCTCCTCCCCCCTCCCCCCTTTCTCCTCCCCCCTCCCCCCTTTCTCCTCCCCCTCCCCCTCCCCCCTTTCTCCTCCCCCCTCTCTCCTCCCCCCTCCCCCCTCTCTCCTCCCCCCTCCCCCCTTTCTCCTCCCCCTCCCCCCTTTCTCCTCCCCCTCCCCCCTTTCTCCTCCCCCCTTTCTCCTCCCCCTCCCCCCTTTCTCCTCCCCCTCCCCCCTTTCTCCTCCCCCTCCCCCCTTTCTCCTCCCCCTCCCTCCTTTCTCCTCCCCCCTCCCTCCTTTCTCCTCCCCCCTCCCTCCTTTCTCCTCCCCCCTCCCTCCTTTCTCCTCCCCCCTCCCTCCTCCCTCCTTTCTCCTCCCTCCTCCCTCCTTTCTCCTCCCCCCCCTCCCTCTTTCTCCTCCCCCCCCCTCCTCCCTCTTTCTCCTCCCCCCCCCTCCCTCTTTCTCCTCCCCCCCCCTCCCTCTTTCTCCTCCCCCCCCCCTCCCTCTTTCTCCTCCCCCCCCCTCCCTCTTTCTCCTCCCCCCCCCCTCCCTCTTTCTCCTCCCCCCCCTCCCTCTTTCTCCTCCCCCCCCCCCTCCCTCTTTCTCCTCCCCCCCCCTCCCTCTTTCTCCTCCCCCTCCCCCCTTTCTCCTCCCCCCTTTCTCCTCCCCCCCTCCCCCCTTTCTCCTCCCCCCCTCCCCCCTTTCTCCTCCCCCCCTCCCCCCTCCCCCTCCCCCCTCCCTCCTTTCTCCTCCCCCTCCCCCCTTTCTCCTCCCCCCTCCCTCCTTTCTCCTCCCCCCTCCCCCCTTTCTCCTCCCCCCTCCCTCCTTTCTCCTCCCCCCTCCCCCTTTCTCCTCCCCCCCTCCCCCCTTTCTCCTCCCCCCTCCCCCCTCCCCCTTTCTCCTCCCCCCCTCCCCCCTTTCTCCTCCCCCCCTCCCCCCTTTCTCCTCCCCCCTCTCTCCTCCCCCCTCCCCCCTTTCTCCTCCCCCCTCCCCCCTTTCTCCTCCCCCCTCCCCCCTTTCTCCTCCCCCTTCCCCCCTTTCTCCTCCCCCTCCCCCCTTTCTCCTCCCCCCTTTCTCCTCCCCCCCTCCCCCCTTTCTCCTCCCCCCTTTCTCCTCCCCCCTCTCTCCTCCCCCCTCCCCCCTCTCTCCTCCCCCCTCCCCCCTTTCTCCTCCCCCTCCCCCCTTTCTCCTCCCCCCTTTCTCCTCCCCCTCCCCCCTTTCTCCTCCCCCTCCCCCCTTTCTCCTCCCCCTCCCCCCTTTCTCCTCCCCCTCCCTCCTTTCTCCTCCCCCCTCCCTCCTTTCTCCTCCCCCCTCCCTCCTTTCTCCTCCCCCCTCCCTCCTTTCTCCTCCCCCCTCCCTCCTCCCTCCTTTCTCCTCCCCCCTCCCTCCTTTCTCCTCCCTCCTCCCTCCCTCTTTCTCCTCCCCCCCCTCCTCCCTCTTTCTCCTCCCCCCCCCTCCCTCTTTCTCCTCCCCCCCCCTCCCTCTTTCTCCTCCCCCCCCTCCCTCTTTCTCCTCCCCCCCCTCCCTCTTTCTCCTCCCCCCCCCCCTCCCTCTTTCTCCTCCCCCCCCCCCTCCCTCTTTCTCCTCCCCCCCCCCCCCTCCCTCTTTCTCCTCCCCCCCCCTCCCTCTTTCTCCTCCCCCCCCCCCCTCCCTCTTTCTCCTCCCCCCCCCCTCCCTCTTTCTCCTCCCCCCCCCCCTCCCTCTTTCTCCTCCCCCCCCCCTCCCTCTTTCTCCTCCCCCCCCCCCTCCCTCTTTCTCCTCCCCCCCCCCCCTCCCTCTTTCTCCTCCCCCCCCCCCTCCCTCTTTCTCCTCCCCCCCCTCCCTCTTTCTCCTCCCCCCCCTCCCTCTTTCTCCTCCCCCCCCTCCCTCTTTCTCCTCCCCCCCCTCCCTCTTTCTCCTCCCCCCCCTCCCTCTTTCTCCTCCCCCCCCCTCCCTCTTTCTCCTCCCCCCCCCTCCCTCTTTCTCCTCCCCCCCCCTCCCTCTTTCTCCTCCCCCCCTCCCCCCTTTCTCCTCCCCCCCTCCCCCCTCCCCCCTTTCTCCTCCCCCCCTCCCCCTCCCCCCTTTCTCCTCCCCCCTCCCTCCTTTCTCCTCCCCCCTCCCTCCTTTCTCCTCCCCCCTCCCCCCTCCCTCCTTTCTCCTCCCCCCTCCCCCCTCCCTCCTTTCTCCTCCCCCCTCCCCCCTTTCTCCTCCCCCCTCCCTCCTTTCTCCTCCCCCCTCCCTCCTTTCTCCTCCCCCCTCCCTCCTCCCCCCTCCCTCCTTTCTCCTCCCCCCTCCCTCCTCCCCCCTCCCTCCTTCCCCCTCCCTCCTTTCTCCTCCCCCCTCCCTCCTCCCTCCTCCCTCCTTTCTCCTCCCCCCTCCCTCCTCCCTCCTTTCTCCTCCCTCCTCCCTCCTTTCTCCTCCCCCCTCCCTCCTCCCCCCTCCCTCCTCCCTCCTCCCTCCTTTCTCCTCCCCCCTCCCTCCTTTCTCCTCCCCCCTCCCTCCTTTCTCCTCCCCCCTCCCTCCTTTCTCCTCCCCCCTCCCTCCTTTCTCCTCCCCCCTCCCTCCTTTCTCCTCCCTCCTCCCTCCTTTCTCCTCCCTCCTTTCTCCTCCCCCCTTTCCTCTCCCCCCTTTCTCCTCCCCCCTTTCCTCTCCCCCCTTTCTCCTCCCTCCTTTCTCCTCCCCCCTCCTCCTCCCCCTTTCTCCTCCTCCCTCCCTCCTTTCTCCTCCTCCCTCCCTCCTTTCTCCTCCTCCTCCCTCCTCCTCCTCCGAGCGGCGCCTCTTGCTAACACTTGCACTCCTCGACAACTGTCTGCCACTTCCAGTGGTGTGATTGGCGGAGCTGCTGGAGATCGGGCTCCGCCCCTCGGCCTGAGGCACCGATCGAGCCGAGCAACGTGGCCCGGGCCTGTGGCTGGCAGTGAGCGGAGAGGCCCCGGGTGCCGGCCGGATCGGTGTGTAATGTCTCCTGGAGCGGGCTTTGGGTCAGGGGCCAGCATGAGCTGTCGTGTCTCCGCCTCCAGTCACTGCAGTCACGCTGTGTTCTGTCCTGTGTCCTGTGTATTCTGCTCTGGGCTGCACTTGATCTACTGAATGAGTTACTGACACAAAGTTATCCAGGATGTTACCTGGGCTGGAGCGTTTCAGCTATGAAGAGAGACTGGACAGGCTGGGGTTGTTTTCCTTGGAGCAGAGAAGGCTGAGGGGGGACCTGACTGAGGTGTACAAAATTATGAGGGGCATAGATAGGGTAGATAGAAAGGAACTTTTCCCCTTAGTACAGGGGTCAATAACCAGGGGGCATAGTTTCAAGGTAAGGGGCAGGAGGTTTAGAGGGGATTTGAGGAAGAACCTTTTCACCCAGAGGGTGGTTGGAATCTGGAACTCTCTGCCTGAAAGGGTGGTGGAGGCAGGAACCCTCACAACATTCAAGAAGCATTTAGATGAGCACTTGAAATGCCATAGCATACAAGGCTACGGACCAAGTGCTGGCAAATGGGATTAGATTAGACAGGGCTTGATGGCCGGCGCGGACGCGATGGGCCGAAGGGCCTCTTTCTGTGCTGTATAACTCTATGGGGGAGAAATTGGGTGAGTAGCGCCACCTGTTAGCGCCTAAAGAGGCAGTCAGTGGCTGTAGAGCCACTGGCTGCGTCTCCGGCGATATTCAGTAGGGGTGCTAATGGTGGCGTTAGGCATTTGCGCAGCGCCGCCACCGATGACGTCATCGGTGTGCGCAGCGCCCCGTTCGCGATATTTGGTAGCGAACGCCGCAGTTGCACCGCTCGCTACCCGCGCCCGGTTCACGGGGCCTTACTGTGCTGGCAGCGGCGCAAGTTAAGGTGGAGGTGCGGGGCGGCCGCTTTTTTGGCGGCCACCTACCAGCACCTCCGTCCCCGGCCTCCTAACCTCCCCCCCCCCCCCGCCGCAGCATTGCCGGCTGTTTCCCGAGAGCCCGGCACTTCTCCTTGGTGCCGGGCTCATTTGCCGGCACTCGCGATCGGGGATCGCGCTGTTGCAGGCCCCTCCCCCTTAACAGTGGGAGGAAGGCCTGCGATATTGCGCTGCGATAATCAGTTTCAGCGCCCTAAGAGGGACGCGGAGCGCCTCGAGCCTCGCCCCGTGTCCCTCGAGGGGCACTGAAACTGAATTTCTGGCGATCGGTATCACTCCGATCGCTGCGCTAAATCCTGCGCTCCGCCGACTTTTGCGCCACTTTGGCGCCCCAACCCAATTTCTAGGCCTATGACTCTATGATAGTGATAGACTTCAGGAAGACATAGACAGGCTGGTGAAATGGGCGGACATGTGGCAAATGAAATTTAACGCAGATAAAAGCAAAGTGATACATTTTGGTAGAAAGAATGAGGAGAGGAAATATAAACGAAAGGGTACAATCCTAAAGGGGGTGCATGAACAGAGAGACCTGGGGGTGTATGTGCACAAATTGTTCAAGGTGGCAGGGCAGGTTGAGAAAGCGGTTAAAAAAGCACTTGGATCCTGGGCTTCATGAATAGAGGCACAGGGCTAAAAATTCGGTGGCGCCGCGTTTGGGGCGCCAAGCTCGCCTGGGCGCCGGAATTTGCGCTCCGGCCAGAGCCGCTTGCGCCCTCCCGATATTCAGTGGGAGCGCCCCAAGAGGGACTCGGGGCGCTGCTCAAGGCTCCCCGCGTCCCGCTTGGGGCGCTCAAACTGAATATCGCCGCGCTACGTGCCACAGCGCCACATGCTGTGGCACGGCGCGCTGCTGTACTGCAGGCCTTCCTCCCCTTCTTAAGGGGGAGGGGCCTGCACCAGCGCGATCACCGATCGCGAGTGCCAGCAAAAGAGCCCGACACCGAGGAGAAGTGCCAGGCTTTTGGGACACAGCCGGCACTGCCCGGGGGGTGGATCAGGAGGCCGGGGAGGGCGGCGCGAGGAGGTGCTGGCAGGCGGCCACCGGAAAAAATGGCCGCCCCGCACCTCCACCTTAATTTGCGCCACTACCGCCACAGGTAGGCCCTGTGAACCAGTCGCGATTTGCGACCGGCGTTACAGAGGCGGGCGCGACCAAATATCGCGATCGGGGCGGGAGCGGGGCGCTGCGCACACCAATGACGTCATCGGTGGCGGCGCAGTGCTACAAGCTAACGCCGCCATTAGCGCCCCGCTAAATATCGCGGGAGGTGTGGCCAGTGGCGCTAAAGCCACTAAGTGCCCTCTCTGGGCGCTAACTGGTGGCGCAGCCCACTGAATTTCCAGGCCATAGAGTACAAAAGTGTGGAAATTATGATGAGCCTTTATAAAACACTGGTTCGGCCTCAACTGGAGTATTGTGTCCAATTCTGGGCACCGCACTTTAGGAAGGATGTGAAGGCCTTAGAGAGGGTGCAGAAAAGATTTACAAGAATGGTTCCAGGGATGAGGGACTTCAGTTACGTGGATAGACTGGAGAAGCTGGGGTTGTTCTCCTTGGAGCAGAGAAGATTGAGAGGAGATTTGATCGAGGTGTTCAAAATCATGAGGGGTCTGGACAGAGTAGACAGAGAGAAACTGTTCCCATTGGCGGAAGGGTCAAGAACCGGAGGCACAGATTTAAGATGATTGGCAGAAGAACCAAAGGCGACATAAGAAAAAAACATTTTTTACGCAGCGAGAGCTTAGAATGTGGAATACACTGCCTGAAAGGGTGGTGGAGGCAGACGCAGTCACGTTTTCAAAAAGGAATTGGATAAGTACCTGAAGGAAAAATATTTGCAGGGCTCCGGGGAAAGGGTGGGGGAGTGGGACTAGCTGAAGGGCTCTTGCAGAGAGCCGGCACGGGCTGGATGGGCCGAATGGCCTTCCGTGCTGTTACCATTCAATGATTCTATGTTTTGAAATACCTCCCGCTCTTCTCCCCACAGTGAAGCATGGCATGGCAGAGGTTGAAAAAGGAGAGGCTGATTGATCCCAAAGTGGATGGGAAAAATGGAAAGAGTGCTGGACCTCACAAGAAACCTCCAAATAAGGAAAAGAAGAAGAAGTCCAATTTGGGGAATATCTTCATCAACATAGCAATTGTACTGTGCATCGTGAGCTGTGTCTGGTTTTGCTATGCTATTTACATGAGGTCCTGGCTTGCTAACAGAATCATAACACCTCACCCCTCATTGCGGATACTGAACAGCAACAGTACTAGTCCTGCATTGTCCCCACAGAAATACTGGGGATCCTACCGACCTCAGGTTTACTTTGGAATGAAAACACGGAGTCAGAAATCAATTGTAACAGGTAAAGTCAATCGTGGTCTGACCTCGCGTACCGTGGCAAATTCCTGTTCATTCCCATGTTCCTATGGAAATGGCTACCCTCTCAAGTTCTTAATTTTGTTAAGAATGTAGTATGTCCTATTACTGTAATTTACAGTGCTGTTCTGCACTGAAATCTCAAACATAAGTTTTACAGATGATTATTGAAGTTTTACTCAGTACTCAAAAACAAATATTAAATAACTATTATTTAAGTTGGAAAAGTGTCACTTGTTCACAGAGCCTCAGCATGAATTGAGGCCATGCAGGCCATGTTTAACTAATCTCCTGGGATTTTTAAATCCACTACTGTATTGACTGACAGGGGCATAGAAACATAGAAGAAACAGAAGATAGGAGCAGGAGTAGGCCATTCGGCCCCTCGAGCCTGCTCCGCCATTCAATGAGATCATGGCTGATCATCCAAATTCAGTACCCTGTCCCTGCCTTCTCACCATATCCCTTGATCCCTTTAGCCTTAAGAAATATATTTAACTCCTTCTTGAATATATTTAATGAATTGGCCTCTGCTGCCCTCTGTGGTAGAGAATTCCACAGCATCACCACTCTCTGGGTGAAGAAATTCCTCCTCATTTCTGTCCTAAATGGCTTACCCCTTATCCTTAGACTGTGACCCCTGGTTCTGGACTCCCCCGCCATCGGGAACATCCTTCCTGCATCTAGTCTGTCCAGTCCTGTTACAATTTTATCTTGCAAAAATTTGTCTATCTCCACCTTAAATGTATTTAATGACCCAGCCTCCACAGCTCTCTGGGGCAGAGAATTCCACAGATTTATGACCCTCTGAGAGAAGAAATTCCTCCTCATCTCAGTTCTAAAAGGGCGACCCTTTATTCTAAAACTGCCCCCGAGTTCTAGATTCCCCGAGGGGAAACATCCTCTCTGCATCTACCCTGTCGAGCCCCCTCAGTATCTTATGTTTCGATAAGATCACCTCTCATTCTTCTAAACTCCAATGAGTATAGGCCCAACCTGCTCAACCTTTCCTCATAAGTCAACCCCCTCATCTCTGGAATTAACCGAGTGAATCGTCTCTGAACTGCCTCCAATGCAAGTATATCCTTCCTTAAATAAGGAGACCAAAACTGTACACAGTGCTCCAGGTGTGGTCTCACCAACACCCTGTACAGTTGTAGCAGGACTTCCCTGCTTTTATACTCCAAACCCTTTGCAACAAAGGCCAACATTCCATTTGCCTTTTTGATTACTTGCTGTACCTGCATGCTAACTTTTTGTGTTTCATGCACAAGGACCCCCAGGTCCCTCTGAACTGTAGCATTTTGTAATCTCTCTCCATTTAAATAATCATTTGCTTTTTTATTTTTCCTGCCAAAGTGGATAACCTCACACTTTCCCACATTATACTCCATCTGCCAAATGTTTGCCCACTCATTTAGCCTGTCTATATCCCTTTGCAGATTCTTTGTGTCCTCTGCACAACTTGCTTTCCCACCCATCTTTGTATCATCTGCAAACTTGGCTACATTATACTCGGTCCCTTCATCTAAGTCATTAATGTAGATTGTAAATAGTTGAGGCCCCAGCACCGATTCCTGTGGCGCCCCGCTAGTTACAGTTTGCCAACCGGATAATGACCCATTTATCCCGACTCTGTTTTCGGTTAGTTAGCCAATCCTCTCTCCATGCCAATATATTACCCCCAACCCCGTGAGCTCTTATCTTGTGCAGTAACTGTTTATGTGGCACCTTATCAAATGCCTTCTGGAAATCCAAATACACCACATCCACTGGTTCACCCTCGTCCACCCTGCTCGTTACATCCTCAAAGAACTCCAGCAATTTATTTAAACATAATTTCCCTTTCCTAAAACCATGCTGACTCTGCTTGACTGCAGTATGATTTTCCAAATGCCCTGCTATTGCTTCCTTAATTTTCCCAACGACAGATGTTAGTCTAACTGGTCTATAGTTTCCTGCTTTCTGTCTCCCTCCTTTCTTAAATAGGGGTGTTACATTCGCGGTTTTCCAATCCGCTGGGACCTCTCCAGAGTCCAAGGAATTTTGGTATATTGCAACCAATGCATCCACCATCTCTGCAGCCACTTCTTTTAAGACCCTGGGATGCAGGCCATCTGGTCCAGGGGACTTGTCGTCTTTTAGTCCCATTATTTTACCGAGTACTATTTCCTTAGTGATAGTGATTGTCTTTAGTTCCCCCCTCCCTGTGGCCCCTTGATTATCCATTATTGGGATGTTGTTAGCGTCTTCTACCGTGAAGACAGATACAAAATATTTGTTCAGAGTCTCTGCCATTTCCCTGTTCCCCATTATTCATTTCCCAGTCTCATCCTCTAAGGGACCAACATTTACTTTAGTTACTCTCTTCCTTTTTATATACCTGTAGAAGCTCTTACTATCTGTTTTAATGTTTTTTGCCAGTTTACTCTCATAATTCATCTCTCTATTATTGTTTTAGTCATCCTTTGCTGGTTTTAAAACATTTCCCAATCCTCTGGTCTCCCACCAATCTTGGAAACATTGTATGCCTTCGTTTTCAATTTGATACCATCCTTTACTTCCTTAGTTAGCCACAGATGGTGCTCCCTTCTCTTAAAATCTTTCTTTCTCACTGGAATATATTTTTGTTGAGAGTTATAAAATATCTCCTTAAATGTCCGCCATTGCATTTCAACTGTCTTACCCTTTAATTTATTAAATTAGTACATCCAAGGGTCTTATTTTTAACATATATCAATTTGGAACAGTGATATTGGCCATCTCCCAAGTTTTTACATCTGTTCTCGGGATGTGGATGACACAGACAAAGCTGCATTTATTGCCCTTCATTGTCCTGAGAAGATGCTGGGCCTTCTCATCATTCCTTAGCAGACTCTACTGCCCTTAGTTTGGCATCCTCGAGAAACATAACCAACTTTCATTGTGTTTCTGAAACCAACCTCATTGATTTTTTTTTCAGGAAGTTGGAGCTGGAAAGCTGTATCATATACGATACCATAGTTTACAGGTAGGACAGTGGAGACCCGTTTCCTGCACCTCCTGTGCCACGTGGGAACTCCAAGACACTTTGTGTCCTCGATAACCACGTGGGCAAGAAGAGACTCTGCTTGCTCGAGCTCAGGGTTTTTGAACTTGAGCAGCTGGAGTCTCTACAGGGCATACGGGAGGCTGAAAGTTTCCTGGAGCACACATTCCAGGAGGTGGTCCCCCACAACTACATAGAGTTCAGGAGGATAGTAAATGGGTGGCCAGCCGACACAGTAGAAAGAAGCAGGCAGTTCAGGAATCCTCCGGGAGGGTGGCACTCACTAACCAGTTCTCAGTGCTGAATACCAGTGAGGGTGATGACACCTTGGGGTAGTGTAGTCTGAGCACATCCACAACACCCTTCTTCTTAGGCAGTCCCTCGGAACCGAGGATGATGCTTCCACATTGAAAATGAGCTCACAGGTGACTGATGAGTCCAATGCGGGACCTACAGTCTCTGTCACAGGTGGGGCAGACGGTGGTTGAAGGGGCGGGTGGGTGGGGTGCTTGGGTTGACGTGCGCTGCCTGCGCTTGGCTTCCGCTTGCTCCCGGCGAAGAGACTCGAGGTGTTCGGCACCTTCCCGGATGCTTCTCCTCCACTTTGTGCGGTCTTGGGCCAGGGATTCCCAGGTGTCGGTGGGGATGTTACACTTTTTCAAGGAGGCTTTGAGGGTGTCCTTGAAGCGTTTCCTCTGCCCACCTGGGGCTCTCTTGCCGTGCCGGAGCTCCGAGTAGAGCGCTTGTTTTGGGAGCCTTCACCGAAGCATACGAGAGCATGGGCCTTACACTAAACATCCGTAAGACAAAGGTCCTCTACCAACCTGCCCCCGCCACACAGTGCTGCCCCCCGATTATCAAAATCCACGACAAGGCCTTGGACAACGTGGACCACAACACCTTGGGGCAAATGACTGCACAGGGAGGCACAGCAAAGTGTAGAAATGCAGTGGTCATTGGTGACTCGATAGTCAGGGGGACAAATAAGCATTTCTGCAACCGCCGACTTGAGTCCCACATGGTGTGTTGCACTGGTGCCAGAGTAAAGGACATCACTGAGAGCTTGCAGAACATTCTGCGGGGGAAAGGTGAACAGTCAGAAGTCGTGGTCCATGTTGGAAACAATGACGGGAAAGAAGAGGCTTGAGGTTCTACAGACAGTTTCAGGAGCTAGTGAGCAAACTAAAGAGGAGGACCTCAAAGGTGGTAATCTCTGGATAACTCCCACTGCTAGTGAGTATAGGAACAGCAAGTTAAAGCAGGTTAATGTGTGACTGGAGAAATGGGACAGGAAGGAGGGCTTCAGATTCCTGGGGCATTGGGACCAGTTCTGGGGCAGGAGGGACCTGTACAAGGTGGAGGGGTTGCACCTGAACAGGGCAGGGGCCCATGTCCTTGCAGGACGGTTAACCAGTGCTGTGGGGAAGGGTTTAAACTAATTTGGCAGGGGGATGGGCAGCAGGATAAAGCATTAGAGGAGAAACACGGTGCACAGAGGACAGGAAGAGGGAAACAGCACTAGAATGAAGAGTAGTTCAGAGACAGGAGGGTCAGACGGGGGGAAATGCAAGGCAGACTAAGATGGGTTTGGAGTGCGTGTGCGTGAATGCACGGAGCGTGGTAAATAAGATTGTTGAGCTGCAGGCACAAGTTGCCACATGGGATTATGATATAGTAGCAATAACAGAGACCTGGCTCAAGCAAGGGGAGGATTGAGAACTTAATATTCCTGGCTGCAAGATACTCAGGAAAGATAGGGAAGGAAAAAAGGAGGGGAGTGGCAGTATTTATCAAATAAAGTGTTAGAGCTCTTAATACTTATGTTCTTATAACTGAAGGCCCCCATTATCACTACTCTATTGTTTGTATGCTTTTCTGAAATTTGCTAGCAACTTTGCTTTTCTATCTCCTTCCCATATACACCCAGCAGCGGAATAGTTCCTCCTCTTCCTAACTCTAACCATCAGAGCAATGAGGAGAGACAATATAAACTAAATGGTCCAGTTCTAAAGGGGGTGCAGGAACAGAGACCTGGGGGTTTACATACACAAATCTTTGAAAGTGACCGGACAAGTTGATGCTGTTTTAAAAAAAAAAAAAGAGCATATGGGATCCTGGACTTTATAAATAGTGGCATTGAGTACAAAAGCAAGGAAGTTCTGGTAAATCTTTATAAATCACTGGCTAGAGTATTGTGTCTGATTCTGGGCACCGCACATTAAGAAGCATGTCCAGGCCTTTGAGAGGGTGCAGAGGAGATTTACTGGAATGGTTCCAGGGATGAGGGACTTCAATTACGTGGAGAAGCTGGGGTTGTTCTCCTTGGAGCAGAGAAGGTCAAGGGGAGATTTAATAGAGGCGTTCAAAATCATGAACAGTTTTGATAGACTTAATAAGGAGAGACTGTGTCCACTGGCAGGAGGGTCGGTAACCAGAGGACACAGTTTTAAGATCATTAACAAAAGAACCAGGGAGAGAAGAGGAGAATTTTTTTACGCAGCGAGTTGTTATGATTTATTAATGCGCTGCCTGAAAGGGCGGTGGAAGCAGATTCAATAATAACTTTCAAAAGGGAATTGGAGAAACACTTGAAGGGAAAAATTGCAGGGCTCTGGGGAAAGGGCAGGGGAGTGGGACTAATTTGACCGCTCTTTCAAGCACGATGGGCTCCTGTGCTATATGATTTTATGACTGTTGATCAGAAACCATAGCCAACCCTAACCCCAGGCCACTCCACTCAATGTATCTCCCAAACATAGAGTCATCACGGCACAGAAGGAGGCCATTCAGCCCATCGAGTCGGTGCCGGCTCTCTGTAGAGCAATCCAGTCAGTCCCATTCCTCCGCTCTATCCCCGTAGCCCTGCAGGTTTATTTCCCTCAAGTGCCTATCCAGTCTCCCCTGGAAAACACTGAGTGTCTCCACTTCCACCACTTCCGTCGGCAGCGAGTTCCAGGTCCTCACCACTCGCTGTGTAAAAAAGTTTCCTCACATCCCCCCTGTATCTCTTGCCCAAAACCTTAAATCTGTGTCCCCTAGTCCTTGTACCATCAACTAGTGGGAACAGCCTTTCCCCGTCATATTCTTGTACACCTCGATCAAATCACCCCTCAACCTCCTTTGCTCTAATGAAAACAAATCCAGTTTCTCCAATCCATCCTTGTAACTAAGATCCCCCCATCCCCGGAACCATTCTGGTAAATCTCCTCTGCACCCTCTCAAGGGCCTTCACATCCTTCCTAAAGTGTGGTGACCAGAACTGTGTGGTGATCATTCCTCCAATTGGCACCTGCCGCTTTCTTTTTTTTCAGCCAATTCCTTGTCTGTCAGCTTGGCTGAGTTGCCTTCACTCTTGCTTCTGAGTCAGAAGGTAGAGGCTTCAAACTCCATTCAGGATTTGAGAATGTAATCTTAGCCGACACGGGGTAGTACTGAGGGAGAGCTGCCTTGTTCCACATGCTTCTTTCTGATGTGACATTAAATTGAGACCCTGTTCAGGTAGCTGTAAACGATCTTGTGCCACTATTGGAAGAAGAGTGGGAAGTTCTCCTGGTGTCCTGCCCAAAATTCCTTCTTTGACCAACATTACAATAACGTTCAGCTCATTTTTCCAATATGGGAGATAAGATAAGAGTATATATAAATTATATGAAAGTATATTTATACACTCAGGGATATATCTGTTTATACACTGTATGGATAGATCTGTATTTTTGTGAACAAACATGAATGTCTTCCGATGCTTTGGCAACATAAGATGTAACTTGTCATGCCAATAAAGCGATTTGAATTGAATTGAATTGAATTGAATCGAGTGCAAGTTGGCTGCCGCACTGCTTTGAAAAGTAATTTAGTCTGCAGCACTTCGGGATAGCCTGAGCCTACGAGAAAGTGTTATATGAATGTAAATTCTTTCTTGATGTACCTTCAAGTTTTACCTCGGAAGCCGATTGCCGTAAGCTTATATAACAGCCTTCCGTATGGACCATTGTTTGGAGTCTGGGTTTAGAATATCGCACAGCTTTGTGATGTCTACTTGAGTTGCCACTTTCTCACAAACCATTAATGAGGTTGGTTAAAGAGGAACTGCCACTTCTGAAACCACATTGGCTGCCACTCACTAGGTTATGTTTGTGTAGATACACCTCAAGTTTCTTCTTAATGATGATTCCATTATGCTACCAGTTACTGATTTGAGATTCTCACAGTTTTGGATTTTTAACTCATTAGTTTTGCAAGTTTAGCATCACTGATCACTGCTGGTCCCTTATGATCTGGATTGCACCTTTTTCTGCCAATATCTAGATAAATAACATAACCCGAAGATTGTAACAGCAAACCCTTACTCCATACACTGGCTACGAGCACATGTCACATGCTATAACGTGACCTCTCCCCTCATTACAGACAGCAGATTATATAAACTCTTTAACAAATTGAGACATGGAACCAAAAGTGCTTTATTTAAATGGATTATTGCTTGGAGGCTTGGTTACATTTTGGTATTTTCTGTCCGAATTTGGTCAAAGATGCTTTATTTTGAATCACTGTTTTCTGGCTAGTGTACATTGCTCAGTTTCACATGTTCAGTTTTATTGCAGCATGTTCCAGCCACTGATCAGTAGTTGATCTTATTTGAATGTATTTTAAATTTAGGGTTGATGTGGCTACAGCAGTTCAAAGCGGAGGTGAATCTGCGACATACATGTGAGCAGGGTGATCAGCTGGCCAGCTATGGCTGGCTAATGCACGATGGGATAAACTTCGGCGTGCAGGAAGTAAAAGATAACGATTTCACATTAACAACCAAGTTTGTGAAACGTGTTGGTGGGCAGCATGGAGGAGATTGGACATGGAGAATTACTGCCAAACCACAGGTATGTCCACATATAGAAAAAAAAATGGATCTGTTTTTATTAGTCATATGATAATCAATCAGCAGGGACAGGGTACTGAATTTGGATGATCAGCCATGATCGCATTGAATGGCGGCGCAGGCTCGAGGGGCCGAATGGCCTACTCCTGCTCCTATCTTCTATGTTTCTATGTAAACCTGTGTTGGGGTGAACAATTTATATATCCGATATTATGAACCCACTTGATAATTCTGAGAGCTTCTTTTATGTCATCTTGAAGCAGCCTCTTTTCCAGTAAGAATAACCCAACTTCAGTAACCTCGTGTGAGATTCCCAAGGTCTTTTGTTGTCTAAACGGCACCATTTTAAGGGCAGCAGTTCCTTGCTTTGTTGAGGCGGCCACCACTACACACACTATTCCACATGGGATTTTTTGCCAAATGATAAATTCTCTTTTTTTTTAAATAAAAACATGTTTAAATTAAATAATAGTATCAGCCAGAAACTTCAACACTCCCCCAGACCCTGCTGGTGGTGGATGATTGGGTTGACTTTAATTTTAAAACAAAAAAAGAGAATGAAAGGCACACACTGTTTACCCATCTGATCCAGAACAGTGTGTCATAGCTGCCTCGTATTTTGTAAATTGATTAGCCTGTGTTAATTACATGACTGGTACCACATGGTTAACATGGACCAAACAGCAAGCAGGCAGAGCCCTACAATCTTCGATGGACAGTGAGGTGTTGATGTGATTTTCATAGGTAACCTGGTCTTCTGTTGTAGAGTTCTGCCCCAGAGAACCCGGTGATATCGCTGTTATTTTATGTCGCTAGTGATGGACATGGAGTACTGCAGCCACACATTGAGGAGAAAAGGAGGCTAGTGGCAGTGTCAGGTTCTTCAGAGGAACTGGGCAAATTCACAATCACCTTCCCAGCACCAACTGCCCTAAAATCCAGCAACCTTAAATATGCCAGGTGAGATTGTCTCTCTAGCAATTAAACTGTGGATATTTCTTTTTGAAAACATGTTGGAGGTCCACACTTATTTACAGAGCTATTATACATATAGGTGCACATTCACATATATGCAGTAGATGTAATTTATCTAGATTTTCAAAAGGCCTTCGATAAGGTACCCCATAAGAGACTGATGGACAAGGTCAGAGAATGCAGAGTCAGGGGACAAGTAGCAGAATGGATTGCTGGCTGGCTTCAGGACAGAAAGCAGAGAGTGGGGGTAAAGGGTCGCTGTTCACAGTGGCAGAAGGTGGGTAGTGGTGTTCCACAAGGATCAGTGCTGGGACCACTGCTGTTCACAATTTATATCAACGATTTAGACTTTGGAATCAAAAACACAATTTCTAAATTTGCGGATGACACTAAATTGGGGGAATAGTCAATACTGAGGAGGACTGCAACAAATTACAGGAGGACATTAATAAACTTGCAGAATGGGCAAATAATTGGCAAATGAAGTTCAACACAGATAAATGGGAGGTATTACATTTTGGTAGGGAGAATAGGGAGGTCACTTATCACTTGGAGGGTGCGAGTCTAGGTGGGGTAGAGGAACAAAGGGATCTCGGAGTACAAATACACAAATCACTAAAAGTTACAACACAGGTTAACAAGGCCATAAAAAAAAGCTAACCAGGCACTAGGGTTTATTTCTAGAGGGATAGAATTGAAAAGTAGGGAAGTTATGCTAAACCTGTATCGAACCTTGGTTAGACCACACTTGGAGCACTGCGTACAGTTCTGGTCGCCATATTATAAAAAGGATATAGAGGCACTGGAGAGGGTGCAGAGAAGATTTACAAGGATGATACCAGACATATCAGGAAAGGATGAACAGGCTGGGTCTCTTTTCTCTTGATAAAAGAAGGCTGAGGGGTGACCTAATAGAGGTCTTTAAAATTATAAAAGGTTTTGATGGAGTGGATACAGAGAGAATGTTTCCACTTGTGGGGAAGAGCATAACTAGAGACCATCAATATAAGATAGTCACCAAGAAATCCAACAGGGAATTCAGAAGAAACTTCTTTACCCAGAGAGTGGTGAGAATGTGGAACTCGCTACCACAGGGAGGGGTTGAAGCGAATAGTATCGATGTGTTTAAGGGGAGGCTGGACAAGGATATGAGGGAGAAGGGAATAGAGGGTTACGCTGATAGAGTTAGATGAGGAAAGACGGGAGGAGGTTCGAGTGGAGCATAAACACTGGCATGGACTGGTTGGGCCGAATGGCCTGTTTCTGTGCCGTATATCCGATGTAATATATTTCTGGCACTATTATACATATAGATGTACATTCACAATTATCTATGGCTACATTCAGATTCTAACAGTGAACAATTCCAGATATAGTTAATGGAATCATTGCATATACTGACTGCACGGTGTCTGCAAACGCAGTGTATTGCCACATCAGGCTGCTTGAACAAAGAAGAGTTAATGTTGAGAGACTGAGCTTGTTGGACTCTGGACTCTGGGGGTTCTTTAGCCTTGTGGTGTTGGGGAGAGACCCGGCATATTGGTGGTCAGAAATCCTTTAACTCTATGAGGGAGTTGTACTGAGGGAATCCTACTGATGATTGCGGAGAAATTGTTCATACTGAATATCCCCAACTTATTTCCCTTCAGCTTTGGAGTGATAGCTCTAGGGAAAACATCAAGTCTGAGCCCAGGTTTTTGGGAGAGACTGGGGCCTTCAAGTAAATATATAGGCCCAGAAATTCGGGTTGGGGGCTTCCCGCGGGTGCAAGCCCCCGATCTGCACTTGCCTTGCGCACCGGCCGTTGAGCTGTGGGCCCGCGTGGAATTCCGATCCGGGGTCTCCTCCCGCTGCCGGCGCGCAGTGTTTGCGTATCCCAGGGGCGCAGTTAGTTCGATGCATCCCCTGGGAGCACGTGGGCCTTGGGGAGCCAATCGGAGCAGGGAATGCTCCATTCATAAGATTGACAGGAAGAGCTGTCAAAACTTATAAATACTACGGCCCCAAATCAGCACTAAATCTTCAAATACATTTTTTTTTTTAAATCACGTTTTTTAAATAAACTATAAATTACATGAAATAACTATTTTAAACAATTTAAATTTTTGAAAAAAATAATTTTATTTTCTAACGGGGCTAAAAATAAACTTACCTTGCTTTAAAGTATTTAAAAATAATAAACCTGTGGAAAAAATGTATTAATTTTAATTAATTCACCACTTACCTTGTAAAAAGCAGACCTTACGCCTGCTTTTTAAATGTGTAAATTCTGGAGACTTACCCTGCTGGGAAAACCTGCAAAAACAAAACCGAAGTTCGATGCGTACGCGCAGCCTCTCCAGCGCACGCGTTCCACCTCTGAACCCCTTCGTTCAGGGGAACGTAAGTGCCGGTTTCCCGCGCATGCGCAGTGCGTGCAGGAATCCGGCACTTCCATTGGGCCTACGGGTGAGTACCCCGTGCGTACTCACTCGTGGAGACCCGAATTTCTGGGCCATAAATTTTTATGAGTTACATGTGAGCCAGGATTGTTACAGAATTGTGATTTTTTTTTTTTTTAGTTTCAGCTATTCAAAAATGAGATTTCAGACTGTAGCAGACAAGAAGCATGTGCTATTGTACCATTTTAAATAGTTAATTTTGGAGGTCCTTTTCCCACTAGTTTTCCCTGTTGATAAGAGTGCAGCCCATGAAAGCACAAAGGGGAAAATCTGGTGGAAAAATACGTGCAGCAGCCATGCAACAATTCTACCTCCTATGAGGAGCTGTGTGACCTTTCATCAGAATCTCCTCCTCACTTCCCTGTGTTGTTGAGATGGGGAGCTCAGTGAAGCAGGCATATCGAAGATGCTTTTCATCACTACTGGTGCCAAACCATGCCATACCTGCAGTAAAACTGGCTGATCGAGAATGCTGCAGAACACTCCCTGTTTCAGCTTTGAACACTTGAGTTTATTTGTTGCTCCTTCTCACCTCCTGTTTTCTTTTTTCTGTCATTTTTAACAGTTACAACTATCTAAAGGCACCCTGTCCAAGTTTGGAGATGATGACAGACATTGTGAAGAACAGCTTGAATGGCCGTTTTGTGTACAGCTCCGTGTCTGCTGCCAGGCGGAACTACATCGGCGTGGACACCTACAGGCCACCCCCAGAACATGGTGGTGACACCCAGCAAAACAACTTCTTGGTTCACCAAGTAACTGTGCAGGTTCCCTTTGAGGTTGAAGTCTTGTTTGAGTCTGAAAGTTTCACAGATCGATCCAATCATTTTGCTGGGGAGGTCTTCACAAATGAGCTGGAGAGGTGGAAACAATCATTTGATGAAAAATTTGATACCATTTTCCAATTGCCAGATAAGGGCTTTCCCCCTCAACAAATTAAATTTGCTAAAGCTGTTTTCAGTAATACAGTTGGTGGGATGGGGTATTTCTACGGTCAGTCATATGTTCAGTCCAAATACAATGAGTACCCATTGCCTTACCTGGAGGGCCCACTGTACACTGCAGTTCCATCTCGTTCATTCTTTCCCCGAGGATTCCTCTGGGATGAAGGGTTCCATCAACTTCTGATCAGTAAATGGGATCCATCTATTAGTAAAGAGGTGATTGGACACTGGTTAGATATGATGAATGTCGAAGGTTGGATACCCAGAGAGCAGATTCTGGACAATGAGGCACGCAGTAAAGTGCCAGCAGAGTTTATCGTACAGAGAAATGAAAATGCCAATCCTCCTACACTCTTCCTGACATTACAAAAACTGATCGAAGATTTAAATGGGCGAGTGACTGCAGAAGACAAGACTTACCTGAAGAGACTCTTTCCACGTTTGAAAACTTGGTACGATTGGTACAATTCAACCCAAGTTGGGTCCCTACCATCAACCTATCGTTGGAGGGGTCGCGACACTGACACCAACCTGTTCCTCAATCCAAAAACTCTGACCTCTGGGCTTGATGATTACCCACGAGCATCACACCCTTCTGAGGATGAACGACATGTGGACCTTCGCTGCTGGATGACATTAGCATCGAAGATTATGACAGATATTGCACAAATCCTTGGAGTACCACATCAAGACTATCAGAACATGTACAAAAAGCTGAGTGACAACCCTTTGCTTCAAGAACTGCACTGGTCTGAGGATCTGAAGGCATTCAGTGATTATGGGAATCATACTCAATCCATCATTCTAGAGCGAGAGAAGATCTATGTGCCACCTGGTCAGCCTCGACAGCATGTCCAACCGGCCAGGCTTATCCGTTCTGTTCGGAAACAACCAAAGCCTCAGTATGTGAATGCTTTTGGCTATGTGAGCCTGTTCCCATTCCTGCTTCAAATTCTGCAACCTGATTCCCCAAACCTTCAACATATCTTAAAGGATATGAGGGATGAGGAGAAACTCTGGACCCCTTACGGCCTACGCTCACTTTCAAAATCCAGCCCCCTCTACTTGAAACGCAACACTGAATATGACCCACCTTACTGGCGTGGCCCCATTTGGATTAACATGAACTACCTTGTAGTTCGGGCACTGCATTATTATTCCACTCAAAGCGGACCATATCGAGAAATGGCAGCAACACTATACCAGGAGCTGAGGACTAACCTCATATCAAATATGTACAAGCAGTTTGTACAGACCGGGTACTTGTGGGAGCAATATAACGATAGTACTGGCAGAGGGCAGGGTAGTCACCCCTTTACTGGTTGGTCTTCCCTGATAGTTCTAATAATGGCAGAGCAATATTAATGCTCTCACCGGTGTCATCCCATATAATGGTTTAGGGCTGTGCCTAGGGATTATTTTGTGATTGAATATTTCATTATTTCAATGACTGAATCTTGCAATACATGAAATAGTTTTGGTTAAACTTCCCTGCATGTTAATGGGAGAAAAATTCAACATCGTTGCGCATGTTTTATGGGCGTAAAACAGGCACATTGATGACAGATTTAGCAGTGCAACAGCTTGAGCCCAATCTGCACGTGTGCTCGGCGACTGCTAAATTAACAGGGCCTTTATAAGGTGGCCTTGGTGGCTGCCTAAAACAGGGATTGAATATGTTAATGAAGGGCCTAATGCTTGTTTAAGGTCCCATTGGAGAAATTGGTAAGCACTCAGCAGAGCAGGCACGGGCCGTGCTGGCAACAAACGGGTACGCTTCTCTAAAAACATTTACTTCAATGTAGAGCCAGGAGGAGTGGTCCACACAGCTCACAGCACTACTGAGAGCCCCTGTCAACCCACGATCCCCCTCCCCCGGGATTACTGAGAGCCCCTGTCAACCCACGATCGCCCCCTACCCCTCCCCCGGGCTTACTGAGAGCCCCTGTCAGCCCACGATCCCCCTCCCCCGGACTTACTGAGAGCCCCTGTCAGCCCACGATCCCCCTCCCCGGACTTACTGAGAGCCCCTGTCAGCCCACGATCGCCCCCTACCCCTCCCCCGGGCTTACTGAGAGCCCCTGTCAGCCCACGATCGCCCCCTACCCCTCCCCCGGGCTTACTGAGAGCCCCTGTCAGCCCACGATCCCCCTCCCCCGGACTTACTGAGAGCCCCTGTCAGCCCACGATCCCCCCCTACCCCTCCCCCGGACTTACTGAGAGCCCCTGTCAGCCCACGATCCCCCTCCCCCGGACTTACTGAGAGCCCCTGTCAGCCCACGATCGCCCCCTACCCCTCCCCCGGGCTTACTGAGAGCCCCTGTCAGCCCACGATCGCCCCCTACCCCTCCCCCGGGCTTACTGAGAGCCCCTGTCAGCCCACGATCCCCCTCCCCCGGACTTACTGAGAGCCCCTGTCAGCCCACGATCCCCCTCCCCCGGACTTACTGAGAGTCCCTGTCAGCCCACGATCCCCCTCCCCCGGGCTTACTGAGAGCCCCTGTCGGCCCACGATCCCCCTCCCCCGGACTTACTGAGAGTCCCTGTCAGCCCACGATCCCCCTCCCCCGGGCTTACTGAGAGCCCCTGTCGGCCCACGATCCCCCTCCCCCGGACTTACTGAGAGCCCCTGTCAGCCCACGATCCCCCTCCCCCGGACTTACTGAGAGTCCCTGTCAACCCACGATCGCCCTCCCCCGGGCTTACTGAGAGCCCCTGTCGGCCCACAATCGCCCCCCCCCGCCCCTCCCCCGGGCTTACTGAGAGCCCCTGTCGGCCCACAATCGCCCCCCCCCCCCCGCCCCTCCCCCGGGCTTACTGAGAGCCCCTGTCGGCCCACGATCCCCCTCCCCCGGACTTACTGAGAGCCCCTGTCAACCCACGATCCCCCCCTACCCCTCCCCCGGACTTACTGAGAGCCCCTGTCGGCCCACAATCGCCCCCCCCCGCCCCTCCCCCGGGCTTACTGAGAGCCCCTGTCGGCCCACAATCGCCCCCCCCCCCGCCCCTCCCCCGGGCTTACTGAGAGCCCCTGTCGGCCCACGATCCCCCTCCCCCGGACTTACTGAGAGCCCCTGTCGGCCCATGATCCCCCCCTCCCCTCCCCCGGGCTTACTGAGAGCCCCTGTCGGCCCACGATCGCCCCCTACCCCTCCCCCGGGCTTACTGAGAGCCCCTGTCGGCCCACGATCCCCCCCTACCCTCCCCCGGGCTTACTGAGAGCCCCTGTCGGCCCACGATCGCCCCCTACCCCTCCCCCGGGCTTACTGAGAGCCCCTGTCGGCCCACGATCCCCCTCCCCCGGACTTACTGAGAGCCCCTGTCGGCCCACGATCGCCCCCTACCCCTCCCCCGGGCTTACTGAGAGCCCCTGTCGGCCCACGATCGCCCCCTACCCCTCCCCCGGGCTTACTGAGAGCCCCTGTCAACCCACGATCCCCCTCCCCTGGACTTACTGAGAGCCCCTGTCGGCCCACGATCGCCTCCCCCGGGCTTACTGAGAGCCCCTGTCGGCCTACGATCCCCCCCTACCCTCCCCCGGGCTTACTGAGAGCCCCTGTCAACCCACGATCCCCCTCCCCCGGGCTTACTGAGAGCCCCTGTCAACCCACGATCCCCCTCCCCTGGACTTACTGAGAGCCCCTGTCGGCCCACGATCGCCCCCCCCGCCCCTCCCCCGGGCTTACTGAGAGCCCCTGTCGGCCCACAATCGCCCCCCCCCGCCCCTCCCCCGGATTTACTGAGAGCCCCTGTCGGCCCACGATCCCCCTCCCCTGGACTTACTGAGAGCCCCTGTCGGCCCACAATCGCCCCCTCCCCTCCCCCGGGCTTACTGAGAGCCCCTGTCAACCCACAATGGTACCCGCCCCCCCCCTTGCAGGAGTTACCTGAGTGCCTCGCTCTCAGTTGGGATTGTAAAAGTAAATCCCAACTTAATTTATAATTAATGGATTTCTTATTAAAGTTGGAGTTTAGAGGTTTAATATCCTGGCTCCCTTTACTTCACTGATGAGTGTCTTTCCCACTTTTCAGTGAATGTGTTCAACTCCTCACATACCCAAAGGAGACAGATTGCTGTTTGATGTATTTGAAAGTGTAGATGAAGGACTCAGTGTTAGGTTTAATGGGGGTCTGTTAATTCTGCCACTATTGTAATCCTCTGTTAACAGACTAAAGGTCGCTAATGTTTCTTTGATACCAGAATCTGAACGGCTGGACCAACATGTACCACAATAACTGGTTTTATAGGAAGACTTGTTAATTTTGAGTTTGGAATCTGTCCTCTTTAATTAATGGCACAGCCCTTTCATAGGTTTATATTCAATCCCTCCAGCGCCCCATGGTCCCACGTGTATGTTTGCAGTGCTGAATTTCTCATTTTGTGTGACATTTTGTAAATAAATTGATGTCAAGTGGAAGAAATCAGGTAGTGGCAACTTCAAAACAAGTGGTCAAGAACACAAGATATCTACCTACATCACAAAGCTATCTGTAGGATATGTAGAGGATACACTGCACGTAAACTAAACAATATTGGGCAAGCTCTGGTGACCTCAGACAAAGTTTCATTTTTCTAAAACTGACCATTCCTATTGTGTATTCCTTATACAGGAAACGTTGTGCTATCCGGCACCGACGGGACCGCGCTGCTGCCGTTCCCTCAAAACTGCCGGACTCTCCAGAGTTAATGTTGAAACATACGGAGATTCTTATCTCCGTAAGAATCAACAAACCCTGTTGCTTAGCAACAGCCTCTAAACAGTCGGCTAGCGTCTCTAGCTGAAGCTGTTGCTTAGCTACAGACCTTGCAGAGCTTGACTGTTCAAAAAAAGCAAAGAAAAGAAACGAAAGGAATAAAAAACGGCTCCTGATTTTTGCCGGTGGCTCGAGCTTGCCGGACGGTTCGCCTCCGGATAACACAAAGTTTCCTGTAGAATGTGTATGCGTTATAAAAGCACTCTGAAAATTACACAAAATTCATTTGCTTCTGGAGTGTAACTGCTGTAAGGAACAAAGGAACAGGAGGAGGCCAATCAGCCCCTCGAGCCTGTTCCGTCATTGACTTCGATCATGTCTGATCTGTACCTCCACTCCATCTACCCGCCTTTGATACATGGCCCTTGATACCCTTACCAACAAAAATCTATCGATCTCCGTCTTTAAAGCTCCAGTTTACTCCCAGCATCCACAGCTTTTTATAGAACCATAGTACAGTCCAGAAGGAGGCCATTCGGCCCATCGAGTCTGCGCCGGCTCTTTCGAAGAGCGATCCAGTCAGTCCCACTCCCCCGCTCTTTCCCCAGATCCCTGCAATTTTTTCTCCTTTGAGTATTTATCCAATTCCCTTTTGAAGGCGACTATTGACTCTGGATCCACCGCCCTATCAGGCAGCGCATTCCAAATCCTAACCACTCGTCGCAGAAAAAAGTTTTTCCTCGTGTCGCGTCTGGTTCTTTTGGGGGAGAGTTCCAGATTTCCACTACCCTTTGTGTGGAACAGTGCTTTGTGATTTCATTCCTGAATGCTCTAGCTGTAATAAGACTTCCCCACCAGAGGAAATCGTTTCTCTGTGTCTACCCCATCTTAAACACTTAGATTAGATCAGCCCTCAACCATCTAAACCCCAGGGAATACAAGCCACGTTTATGCAACCTATCCTCATCATTTAACCCTTTTAGCCCCGGTATCATTCTGGTGAATCTGCGCTGCTCCCTCTCCGAGGCCAATCGATCCTTCCTGAGGTGCGGGGCCCAGAACGGAACGCAGTGTCCAGATGGGGTCTGACCAGAGCTCGGTACAGCTGGAGCAGAACTTCCACCCCTTTGTGTTCCAGACCCCGGGAGATAAAGGCCAACATTCCATTGGCCTTTCTGATTACATGTGAACTAAATTTTAGTGATTTGTGTACCTGGACATGCAGATTCCACGCTCCACCACAGTTTCTAGTCTCTTGCCATTTAGAAAATATTCTGATTTATTTTCTTGGATTGAAAGTGGATGACCTCACACTTCCCCACATTGAACTCCATCTGCCCATTCAGTGAATCTGTCTGTCCCTTTTGTAACCCCCTGCACCCACCGACACTATTTGCTGTGCCAGCTAACATAGTGCCATCAGCAAACTTGGCTGCACAACTCTCAGACACGACTCGCCCTTCACAAACCCACGCTGAATCTCTTTGATCAGCTCATATTTGTTAAAATAATAGATTCCAGTAACTTCCCCGCAACTGACATTAAACTGACAGATCTGTAGTTTTCTGGTTTCTCCCTCCTGTCTTAAATAATGGAGTAAAATTTGCAATTTTCCAATCCAAGTGTATAATTCCTGAATCTAGAGTGCTTTGGAAAATTATGACAACCACATCTGTAACTTCCCCACCTATTTTAATACCCTGGAGTGGAAACCCTCAGCTCCTGGAGATTTGTCCTCTGATTTTCTCCATTACCATTTTTTAACATTAAATCCTCTAAGTTTCTCCCCCTGATTATTTTTCCGTTCCCTTGTACCGCTGGTATTTTGTCCTCCCACCCTTGTGAAAATGGGTACAAAGTATTCCTTTAACAAGTCTGTCATTTCCTTATTATCCATTATAGTCTTGCCTGCATCCATCTTCAATAGCCCACATTTCCCTTTACCAATTCCTTTCTCAATATATTTATAATCACTTTTACTGTTAGTTTTGATATCGCTCTCAAGCTTTTGTTCATACTCCCTTTTTGCACCTCATTACTTTCTTTATATCCCTTTTTTTATAGTTATCCCAGTCTGTTGGATCTTCGCTTGTTTTGCATTGTGTAAACCTTTTCTTTTACTGTGATACTTCCCAGTGTTTGTCCATAGCTTTACCCATGAATAGCTCAGCCCAGTCTACTGTGGTCAGTTTATTACTCATCCCTTTGAAGTTTATAATTTAAAACCTTGGTTTGTGCTTCTCCCTCTCAAACCTAGTAATCAAATTCAATCATATTATGGTCACTATTTGCAAGATGTTCCCTCACAGTCAGTATGAGTGTAACCTAGTCTGCAACTGCAGATCCCTGGAGTTCCAAATCGGGACCCCGATTCTCCAGTCTCCTGTGTAGATTGAATTATTTATTTAGTGCACCAAGTGTTTTCCATTCAGGTCAACTGAGAGTTTTCACACTGGTGGTACATTTTGTAGCACACACGAATCCCTCTGACCCTGTGTGGCACTTAACGTACACCATTACATACATTAACTGTGAATTGTTTGGCCATTTAAAATGGGCCAAACTATTTGTTGACGGGTCACTGCTTGTTACTTACAGATGTAAGAAATCACACAACACCAGGTTATAGTCCAACAGCTTTATTTGAAATCACAAGCTTTCGGAGCGCTGCTCCTTCGTCAGGTGAAGGGGAGAGATGCATAAAGACACAGCTTATATAGTCAGCTTATATACTTTGACTATATAAGCTGTGTTTTTATGCATCTCTCCACTTCACCTGACGAAGGAGCAGCGCTCCAAAAGCTTGTGATTTCAAATAAAGCTGTTGGACTATAACCTGGTGTTGTGTGATTTCTTACATTTGTCCACCCCAGTCCAACACCGGCACCTCCACACCATGTTACTTACAGAGTAGTAAAATTCCACCTCATCCTCTGGAACAACTTGTATCTTCATTAATCTGCATAATCGGATTTTGCTTGCAGCTTCTTGCTCACACTCTCATAGACTCACAGAATGGTTACAGCACGGAAGGAGGCCATTCGACCCGTCGAGCCCGTGCCGGCTCTCTACAAGAGCACTTAGCAAGTCCCATTCCCCCGCCCTTTCCACGTAGCCCTGCAGATCCCTGGAGTTCCAAATCGGGACCCCGATTCTCCAGTCTCCTGTGTAGATTGAATTATTTATTTAGTGCTCAAGTGCATGCACCAAGTGTTTTCCATTCAGGTCAACTGAGAGTTTTCACCTGGTGGTACATTTTGTATCTCACACGAATCCCTTCAGGTACTGATCCAATTCCCGTCTGAAAGCCATGATTGAGTCTGCTTCCACCAGCCTTTCAGGCAGTACATTCCAGATCTTAACCACTCGCTGAGTAAAAATGTTTTTTCTTGCGTCGCCTTTGGTTCTTTTGCCAATCACCTTAAATCTGTGCCCTCTGGTTCTCGACCCTTCCGCCAATGGGAACAGTTTCTCTCTGTCTAGACCCCTCATGATTTTGAATACCTCTATCAAATCTCCTCTCAACCTTCTCTGCTCTAAGGAGAACAACCCCAGCTTCTCTAGTCTATCCACATAACTGAAGTCCCTCATCCCTGGAGCCATTCTTGTAAATCTTTTCTGCACCTTCTCTAAGGCCTTCACCTCCTTCCTAAAGTGCAAGTGCCCTGAATTGGACACAATACTCCAGTTGAGGCTAAACCAGTGTTTTACACAGGTTCCTCATAATTTCCACGCTTTTGTACTCTATACCTTTATTCATGAAGCCCAGGATCCCATTAGCTTTTTTAACTGTTTTCTCAACCTGCCCTGACACCTTCAATGATTTATGTACATATACCCCCAGGTCTCTCTGTTCATGCACCCACTTTAGGATTGTACCCTTTAGTTTATATTTCCTCTCTTCATTGTTTCTACCAAAATGTATCAATTCGCGCTTTTCTGCGTTAAATTTCATCTGCCACGTGTCCGCCCATTTCACCAGCCTGTCTCTGTCCTCTTGAAGTCTATCACTATCCTCCTCACTGTTCACTATACTTCCAAGTTTTGTGTCATCTGCAGATTTTGAAATAGTGCCCTGTACACCCACGTCCAAGTCATTAATATATATCAAGAAAAGCAGTGGTCCCAGAACCGACCCCTGGGGAACACCATTGTATACCTTCCTCCAGTTCGAAAAACAACCGTTCACCACCACTCTCTGTTTCCTGTCACTTAGCCAATACCGTATCCATGCTGCCACTGTCCCTTTTATTCCATGGGCTTCAACTTTGCTGGCAAGCCTATTATGTGGCACTTTGTCGAACACCTTTTGGAAATCCATGTACACCACATCAACCGCATTGCCCTCATCAAAAATCGATCAAGTTGGTTAAACATGATTTGCCTTCAACAAATCCATGCTGGCTTTCCTTATTTATTCCACACTTGTCCAAGTGACTTGTTAATTTTGTCCCAGATTATTGTTTCCAAAAGCTTCCCCACTACTGAGGTTAAACTGACTGGCCTGTAGTTGCTGGGTTTATCGTTACACCCTTTTTTGAACGAGGGTGTAATATTTACAATTCTCCAGTCCTCTGGCACCACCCGCGTATCTAAGGAGGATTGGAAGATTATGGCCAGTACCCCCGCGATTTCCTCCTTAACCTCCCTCAGCATCCCATCCGCTCCTGGTGACTTATCTACTTTAAGTACAGCCAGCCTTTCTAGTAGCTCCTCTTGATCAATTTTTATCCCATCCTGTATCTCCACTACCTCCTCTTTCACTATGTCTGTGGCAGCACCTTCTTCCTTGGTGAAGACAGATGCAAAGTACTCATTTAGTACCTCAGCCATGGCCTCTGCCTCCATGCGTAGGTCTCCTTTTTGGTCCCTAGTCGGCCCCACCCCTCCTCTTATTACCCGTTTACTATTTATATGCCTATAGAAGACTTTTGGATTCCCTTTTATATTAGCTGCCATTCTATTCTCATACCCTCTCTCTGCCCCTCTTATTTTCTTTATCACTTCCCCTCTGAACTTTCTATATTCAGCCTGCAGTAGTGCTCGGCTTCATTGAAAATATTTAGGAAACCGGTTTCCTAATCAAAAGGTGGGACAAATGATGTTAATGTTTAAGCAAGTGGGCTTGAAGTAAGCAGTACACATGTAAGTAGATCGGCCCTGCAGTAGCAGAGTGGTCCATCAAGGTGTTGACAGTTGAGAGCTGGTGGGAACTATTGGGGAATGGCTGGTCTTTAGACCGCACCCCACCAAACAACCACATGCATTAATACAGCGCCTTTAATATAGAAACACATCCCAAAGTGCTTCACAGTGGCAGAATCAAAAAAATGGACATCGAGTCAAAGAAGGAGAATTAGGGGCCAGGGGGAGACTAAATGGTTGATCAGAGAGGTGGATTATAAGAAAGGTCTTAAAGGAGGTGGAGAGGCGGAGGAGTTTGGGGAGGGAATTCCAGAGTGTGAGGCCTGGGCTAAAGGCATAGCCTCCAATGGTGGGGCAAAATGGAGGGATATACCCTGAGGAATTGGCTCGGACTCATTCCATTGCTTTTCAAACTTTATTATCCTGTTCAATCAGAAATCATTCTGTATTTTCTAATGGGCAAAAAAAGAATTTAAGTGAAACCATACAAAATGACAGAAGACTGGTTTCCTATTAGTGCAGGTTTGAATTTTTTAAGTCAACAGTTTTCATACAATAGAGAATGTTTACTATTGTAACAATGATGAAGATATTTTACTGTTGGTGTTAATGGGAGGATATTGTACTGAATTTCAACAGAATCCTAAATGCTACAAAAGGAAATGTCTGGACACTCACCAAGGATTATTCAATCTCTCCCTCATAGCTGGTTAAAATCTGCTGGTCAGAGGCAGCAAATAGATGTTTCATGTAGAATTCATGATAAAATAGGACATGTTTGTTTTAATGTCCTTAAAACATGTGACCCAAGGACCAGAATTTCCTGAAAACGTGCGCTGAAACAACAGTGTAAGTACACCATAAAAATGCCAATTTTCAGTGCAAAGGTCAAGGATATTTGGACGCAAGTGACTTGCGCCTATTTTTGCAATGCCCCCAAATTTCCTCAATTTTTTACACCGATTCAACAAAACCATCTGCTGCTCATTAACATAGCTCCACCCCCTGCAAAATTACAGCCCACCCAAATTTCTTGCATTTCCGCCAGTTCTAAACAGGCTATAAATTTATGCCTGAAATCGTAGGTGCAACAGGACCTAAAGTAATATTTCTGGTGTTTTATTCTGATTTTTGTATTATTTCTCCTCACGGAGGTGTACAATGTATTTCCTGTATATGAATGCATGTTTTTTGCATCAGAATGATTGGCATTAAAAATTGAAAAAGTCCATGATTGCATTTACTTAAACATTCTGTCTCTCCTGTGTGTAAATGATGGTTTAAGAGCTTCAAACTTTACTTTTCATGCATATGGAGGAACTTGAAAAAGGAATGTGGTGTAAATTTGGCACTTTCATCAGGCCACGAGCGCAGATTTCCACTTATTTCACGCCCGTTTTTACATTCTGGCGTAAGCTAATGTGATTCTCAGGAAATTTCAGCGTAACTTGCCAGTTATGGCGTTTCAGGAAATTGTGGCCTAAAGGTTGGAATAAGGGAACACTGAAGAGGCGGTGGTCAATGTGTACATATATCTATCCCCTTTAAAGGGTTCTGATTGTGTTACTTCAGTGTGATGTTGTAAATGTTCGATGTTTTCTGTGTGCTGAAATGATGCTGCTTTGTAACTGATGGAGCTGGAAGCAGGTTATCTGTTTGCATATTTTGCTGGGAATTGTTTAGTGCAGAGATCTAGAAAATCTGAAATAACTTGATAGCCCATACAAAAGAAGAGATAAATTACAGTTTATTTTGTAAAGCATTTTGAAATTCCTTTAGCTCAGTGTTGTCCACAGCTGTGGCTACGACAACACCATTTTAGGCACATGCACCAATTTTAGTAAAATCCAGGTAAATGTACTTCACACGTGGATATTTACTTAACAAACATCTTTCACCATTCAGTAACCAAGGAAGTAAAGCTCTCGCAACTATCAAAAAACACTCTCTGCTTTTCATCTCACCATTTTACCAACAAACAAAGTTTACATGCCTATGCTGTGCGAATGAGCATTGAGATCACAGGCCTGTCAACAATTGTGTCTATTACTCATTTTTCAGAAATGCAATGGCTAGTAGCTAACACATTGGACAACACTGCTTTCGTTCACAGCTCAATGGGTTATTTTTGTGAAAATGTTATGCCTAGTTTTGAGTTCTGTTTAAGGACAAATGGGGCTCATTATTACTTTCAAATAATGTAATTGAAAGGAGTCTTGTTTGTGTGTTTTAGCAGGTTCAAAGTTGGATGGAGCACAGTACCTTGATACAATACTTTGTAGCTGTCACATCCGCTGTAACAGTGCAAACGTTTTCAGTTTGCTAATATGGTGCTTTGAGAGCTGAATTAAGATTTTGCATGCATCTTCAATCAGTGATACAGTGCCTCTCGGGCTTGTGATGGACAGCAGCAGACAAGCAAATTACACCTGTCTTACAGGCTCTGAATTTCTGTTCACTCCTGGTTGTGTGTCGAGTGTAATTCTGTGCATTTTGCTTGTTAGTAAATATTTGCTGCTTTTCCATGGTGATGGTTGTACCTCGTTAACACATACAACATGGATTGGTGTGAAAATACTCAAAACAGTTCAAGGAAAACTCAGTCATTGGTGTACTTACAAATGTCTCCATGTGATGCAGAAACCCACCTGACATCTGTATGAAACCACCACTAGGGGGCAGCCCTGACATCTGTACCAGTGAAAACAGCCCAGCTGCTTTGTTTAAGATAATGGAGCAGAGTTTGTTCATCAGTAAACTGCCAGCAGTTTGTGGCCCTGGTAGAGGATAAAGGAGAGTTGTGTCAGCAGTAATCATTGTTCAAGGTGAGCTCATTTCAAGGGAAGTGATAAAGTGATTGTGGCCATTGATATTTTTAAGGGGTTTGAATCCCTTTTCCTTGCAGCTGGACAGATGAACTGCAGCCAAGCCTTTGTCAACACTGATAACCAGCCACTAGGATGTGCACAGCAGCAGCCATCGGGCAGCTCTGGTCCTCCCACCAGCCCATCTGTGTTCAATAGCACAGCTAAGATCAACAACTGACTCAGAGGAGGATCACACCAGCGCCCCACAGTCTGGACCATGCATTACTTCGCCAATGCAATTACACAGGTTTTGCTTCTTAAATTCCTGGCATTTCCTTAAACCTAAACTTCTGACACAAGTTTTAAAGGAAGACAGGCAATCGGGAATTTTACTCCATTGAGGAGAAGCATTGTTTTGAACTGGGGTTCCAAGCACAGAAAGGGACACATCTCTGTGGTATATTCTTTGAGCTGTCAACAGTGTTACCCTGCATCTGCCTCGTGCTCTCTAGTCTGGGAGCATTTGATGCTGATAATGGGTGAAAGTGTTCCCACGTCCCTTAAACTGATATATCTCATAATTAGTAGAAAATGTTACCATTTGGTTTCCGAGAGAGTGGTGTGGGCTGTGCTCGGTATGTGCAAGTCCTCCCTACGCCATCCTGTTCCAGTTCCTTCTGGTTTTAATTGTTAAACATGGATGGAGTACAGGATATTGCACACTGTTTCTCAATAGGACGTGGGGTCAGGGGTTCTTGCACTGATATAGTGGGCTATTTCCTACTTTGGGCTCACCTTTATTCGGTACAATACAATGAGCCATCCTTTAGAGGATTTAGGTGGTCGCTGTTCCAAATGAGATTTTTCTTGTGAAGCAATGCACCCGAACAAAATTTGGTTTATATTTCACATGGCTTTTGCTCTTTAACTCTTCACAAAATAGTGGTGCAATACACTGAGGTAACGATATGTGATGACTCAAAGTGCATTCTATCTTCTGAAATTCCAGTCTCGTACATTGCCGTTGGGAAGTGGGGAGCTGGAATGGGCTCCTCGCCACAGGCAGCAATCAGATGGAGGGATCCTGAACTACTCTGTAGAATCTTTGAGCCACTTCAGAACTGTGTTGGTAAGGTCACAGTTGGCACTTGGAGAAAAACAGGGAAGAAAATGGAGGGAGACTTGTCTCGCCCTTCCCAGCAAAATCTCCACACTGCTCACATCCAGTGCATTTACTAATTGCGTGTTAGTCGGTGGATCACCACTTGGTTCTGTAGTTTTAGCTAGTGTAGTGTAAGGTTAGGCATTTAGTGTCGGACGTATCAGAATCTGGGATGGTCGTTGTGAAGAACAGATTGATGAATTTTTTCCATGAAACTTGATTTTATCTAAAATGTGTTGCAATCAATTTCTGGTGGAAGTTTCTAAAAGAGAAAATAATTTTTTATCCCAATGTTCTTGTTGTCTTTAACTATCACAGTGCCTACAATATCACACCAAACTCTTACATAGAAACATAGAAGATAGGAGCAGGAGTCGGCCATTCGGCCCCTCGAGCCTGCTCCGCCATTCAATGCGATCATGGCTGATCATCCAAATTCAGTACCCTGTCCCTGCTTTCTCCCCATATCCCTTGATCCCTTTAGCCTTAAGAAATATATCCAACTCCTTCTTGAATATATTTAATGAACTGGCCTCTACTGCCTTCTGTGGTAGAGAATTCCACAGGTTCACCACTCTCTGGGTGAAGAAATTCCTCCTCATTTCTATCCTAAATGGCTTACCCCTTATCCTTAGACTGTGACCCCTGGTTCTGGACTCCCCGACCATCGGGAACATCCTTCATCCTTCCAGCATCTAGTCTGTCTAGTCCTGATAGAATTTTATAAGTTTCAATGAGATTTATAAGTTTCAAAGCAATATTGCGCAATGTCGTCTTTCAACAAGTATGTACATATACAGATACACACAAGCTTCACTCACCAATTCACAGACCTCTGAAGGTACGGATAGTCTGATTGATGGGTACTGATAATCTAGGGTCTTTAGATATTGATAATCTAGAGACTGGGGGGATTGATAATCTGGGGACTGAAGTTATTGAATAAATAATTCAATCTAGAGTACACAGGAGATGAGAATCAGTCCTGATTTGGAATTCCAGATATCTGCAGTTGTGATGAGGCCATCCTATTGGAGCAGATGTTTACATCTGGCATCTACTAACCACACAACTGCAGACGTGGTTACACTCATACTGACTGAGGGAACATCTTACAAATAGTGACCATAATATGATTGAATTTGATTACTAGGTTTGAGAGGGAGAAGCACAAACCAAGGTTTTAAATTATAAACTTCAAAGCGATGAGTAATAAACTGACCACAGTAGACTGGGCTGAACTATTAATGGGTAAAGCTATGGACAAACTGGGAAGTATCACGGTAAAAGAAAAGGTTTACACAATGCAAAACAGAGCGAAAATCCAACAGACTGGGATAACTATAAAAAAAAGGATATAAAGAAAATAATGAGGTGCAAAAAGGAGTATGAACAAAAGCTTGAGAGCGATATCAAAATAACATTGAGAAAGGAATTGGTAAAGGGGATTGTGGGCCCATTAAAGGATTCAAATAAAAAGGATAAAGGCAAATAAAACACAACAAAAAACAATGGGAAGTGTGAGCCAAACAAGTGGCAGGCCCCAGCGATCCAAAAAATCTCGCGATATGAGACTGCAAACACGAGGGGACAATCTCCCTCCTGCCCACACCCCTGCACCCAGATTAATCAGTACCCAGACTATCGATAGACCCCCTTCCCCCAGACTATCGATAGACGCCCTTCCCCCAGACTATCGATAGATGCCCTTCCCCCAGACTATCGATAGACCCCCTTCCCCCAGACTATCGATAGACGCCCTTCCCCCAGACTATCGATAGATGCCCTTCCCCCAGACTATCGATAGACCCCCTTCCCCCAGACTATCGATAGATGCCCTTCCCCCAGACCATCGATAGACCCCCTTCCCCCAGACTATCGATAGATCCCCTTCCCCCAGACTATCGATAGATGCCCTTCCCCCAGACTATCGATAGACCCCCTTCCCCCAGACTATCGATAGACCCCCAGTCCCCAGACTATCGATAGACCCCCTTCCCCCAGACTATCGATAGACCCCCTTCCCCCAGACTATCGATAGACCCCCTTCCCCCAGACTATCGATAGACCCCCTTCCCCCAGACTATCGATAGACCCCCTTCCCCCAGACTATCGATAGACTCCCTTCGGCCAGACTATCGATAGACCCCGGTCCCCCAGACTATCGATAGACCACCCTTCCCCGAGATTATCGATAGACCCCCTTCCCCCAGACTATCGATAGACCCCCTTCCCCCAGACTATCGATAGACCCCCTTCCCCCAGACTATCGATAGACCCCCTTCCCCCAGACTATCGATAGACCCCCTTCCCCCAGACTATCGATAGACCCCCTTCCCCCAGACTATCGATAGACCCCCTTCCCCCAGACTATCGATAGACCCCGGTCCCCAGACTATCGATAGACCCCCTTCCCCCAGACTATCGATAGACCCCCTTCCCCCAGACTATCGATAGACCCCCTTCCCCCAGACTATCGATAGACCCCCTTCCCCCAGACTATCGATAGACCCCCTTCCCCCAGACTATCGATAGACCCTGGTCCCCCAGACTATCGATAGACCCCCTTCCCCCAGACTATCGATAGACTCCCTTCCCCCAGACTATCGATAGACCCCCTTCCCCCAGACTATCGATAGACCCCCTTCCCCTAGGCTATCGATAGACCCCGGTCCCCCAGACTATCGATAGACCCCCTTCCCCCAGACTATCGATAGACCCCCTTCCCCCAGACTATCGATAGACCCCCTTCCCCCAGACTATCGATAGACCCCGGTCCCCAGACTATCGATAGACCCCCTTCCCCCAGACTATCGATAGACCCCCTTCCCCCAGACTATCGATAGACCCCCTTCCCCCAGACTATCGATAGACCCCCTTCCCCCAGACTATCGATAGACCCCCTTCCCCCAGACTATCGATAGACCCCCTTCCCCCAGACATTCGATAGACCCCCTTCCCCCAGACTATCGATAGACCCCCTTCCCCCAGACTATCGATAGACCCCAGTCCCCCAGACTATCGATAGACCCCCTTCCCCCAGACTATCGATAGACCCCCTTCCCCCAGACTATCGATAGACCCCCTTCCCCCAGACTATCGATAGACCCCGGTCCCCAGACTATCGATAGACCCCCTTCCCCCAGACTATCGATAGACCCCCTTCCCCTAGGCTATCGATAGACCCCGGTCCCCCAGACTATCGATAGACCCCCTTCCCCCAGACTATCGATAGACCCCCTTCCCCCAGACTATCGATAGACCTCCTTCCCCCAGACTATCGATAGACCCCCTTCACCTAGACTATCGATAGAACCCAGTTCCCAGACTATCGATAGACCCCCTTCCCCCAGACTATCGATAGACCCCGGTCCCCAGACTATCGATAGACCCCCTTCCCCCAGACTATCGATAGACCCCGGTCCCCCAGACTATCGATAGACCCCCTTCCCCCAGACTATCGATAGACCCCCTTCCCCCAGACTATCGACAGACCCCCTTCCCCCAGACTATCGATAGACCCCGGTCCCCAGACTATCGATAGACCCCCTTCCCCCAGACTATCGGTAGACCCCCTTCCCCCAGACTATCGATAGACCCCCTTCCCCCAGACTATCGATAGACCCCCTTCCCCCAGACTATCGATAGACCCCCTTCCCCCAGACTATCTATTACGTCCGTGAATGATTGAGACACGGACAGCAGGAGTTGAACAAAACACGTCTTTACTGATGGAAGTCAATAGTGAAACTGAAAACAACAGAGGCTCACTAGCGCCTTTTATACAGGGGTGGTCACTGCCGGTACTGCAGTCTGAGACCAGTTATTCTCTTAAAGGTACATACACAACAATTCCTCCCCTTTTAGATGAACAGTACATAACATTCATTTAACAACTAAATGATAACTAATTACAATCACAATTACGGTTGCTAGATACATTGGTTAAGTTTAAGCAATTATAAGTTCAGTCTTTGAGGAGGCTTCCTGATTCTGTCTGGATAACGACTCTTTGGGGTATCAGGTTCTTCTGGCAATGTTGAGTCGGGATCAATGTCGTTGTTTGGTTCATCTGCTTCCAATATTACCGGTTCTGCGGTAGCTGCAATTGGAACGTCGATTTCATTACCAGGTGTATCAGATCGTGGTGTGGAGTTGACGTTTTCCAGTGACTCTAGAATCTGGTCAGCATGGCGTCTTACAATGCTCTCCCCAAAGTCCACGGTATACATGAGAGGTCCTTGTCGTGTACAAATCGTTCCTGGCTGCCATTTCTCAGTGCGGTAGTCCCGGGCCAAAACTGGTTGACCTATCTTAAAACTCCTGGTCGGCCTTTCATTCATATTCTGAAACTGCCTGTTCTCCACATCTCTTCGGACGTTTGGCTTAACCAAATCCAAGCGGCATCATAGTCTTCGATTGAAGAACATCATGGCTGGAGTTTGGTTGGTAACCGCATGTGTCGCATTCCGGTAGGCAAACAAGAAGTTGTCCACCTTGTGTTGTAGGGGTATATCTTCATTACACATTGCCTTGATAGCCTTCTTGAATGTTTGGACAAACCTCTCGGCCAATCCATTAGTGGCTGGATGATATGGGGCAGATGTGTAATGCTTAACACCATTGTTCTTTAAGAACCTCCGGAACTCTTCAGACACAAACTGTGGTCCATTGTCAGAGCAAATCTGTTCAGGCAGCCCATTCCTGATGAATATGGTTCGTAAAACTGTGATAGTTTTTTCCGTGGTGGTTGAGGACATTTTTATTACCTCTGGCCACTTTGAATGTGCATCCACCGCAATTAAAAACATCGAGTCCATGAAGGGACCAGCAAAATCAATGTGCACCCTTTGCCATGGAGATGAGGGCCACTCCCATGGATGCAGAGGAGCTTGTGGTGGGGCGTTTTGGACCTTCTGGCATCCTGCACAGCTCTTGGTCATCTCTTCGATTTCTCTATCGATTCCCGGCCACCACACAAACGCTCTGGCTAAGTTCTACATTTTTATTACCTCTGGCCACTTTGAATGTGCATCCACCGCAATTAAAAACATCGAGTCCATGAAGGGACCAGCAAAATCAATGTGCACCCTTTGCCATGGAGATGAGGGCCACTCCCATGGATGCAGAGGAGCTTGTGGTGGGGCGTTTTGGACCTTCTGGCATCCTGCACAGCTCTTGGTCATCTCTTCGATTTCTCTATCGATTCCCGGCCACCACACAAACGCTCTGGCTAAGTTCTTCATTTTTACCCCACCCAGATGACCCTCATGAAGCTCATTGAGCACTCTATCCGTCAACTTAGGTGGAATTACTACTCTGGATCCACACATCAAGGTTCCTCTGCACACTGACAGCTGTTCTCGTCTCGGTGAGAATGCTGGCAGTAGTGGTTCGCCATGTGCTGGCCATCCCTTCACCATTAAATCATAGACCCGTGATAGTGTCGGGTCATTCCGTGTTTCCTTTTCTATGTTTGCATTCGTCACAGGGAGACATTCGACTCTGGTCGAGTGGAATAACTCCATTGGATCCACTGCAAGGTCTTCTTCTTCCACCGTCGGCAACGGTAGGCGTGACAATCCATCAGCATTTCCATGCTGTTTAGTTCCTTTGTACTCGAAGTCATATTGGTGTGCCCCTAGGAAAAGGGACCACCTCTGCAGCTGTTGTGCTGTCATTATCGGTACGCCCTTCTGAGGGTTGAAAATGGAGACAAGAGGTTGATGATCAGTTAGTAGAGTAAATTTTTGACCGTGCAGGTAGTGATTGAACTTCTTCACCCCCCACACTAGGCTGAGGGCCTCTCTGTCAATCTGGGCGTAGTTACGCTCGGCAGAAGTTAACGAGCGTGACGCAAAAGCTATCGGCCTCTCCAAACCATCAAGGAATTTATGTGACAGTACCGCCCCAATGCCGTAGGGAGACGCATCACACGCCAGTCTGATCGGCAGTGCTGGGTTGTAGTGAGCCAATACCTCCCTTGAAGTGATTAAGTCCTTACTCTTCTGAAAGGCCCGCTTACAATCATCGCTCCATTTCCATGCTACCCCCGTTCGTAGCAGGGCGTTCAGTGGGTGCAGAATTGTCGACAAATTCGGCAAAAACTTATGGTAGTAATTCACCAATCTGAGGAATGACCTCAGTTGCGACACATTTTCAGGTGCTGGGACCTTAACAACCGCTTCAATTTTGTCAGGGGACTTATGTAACCCCTCTTCATCAATTACGTGGCCACAATACGATATCTGTTTCTTTAAAAATTCGCACTTGGGGCGGTTGGCTCGCAGCCCATGATCCCGTAGTCTAGTGAGCACCTGTTCCAGGTTGTTAAGGTGTTCACTGTCATCTTCACCTGTCACAAGGATGTCGTCCAAGTAACACTGAGTCCCCGGAATCCCTTGCAGGACTTGTTCCATCGCTCTTTGCCATATCGCCGGAGCCGATGCTACTCCGAATACCAATCGATGATACTGGTAAAGACCTTTGTGAGTGTTTATCGTGAGATACTTCCTAGAGGACTCTTCAACCTCCATCTGCAAATATGCTTGTGCTAGGTCAATTTTTGTAAAACGCTTCCCTCCAGACAGTGAGGCGAAGATGTCTTCTATCCTTGGAAGAGGATATTGTACTGTGTGAAGGACTGGGTTCACCGTCACCTTGAAATCCCCACAGATGCGAATCTTCCTTGGCTCCCCGGACTTATTGCTTAACGTTTTCTTCATGACAGGAACGATGGGTGTCGCCCACTCGCTCCAGTCGACCTTAGACAACACGCCTGCCTTCTCCAGATTCTCCAGCTCTGCCTCGACGGCTGGGCGAATTGCATATGGTACCGGTCTTGCTTTGAAAAACTTGGGAACTGCATTCTCTTCTATTTTTATCGAGGCGGTTACGCCTTTAAGCGTGCCCAGTTCTTGTTGAAATACCTCTTTGGCGTTAGCTAAGATTGTTGACAATCATCCAGGAGTGGCTTCGTCATCCTTTTTACCAGCCATCGTCAGTGCCTGAATGGAGTGCCAGTCTAAACTTATCTTTCTGATCCATTCACGTCCCAATAACGGTGGTCCACCATCTTGCAGTATGTACAGATACAATTTCCCGCAATAGGCCGTACGTTCTAGCGCCCATTAAGTTTAGCAATATCGATGCCTTTTTCTCCTCCGCTATTTCGTTTGCCTCGAAATATACCTCGACTCTTTCCACATACGTGGTCCAGTCCTCTATTGTATTATCAACAGCAGTGATACAGCCAGTCTTCGGCATCTTGCAAATCTAAAATGGCGCCTCCCGCGCTTTGCCTTCTTCCCCGATTTAACAAAATGGCGCATCCCGCGCTTTGCCTTCTTCCCCGCTGATTAAGATGGCGCCTCCCGCGCTTTGCCTTCTTCCCCGCTGTTGCTTACGCTGCTTTCCGCGGTTCCCGTTGCAACCTGCAGCTCCTCGCGGTTTCTTGCGCGTTTAATATATATATATATTTTTTATTATCTTCCCGTCATGGAACAACCCTGTGGGACTCTTGCCTCCCTCTTCACGGGTCTATACGCAGCCCGGCTTCGTAGCACCGGCCGCGCCCTGTGTGCTCCACCCTCTCTCTCTCTTCTTCCAGACAACGCTGCTCGGCCCCGTTGCAAACCACCCGCTCGAGTTCGCGACCGCCGCAGCCCAGGAAGGATCAGTGCACTACCTGCCACCAGCCCGATTAGCTGAAGCACCGTCGACAGGAACCAGGCCCCGCTTCCGACAGCTTCTCCAGCAATCTTCAACTCCGCAAACACAGGGGCGGGTGCCCACGGTCGACGCCCGTTTCTACTGCCTCTTACTTTCTTTTCTTTCCGGCCTCAACCTCTGCTCACTTCGCTGTAGGAATGGATCCCAGGAGGTGGTGCAGACTGTAGGTAGGTTCGTATCTGCTCGTCGCCAGTATTACGTCCGTGAATGATTGAGACACGGACAGCAGGAGTTGAACAAAACACATCTTTACTGATGGAAGTCAATAGTGAAACTGAAAACAACAGAGGCTCACTAGCGCCTTTTATACAGGGGTGGTCACTGGCGGTACTGCAGTCTGAGACCAGTTATTCTCTTAAAAGTACATACACAACACTATCGATAGACCCCCTTCCCCCAGACTATCGATAGACCCTCTTCCCCCAGACTATCGATAGACCCCCTTCCCCCAGACTATCGATAGAACCCCTTCCCCCAGACTATCGATAGACCCCTGTCCCCCAGACTATCGATAGACTCCCTTCCCCCAGACTATCGATAGACCCCCTTCCCCCAGACTATCGATAGACCCCCTTCCCCCAGACTATCGATAGACCCCCTTCCCCCAGATTATCAATAGACCCCCTTCCCCCAGACTATCGATAGACCCCCTTCCCCCAGACTATCGATAGACCCCCCTTCCTCCAGACTATCGATAGACCCCCTTCCCCCAGACTATCGCTAGACCCCCCTTCCCCCAGACTATCGATAGACCCCTGTCCCCCAGACTATCGATAGACCCCCTTCCCCCAGACTATCGATAGACCCCGGTCTCCAGATTATCGATAGACCCCCTTCCCCCAGACTATCGATAGACTCCCTTCCCCCAGACTATCGATAGACCCCCTTCCCCCAGACTATCGATAGACCCCCTTCCCCCAGACTATCGATAGACCCCCTTCCCCCAGACTATCGACAAACCCCGGTCTCCAGACTATCGATAGACCCCCTTCCCCCAGACTATCGATAGACCCCCCTTCCCCCAGACTATCGATAGACCCCCTTCCCCCAGGCTATCGATAGACCCCCTTCCCCAGACTATCGATAGACCCCCCTTCCCCCAGACTATCGATAGACCCCCTTCCCCCAGGCTATCGATAGACCCCCTTCCCCCAGACTATCGATAGACCCCAGTCCCCAGACTATCGATTGACCCCCTTCCCCCAGACTATCGATAGACCCCGGTCCCCAGACTATCGATAGACCCCGGTCCCCCAGACTATCGATAGACCCCCTTCCCCCAGACTATCGATAGCCCCCCTTCCCCCAGATTATCGATAGACCCCCCTTCCCCCAGACTATCGATAGACCCCGGTCCCCCAGACTATCGATAGACCCCGGTCTCCAGACTATCGATAGACCCCCTTCCCCCAGACTATCGATGGACCCCCTTCCCCAAGACTATCGATAGACCCCCCCTTCCCCCAGACTATCGATAGACCCCCTTCCCCCAGGCTATCGATAGACCCCCTTCCCCCAGACTATCGATAGACCCCAGTCCCCAGACTATCGATTGACCCCCTTCCCCCAGACTATCGATAGACCCCGGTCCCCAGACTATCGATAGACCCCGGTCCCCCAGACTATCGATAGACCCCCTTCCCCCAGACTATCGATAGCCCCCCTTCCCCCAGATTATCGATAGACCCCCCTTCCCCCAGACTATCGATAGACCCCGGTCCCCCAGACTATCGATAGACCCCGGTCTCCAGACTATCGATAGACCCCCTTCCCCCAGACTATCGATAGACCCCCTTCCCCAAGACTATCGATAGACCCCCTTCCCCCCAGACTATCAATAGGCCCCATTTCCCCCAGACTGTCGATAGACCCCGGTCCCCCAGTCTATCGATAGACCCCCTTCCCCCAGGCTATCGATAGACCCTCTTCCCCCAGTCTATCGATAGACCCCCTTCCCCCAGACCATCCATAGACCCCCTTCCCCCAGACTATCAATAGACCCCCTTCCCCCAGACTATCGATAGACCCCGGTCCCCAGACTATCGATAGACCCCCTTCCCCCAGACTATCGATAGACCCCCTTCCCCAGACTATCGACAGACCCCGGTCCCCCAGACTATCGATAGACCCCCTTCCCCCAGACTATCGATAGACCCCCTTCCCCCAGACTATCGATAGACCCCCTTCCCCCAGACTATCGATAGACCCCCTTCCCCCAGACTATCGATAGACCCCGGTCCCCCAGACTATCGATAGACCCCCTTCCCCCAGACTATAGATAGACCCAGGTCCCCAGACTATCGATAGACCCCCTTCCCCAAGACTATCGATAGACCCCCTTCCCCCAGACTATCGATAGACCCCAGTCCCCCAGACTAGCGACAGACCCCCTTCCCCCAGACTATCGATAGACCCCCTTCCCCCAAACTATCGATAGACCCCCTTCCCCCAGACTAACGATAGACCTCGGTCCCCAGAGTATCGATAGACCCCCTTCCCCCAGACTATCGATAGACCCCAGTCCCCAGACTATCAATAGACCCCCTTATCCCAGACTATCGATAGACCCCCTTCCCCCAGACTATCGATAGACCCCTTCCCGCAGACTATCGATAGACCCTCCTTCCCCCAGACTATCGATAGACCCCCTTCCCCCAGACTATCGATAGACCCCTTCCCGCAGACTATCGATAGACCCTCCTTCCCCCAGACTATCGATAGACCCCCCTTCCCCCAGACTATCGATAGACCCCCTTCCCCCAGACTATCGATAGACCCCCTTCCCCCAGACAATCGATAGACCCCCTTCCCCCAGACTATCGATAGACCCCCTTCCCCCAGACAATCGATAGACCCCGGTCCCCCAGACTATCGATAGACCCTCCTTCCCCCAGACTATCGCTAGACCCCCTTCCCCCAGACTATCGATAGACCCCCTTCCCCCAGACTATCGATAGACCCCCTTCCCCCAGACTATCGATAGACCCCCTTCCCCCAGACTATTGATAGAACCCCTTTCCCCAGACTATTGATAGACCTCGGCCCCCAGTCTATCGATAGACCCCCTTCCCCCAGACTATCGATAGACCCCCTTCCCCCAGACTATCGATAGACCCCAGTCCCCAGACTATCAATAGACCCCCTTATCCCAGACTATTGATAGACCCCCTTCCCCCAGACTATCGATAGACCCCCTTCCCCCAGACTATCGATAGACCCCCTTCCCCCAGACTATCGATCGACCCCCTTCCCCCAGACCATCGATAGACCCCGGTCCCCCAGACTATCGATAGACCCCCTTCCCCCAGACTATCGATAGACTGCGGTCCCCCAGACTATCGATAGACCCCCTTCCGCCAGACTATCGATAGACCCCCTTCCCCCAGACTATCGATAGACCCCCTTCCCCCAGACTATCGATAGACCCCAGTCCCCAGACTATCAATAGACCCCCTTATCCCAGACTATCGATAGACCCCCTTCCCCCAGACTATCGATAGACCCCCTTCCCCCAGACTATCGATAGACCCCCTTCCCCCAGACTATCGATCGACCCCCTTCCCCCAGACCATCGTTAGACCCCGGTCCCCCAGACTATCGATAGACCCCCTTCCCCCAGACTATCGATAGACCCCGGTCCCCCAGACTATCGATAGACCCCCTTCCCCCAGACTATCGATAGACCCCCTTCCCCCAGACTATCGATAGACCCCCTTCCCCCAGACTATCGATAGACGCCCTTCCCCCAGACTATCGATAGACCCTGGTCCCCAGACTATCGATAGACCTCCCTCCCCCAGACTATCGATGTCCCCGGTCCTCAGACTCCCGGTGCTGCCTTTAATGTCCTGTGAACCTGTCCCCCCAAATCACTCTGCCGCCCACAACCCCGCGCTGTCTCCCATTCGCAGAAAAGCTCTATAGCTGAATGTGCGAAGCATTCGTGACAAAAGAGATGAATTAATAGCACAGATTGAAATTAATGGGTTTGATCTAATACAATACAATACAATACAAATCGCTTTATTGGCATGATAAGGTACATCTTATGTTGCCAAAGCATCAAAATACATTTATGGTTGAACACATAAACGCGGTTCCATTCATACAGTGTATAAACAGGTATATCCCTGAGTTTATAAATATACATTCGCCTTGTTTATATATACTCTTGTCTTAGTTTACTGGTTGTCCCTCTGTTCATGGCAAGCTGTAACATAGTGTGCCGCCAGTGTTACACAGCTTCTCTCCTCCCCCAGTAGGAATGGGAGTTTTTGGTTGTCAGTCAGATTTCTGAATTCAGGGCATATTTGTGAGAATTTTTGGTAGAAATTCTCTCTGATGCCCTGATATTTTCCACAGGCTGTGAGGAAGTGCATCTCTGTCTCAACTACTCCCTGACTGCAGTGAGAGCATATCCTGTCTTCTCTTGGCAGCCTGGTCTGCCTGTGTCTGCCTTTTTCGATCGCTAGGCTATGTTTGCTAAGTCATTCCGGAGACATGGTTGCAGTGTGGCCAAGGTTGGGAACTAAATATTCCGGGGTTCTTAACTTTTAGAAGAGATAGGCAAAATGGAAAAGGAGGGGGAGGCAGGGTAGCCCTGATAAAGGATGGGCTAAAAACAGTCGAGAGAAAGGACCTTGGCTCTGAAAATCAAGAAGTAGAATTGGTGGGAGTTGTTTATAGGCCCCCAAACAGTAGTTGTAATGTAGGGCAGAGTATAAATCAGAAATTAGAGGCGCATGTAACAAGGGTAATACAGTAGTCATGGACTTTAAACTACATATAGACTGGGCAAACCAAATTTGCAGTAATAGTGTGGGGGACGAATTCGTGGAAAGTATTGGAGGTGATATCAACGGCGGCAATACTTAAAACAGCGGGAGACCGGGCAGCGCGGTCCTAATCGGAGGCGGTATCAGCGGCGGTATTTAAACAGCGGGAGACCGGGCAGCGCGGTCCTAATTGGGAGCGGGATCAGCGGCGGTACTTAAACAGTGGGAGACCGGGCAGCGCGGTCCTAATCGGAGGCGGTATCAGCGGCGGTATTTAAACAGCGGGAGACTGGGCAGCGTGGACCTAATCGGGGCGGTATCAGCGGCGGTATTTAAACAGCGGGAGACCGGGCAGTGTGGTCCTAATCGGAGGCGGGATCAGCGGCGGTATTTAAACAGCGGGACATCGGGCAGCGCGGACCTAATCGGAGGCAGTATCAGCGGCGGTATTTAAACAGCGGGAGACCGAGCAGCGCGGTCCTAATCGGAGGCAGTATCAGCGGCGGTATTTAAACAGCGGCAGACCGGGCAGCACGGTCCTACTCGAGTGCGGTATCAGTGGCGTTATTTAAACAGCGGGAGACCGGGCAGCACGGTCCTAATCGGAGGTGGTATCAGCGGCGGTATTTAAACAGCGGGAGACCGGGCAGCACGGTCCTAATCGGGGGCGGTATCAGCGGCGGTATTTAAACAGCGGAGACCGGGCAGCGTGGTCCCAATCGGGGGCAGTATCAGCAGCAGTATTTAAACAGCGGGAGACATAGAAACATAGAAGATAGGAGCAGGAGTAGTCCATTCGGCCCTTCGAGCCTGCTCCGCCATTCAATGAGATCATGGCTGATCATCCAAATTCAGTACCCTGTCCCTGCCTTCTCCCCATATCCCTTGATCCCTTTAGCCTAAAGAAATATGTCCAACTCTTTCTTGAATATATTTAATGAACTGGCCTCCACCGCCTGTAATGATCAGTAACCTGTCATTCTGGAATGGTACACTAGGTGGTGCTGTATGTATATAAGAGTGGGCTACCCAGGATGCACTAGGCTACCCACAAGGCAGCAATCAAGATGGAGGCCTCTCCAGATACTGTACCTAGTCCACATGCACTCAATAAAGTGTCTAGCAAAAGCTAGCTGTTCTTAATAAAAACGACTAGTTATTAATGAACATAACATGGTACCAGGATTGGTAAGATCTGCTGAATATTGTGCAACGCGACATGGAGAATTTGAAGCCACCAGAGCATTTGAAACTCACAGGAAATGTCGACTACAATTGGCAGACTTTTAAACAACAATTCGAACTCTACATTGCTGCCATCGGGTACGGTATGAAGCCAGACGCAAGGAAATTAGCGTTGCTGCTCACGGTTGCAGGCCCACAGGCGATAGAGGTATTTAATACATTTGTATTTAATCCAGAGAACAGAGAAAAATTAGACGATGTACTAAAGAAGTTTGATACACATTGTTCTCCCAAAAAGAATGAAACCTATGAGAGGTACATCTTCCGTTCTCGGACACAGCAGCAAAATGAGACTTTTGATAGCTTTTTGACTGATCTGTAACTGAAAGCACAGATATGTAATTTCTCTGAGCTGAAAGCATCCATGGTTCGTGACCAGATTGTGTTTGGTATTCATGATAAAAAAGTCAGGGAACGTCTGTTGAGAGAAACTGAACTAACATTGGAAATTGCTCTGAAAATATTCCAAGCTAGCGAGCTAGCTCAAAAGCATGCCAAGACTTTCAGTGAAATCAATGATGATGCGATTGCAGTAAGTACTGCTGTCGGTGCTGTGTCCTACAAGGGGAAGATACATGGGCAGAACAGAAGTGAAAAGCAATCGGAGGAAGGAATTTTTAATTGTAAACACTGTGGTTACAAACACCAGTTAAAACAATGTCCAGCGTTTGGAAAAATGTGCACAAAATGTCATGGAAAGAATCACTTTGCCAAACAATGCTTTTCAAAAGTAAAAACTAAGAAAGGGCAACGAGTTAATGTAATTGAGGACACTGATTTAAGTGAGACATGTTTTGTAGGAATGGTGTCATGTGACAATATCAAAAAGGATACAGAAAATGTGCAGCCCTCAGGAATTAACAATGCTGAACATAAAGTTAATGCAGTAAAAGAGGACAAATGGATGATCCCACTGCAGGTAAATGGAGCATTAGTTACCTTGAAACTAGACACTGGGGCAAAAGCAAACTTAATCAGTATGAGTGACATTAACAATATGAAAGAAAAGCCCAAAATACAGAAAAAGTCAGTACTACTGAAGGACTATAATGGACAGAAAATAGATAGCTTAGGTGTATGCAGACTTAAAGTGACAGTCAAAGACAAAGTGCATCATCTCATGTTTTCTGTTGTGGCTGAAGGACTTGATTCACTACTGGGTGACAATGCTTGTGAGGACATAGAACTGGTCAAGAGAGTCTACCGTATAAACTGTGCCATAAGCAGACCAGATGACTCGGTGGATTCTGTAGTGAATAATTTCCAGGATGTGTTCAAAGGATTTGGAGTTCTGCCATTCACTTACAAGATCCAGCTAAAGGAGGATGCTCAGCCAGTGGTACATGCTCCACGAAGAGTTCCAGCACCCCTGCGTGACCGGCTCAAGAATGAACTGGACAGAATGACCACACTGGGAGTCATCAGGAAAGTCGAAGAGCCAACAGACTGGGTTAACTCCATGGTATGTGTAAAGAAAAAGAACAATGATCTAAGAATATGCATGGATCCAAAGGACTTAAATGCAAACATAAAACGTGAACACTACCAGATTCCCAAGCGAGAAGAAATCACCAGTGAAATGTCAGGAGCCAGATACTTAACAAATCTCGATGCCTCACAAGGATTTTGGCAACTAAAACTGGATGAAGAGAGCACCAAATACTGTACTTTCAACACACCATTTGGCAGGTATTGTTTCCTCAGAATGCCTTTCGGGATAATATCTGCATCTGAAATCTTTCATAGAGCAATGGAACACATAATTGAAGGTCTGGAAGGAGTTTGGGTCTATGTTGATGACATCATCATCTGGGGCTCCACACTGAAAGAACACAATGAGCGACTGACTAAAGTGCTACAGAGCATACGCCGGAATGGACTGAAGCTCAACAAAGCCAAGTGTCAGTTTGGCGTCCAGGAAGTCACTTTCCTAGGAGATAATCTATCTGGTAAAGGAATAGAGCCAGATATGGAAAAAGTAAACGCCATACTCAAAATGCCCCGACCTACTGACAAAAAAGGAGTGCTACGCATCATGGGGATGATAAACTTCATTCGAAAGTTCATTCCTAACTTGTCAGCCAAGACAGCCTGTCTGTGAGACCTGCTACATAAAACAAATGAGTTCGCATGGACAGAAAGACATGAACAAGAGTGGATAAACCTCAAAACAGTGCTGACAACCACACCTGTACTCACCTTCTTTGACCCAACAAAGAATCAAAGTGTCAACGGATGCATCAAAAGATGGCCTAGGTGCGGTCTTGCTACAAGCAGAGGGTGAAGATTGGAAGCATGTTGCCTATGCCTCCAGGTCTATGACTGATACTGAGTGTCGATACGCCTAGATTGAAAAGGAATGTCTAGGCTTGGTAGTTGGACTAGAAAAGTTTCATGGCTACATATATGGACTTCCCAGCTTCACAGTTGAGACAGACCACAGCCCACTGGTTGCCATCATAAAAAAGAACCTGAATGAGATGTCTCCAAGGATTCAACGACTCATGATGAAGCTGCAAAGATATGACTTTGAACTGATCTACATACCAGGCAAACACATAGTGTTAGCAAATGCACTATCCCGAGCACCCACAATGAGTCATGTGAGCTCTACTGAAGAAGACATGGATGTTCATGTGAGTATGGTCACTGCTGCACTGCCCGTGTCAGACACAAAATCAAAGGAAATAGCAGAAGAAACAGTAAAAGATACAGTATTACAAACAGTAATAGAGAACATTCATCATCGTTGGCCAAAAGGTTCCTGTCCAAAATATTTTCACATAAGGTCAGAATTGAGTGTCGCAAGTGGACTATTACTAAAACAGAACAGAATAGTCATTCCACAGGCTCTACGTCAAGACACGCTCAATAGGATTCATGAGGGACACCTCGGAATTGAAAAGTGCAAAAGGAGAGCAAGAGACACTGTTTATTGGCCTGGCATAAATAAGGACATTGAGAACATGATAGGCAAATGGGAGACATGTCAGAAACACCAAAACAAACAAGCAAAGGAACCAATGATAGTAGCTGACATACCAACAGCACCATGGCAAAAGGTTGGTATGGACCTTTTTCATTTAAATGGTAAAGACTATCTAATAGTGATTGACTACTATTCTAACTATCCTGAGATGGCGCTGCTCTCAAGCACCACAGCAAGCAGTGCCATAATGCATGTGAAATCCATCTTCGCCAGACATGGAATTCCCAGGATTGCCATTCACGACAATGGTCCGTGCTTCAACTGTAAGGAGTGGCAGCAGTTTGCAGCACATTATGACTTTCAGCACATCATATCCAGTCCTTTGTATGCTCAGTCGAATGGTAAGGCAGAGAAAGGTGTTCAAGTTCTCAAGCAGCTACTGAAGAAAGCGACAGAAAGCAAGTCTGATCTTTATCTCGCCCTGCTGAGCTACCGAGCCTCACCTTTAGACAGTGGTTCTTCACCTGCTGAACTCCTAATGGGTCGCAAGTTGCGTACCACGCTACCCTGCTGTGCAAAAGAAAAGCTGAGTAACGAACTGAGACAGAGACTTCAACTGTTAAAGCTGAAACAGAAATCATACTATGACAAGTCATCCAAAACTCTGAAACCATTGACAAGGGATGATGTTGTCAGGATTGAGGATCCAGATGCATGGAACAGGAAAGCTACAGTTCTTGAGGAAGTAGGACCAAGGTCATACACTGTTAGAACTGAGGAAGGTCAGATTCTCAGGAGGAACCGCCGTTCCCTCCTAAAAACACAAGAGACAATTGAAGAGCAAATCGATGACAATGCCGCAACTGAATCTTGTCACTCACCACCAGAACAATCTAACACAAATACACATACAGGCTCTCATGAAAACACATCAGACTTACCTGTGCTGAGAAGATCCACACGTGAAGTAAAAAAGCCTGATAGGCTTAATCTTTGAGTACAAAGAAAACTATATTGAAAATGTATTGACTGTTGAAGACGTTTATGTTGTTATTGATTGATAGTGATTGATACTGATTTTGTTTAACCTCAAAGAAAGGGGGATGTAATGATCAGTAACCTGTCATTCTGGAATGGTACACTAGGTGGTGCTGTATGTATAAAAGAGTGGGCCTCTACAGATACTGCACCTCATCCACATGCGCTCAATAAAGTGTCTAGCAAAAGCTAGCTGTTCTTAATAAAAACGACTAGTTATTAATGAACATAACACCGCCCTCTGTGGCAGAGAATTCCACAGGTTCACCACTCTCTGGGTGAAGAAATTCCTCATCATTTCAGTCCTAAATGGCTTACCCCTTATCCTTAGACTATGACCCCTGGTTCTGGACTCCCCGGCCATCAGAAACATTCTTCCTGCATCTAGTCTGTCCAGACCTGACAGAATTTTATAGGTTTCGATGAGATCCCCTCTCAATCTTCTAAACTCCAGTGAGTATAAGCCCAATCGACACAATCTCTCCTCATACATCATACCTGCCATCCCAGGTATCAGCCTGGTGAATCTTCGCTGCACTCCCTCCATGGCAAGAACGTCCTTCCTCAGGTAAGGTGACCAAAACTGCACACAATACTCAAGGTGCGGTCTCACCAAGGCCCTGTACAACTGCAGCAAGACATCCTTGTTCCTGTACTCAAACCCTCTTGCTACGAAGGCCAACATGCCATTTGCCTTCTTAATCGCCTGCTGCACCTGCATGCTTACCTTCAGCGACTGGTGCACAAAAACACCCAGGTCTCTTTGCACTTCCCCTTCTCCCAATCTATTGCCATTCAAATAATAATCTGCCTTCCTGTTTTTGCCACCAAAGTGGATAACCTCACATTTATCCACATTATAGCGCATTTGCCATGTTTCTGCCCAATCACCCAACCTGTCCAAATCGTACTGGAGTTTCACGACATCCTCCTCACAGCTCACCCTCCCACCCAGCTTTGTGTCGTCTGCAAATTTGGAGATATTACATCCAATTCCCTCCTCCAGATCATTAATGTATATTGTGAACAGCTGGGGTCCTTGGACCGATCCTTGCGGTACCCGACTAGTCACTGCCTGCCACTCGGAAAACGACCCGTTTATTCCAACTCTTTGCTTTCTGTCCGCCAACCAGTTCTCTATCCAAGTCAATACCTTGCCCCCAATCCCATGTGCCTTAATTTTGCACACTAATCTCTTGTGTGGAACCTTATCGAAAGCCTTCTGAAAGTCCAAATACACCACATCCACTGGTTCTCCCTTATCTATTTTACCAGTTACATCCTTAAAAAATTCCAGTAGATTCGTCAAGCATGATTTACCTTTTGTAAATCCATGTTGACTTTTTCCGATCCTGTCACTGCTTTCCAAGTGCTCTGCTATTACATCTTTTATAATGGACTCTAGCATTTTCCCCACTACCGATGTCAGGCTTACCGGTCTATAATTCCCCGCTTTTTCTCTGCCACCTTTTTTGAATAGTGGGGTAACATTAGCTACCCTCCAATCCATGGGTACCATTCCAGAGTCCATCGAGTTCTGGAAGCTGACCAGCAATGCATCTACTATCTCTAGGGCCACTTCCTTAATACCCTGGGATGTAGACCATCAGGCCCTGGGGATTTATTGGCCTTCAGTCCCATCAATTTTCCTAACATCATTTCCCTACAAATACTGATTTCTTTCAGTTCCTCCCTTTCATCAGACCCTATGTTCCCCGGCATCTCTGGGAGGTTATTTGTGTCCTCCTTTGTGAAGACAGAACCAAAATATGTATTTAGTTGGTCTGCCATTTCTTTGTTCCCCATTATAAATTCCCCTGATTCTGACTGTAAGGGACCTACGCTTGACTTCACCAATCTTTTTCTCTTCACATATCTATAAAAGCTTTTACAGTCAGTTTTTATGTTCCCTGATAGCTTACTCTCATATTCTATTTTCCCTTTCTTAATTAATCCCTTTGTCCTCCTTTGTTGACTCCTAAACTGCTCCCAATCCTCAGGATTATTGCTTTTTCTAGCCAATTTGTATGTCCTCTCCTTGGATCTTATGCTATCCCTAATTTCCCTTGTTAGCCACGGTTGAGTCACCTTTTTTGTTTTATTTTTATGCCAAACTGGGATGAACAAATTCTGTAGCTCATCCATTCGGTCTTTGAATGTTTGCCATTGCCTATCCACCGTCAACCCTTTGAATGCCATTCCCCAATCAATCCTACCCAACTCACTCCTCAGACCATCGTAGTTTCCTTTATTTAAATTGAGGACCCTTGTCTCTGAGTCAACTATTTCATTCTCCATCTTAATGAAGAATTCGATCATATTATGATCGCTCTGACCCAAGGGGCCTCGTACAACAAGATTGCTAATTAATCCTTTCTCACTACATAATACCCAGTCTAAATGGCCTGATCTCTGGTTGGTTCCTTGACATATTGGTCCAGGAAACCATCCCGTAAACACTCCAGGAATTCCTCCTCCACAGTATTGTTACTAATTTGGTTGGCCCAATCTATATGTAGATTAAAGTCACCCATGATGACTGCTGTGCCCTTATTGCACGCTTCTTTAATTTCCCTTTTGATGCCATCCCCAACCTCCGCCTTACTGTTTGGAGGTCTATATACCACTCCCACTAATGTTTTTTTCCCCTTAGTATTTCTCAATTCTACCCATACAGATTCCACATCATCAGAGCTAATATCCTTCATTACAATTGTATTAATCCCTTCTTTAACCAGTAATGCTACCCCACCTCCCTTTCCTTTTTGCCTATCTTTCCTGAATATTGAATACCCCTGGATGCTGAGTTCACAGTCTTGGCCATCCTTGAGCCACGTTTCTGTAATCCCAACCAAATCATATTCGTTTACCTCTATTTGTGCAGCCAATTCATCCACCTTATTACAAATGCTCCTCGCATTAAGACACAAAGCCTTCAGGCTTGTTTTTTTAATGCTCTTAGACCTATTAGAATTATTATTTACTGTGGCCACGTTTGATTTAAACCGTTGATTTCTCTGACTGCCACTTTTGTTTTTCTCCTTCCTATCTTTTGCTTTTATCCCTGTTTTCCTTTCCTCTGTCTCCCTGCTCAGGTTCCCAACCCCCTGCCATTTTAGTTTAAACCCCCCCCGAACAGTGCTAGCAAACCTCCCCGCAAGGATATTTGTCCCGCTCTGGTTCAAGTGCAACCCGTCCGACTTGTACAAGTCCCACCTTCCCCAGAAGCAGGCCCAGTGATCCAGGAAACTAAAGCCCTCCCTCCTGCACCAACTCTTTAGCCACGCATTCATCTGCTCTATCCTCCTATTCCTATACTCACTCGCACGTGGCACCGGGAGTAATCCAGAGATTACAACCTTTGATGTCCTGCTCTTTAATCTGCTACCTAGCTCCCTAAATTCTTGCTGCAGGACCTCATCCCTCTTCCTACCCATGTCATTGGTCCCAATGTGAACCACGACTTCTGACTGTTCACCCTCCCCCTTCAGAATGCCCTGCAGCCATTCAGTGACAGCCTTGACCCTGGCACCAGGGAGGCAACAAACCATCCTGGAGTCACGTCTACGGCCACAGGAATGCCTATCTGTTCCCCTTACGATAGAATCCCCGACCACTATTGCTCTCCCACTCTTTTTCCTCCCTTCCTGAGCAGCAGAAGCACCCCTGGTGCCAGAAAGTTGGCTGCTGCTGCCTTCCTCTGGTAAGTCATCCCCCTCAACAGTATCCAAATCGGTATACCTGTTTGAGAGGGGGATGGCCACAGGGGTCCCCTGCACTACCTGCCTGCCTCTACTGCTCTGCCTGATGGTCACCCATTTCCCTTCTGCCTGTGCAGCCCTTACATGCAGTGTGACCACCTCATCAAACGTGTTATCCATGACCCTCTCAGCATCGTGAATGCTCCAAAGCCCATCCATCCGCAGCTCCAGTGCCGCAATGCAGTCTGCTAGTAGCCGCAGCTGGATGCATTTCTGGCACACGTGGTCATCAGGGACACCGGCAGTGTCCCTGAATTCCCACATAGAGCAAGAGGAGCATAACACGGGGCTGGGCTCTCCTGGCATGACTTACCCTTTAATTAATTTAAATTAATTCACTATCACCAATTTAAGATAAATTCTAAGGTGCTTGTATGGTTTACCAACAGTCCCCGCTACACCAGAAAAGACCTTAGCAACTATAAACCACAGAGTTAAAGTTTAAAAAAGAGAAATACTCACCAACCAATCACTTACCTGCTCCCTGGTGACGTCACACTCTGATTACTTTTTACCTCTCTCCCCGCTGCCAAGTTGGTCGGGCCTCGCTGCTCCCTGGAACTGGTCGGGCCTCGGTGCTCGCGCCGGTTTTTATACCGGGCTCCTCCTCGCCTCACTGCTCCCTGGAACTGGTCGGGCCTCGGTACTCGCGCCGGTTTTTATACCGGGCTCCTCCTCACCTCACTGCTCCCTGGAACTGGTCGGGCCTCGGTACTCACGCCGGTTTTCATACCGGGCTCCTCCTCGCCTCACTGCTCCCTGGAACTGGTCGGGCCTCGGTACTCACGCCGGTTTTTATACCGGGCTCCTCCTCGCCTCACTGCTCCCTGGAACTGGTCGGGCCTCGGTGCTCGTGCCGGTTTTTATACCGGGCTCCTCCTCGCCTCACTGCTCCCTGGAACTGGTCGGGCCTCGGTACTCGCGCTGGTTTTTATACCGGGCTCCTCCTCGCCTCACTGCTCCCTGAATATGGTCGGGCCTCGGTGCTCGCGCCGGTTTTTATACCGGGCTCCTCCTCGCCTCGCTGCTCCCTGGAACTGGTTGGGCCTCGGTAATCGCGCCGGTTTTTATACTGGGCTCCTCCTCACCTCACTGCTCCCTGGTCCGAACTGGTCGGGCCTCGGTGCTCGTGCCGGTTTTTATACTGGGCTCCTCCTCGCCTCGCTGCTCCCTGGAACTTGGGCTGATAAGTGGCAAGTAACATTCGTGACACACAAGTGCCAGGCAATGACTATCTCCAACAAGCGAGAGTCTAACCACTGCCCCTTGACATTCAACGGCATTACCATCATCAATTCCCCCACCATCAACATCCTGGGGGTTACCATTGACCAGAAATCTAACTGGACCAGCCACATAAATACTGTGGCAACAAGAGCAGGTCAGAGGCTAGGTATTCTGTGGCGAGTGTCTCACCTCCTGACTCCCCAAAGCCTTTCCACCATCTACAATGCACAAGTAAGGAGTGTGATGGAATACTCTCCACTTACCTGGATGAGTGCATAAGAACATAAGAACATAAGAAATAGGAGCAGGAGTCGGCCAATCGGCCCCTCGAGCCTGCTCCACCATTCAATAAGATCATGGCTGATCTGATCCTAACCTCAAATCTTCTATCACTCTCCATCCACCCGAACCCATGTGATCTCCCGGGAGAGGCGAAAAACCAGATAAAAAACCCAATGGCCAATTTGGGAGAAAAAGCCTGGGAAATTCCTCTCCGACCCATCTAGGTGATCGAAACTCGTCCAGGAGATCACTCTGTCCCTATATTTTCTACAGTACTTACTTTCTGTAAAGGCGATCTCCACCCCAGCCAGGAACAGGAATAAAACCATCTCCTGCAATCTAACACAGAATTAGAACACAAGAAGTAGGAGCAGAACCAGGCTACACGGCCCCTGGGCCCGCTCCACTACCCACAGGGCCATGACCATTCCGAACCTAGACTCATGTCCAATTTCCTGCCCGCTCCCCGTAACCCTTAATTCCCTTTACTTCTAGGAAACTATCTATTTCTGTTTTAAATTTATTTAATGATGTAGCTTCCACAGCTTTCTGGGGCAGCAAATTCCACAAACCTACCACCCTCTGAGTGAAGAAGTTTCTCCTCATCTCAGTTTTGAAAGAGCAGCCCCTTATTTTAAGATTATGCCCCCTAGTTCTAGTTTCACCCATCATTGGGAACATCCTCACCGCATCCACCCGATCAAGCCCCTTCACAATCTTATATGTTTCAATAAGATCGCCTCTCATTCTTCTGAACTCCAATGAGTAGACTCCCAATCTACTCAACCTCTCCTCATATGGCCACCCCCTCATCCCCAGGATTAACCGAGTGAAACTTCTTTGTACTGACACGAGAGCAAGTATGTCTTTTCTTAAGTATGGACACCAAAACTGTATGCAGTATTCCAGGTGCAGTCTCACCAATACCTTGTACAACTGCAGCAATACCTCCCTGTTTTTATATTCTAACCCCCTAGCAATAAAAGCCAACATTCCATTGGCATAAGAACATAAGAAATAGGAGCAGGAGTAGGCCAATCGGCCCCTCGAGCCTGCTCCACCATTCAATAAGATCATGGCTGATCTGATCCTAACCTCAAATCTTCTATCACTGTGCATCCACCCGAACCCATGTGATCTCCCGGGAGAGGCGAAAAACCAGATAAAGACCCAATGGCCAATTTGGGAGAAAAAGCCTGGGAAATTCCTCTCCGACCCATCTAGGCGATCGAAATTCTTCCAGGAGATCACTCTGTCCCTATATTTTCTACAGTACTTACCTTCTGTAAAGGCGATCTCCACCCCAGCCAGGAACAGGAATAAAACCATCTCCTGAAATCTAACACAGAATTAGAACACAGTAGGAGCAGAACCAGGCTACACGGCCCCTGGGCCCACTCCACTACCCACAGGGCCATGACCATTCCGAACCTAGACTTATGTCCAATTTCCTGCCCGCTCCCCGTAACCCTTAATTCCCTTTACTTCTAGGAAACTATCTATTTCTGTTTTAAATTTATTTAATGATGTAGCTTCCACAGCTTTCTGGGGCAGCAAATTCCACAAACCTACCACCCTCTGAGTGAAGAAGTTTCTCCTCATCTCAGTTTTGAAAGAGCAGCCCCTTATTTTAAGATTATGCCCCCTAGTTCTAGTTTCACCCATCATTGGGAACATCCTCACCGCATCCACCCGATCAAGCCCCTTCACAATCTTATATGTTTCAATAAGATCGCCTCTCATTCTTCTGAACTCCAATGAGTAGAGTCCCAATCTACTCAACCTCTCCTCATATGACCACCCCCTCATCCCCGGGATTAACCGAGTGAACCTTCTTTGTACTGACTCGAGAGCAAGTATGTCTTTTCTTAAGTATGGACACCAAAACTGTATGCAGTATTCCAGGTGCGGTCTCACCAATACCTTGTACAACTGCAGCAATACCTCCCTGTTTTTATATTCCATCCCCCTAGCAATAAAAGCCAACATTCCATTGGCCTTCTTGATCACTTGCTGCACCTGCATACTAACTTTTTGAGTTTCGTGCACCAGGACCCCCAGATCCCTTTGTACTACAGTACTTTCCAGTTTCTTGCCATTAAGATAATAACTTGCTCTATGATTTTTCCTGCCAAAGTGCATAACCTCACACTTTCCAGTATTGTATTCCATCTGCCAAATCTCTGCCCACTTACTTAGCCTGTCTATGTCCTCCTCACTCACTACTTTCCGTCCCATCTTTGTATCATCTGCAAACTTTGATATGTTACACTCGGTCCCCTCCTTCAAATCGTTAATATAGATTGTAAAGAGTTGGGGACCCAGCACAGACCCCTGCGGAACACCACTAGTTACTGGTTGCCAGTCTGAGAATGAACCATTTATCCCAACTCTCTGCATTCTGTTAGAGAGCCAATCCTCCACCCACGCCAGAATATTACCCCCAATCCCGTGATTTTTTATCTTGAGCAATAATCTTTTGTGTGGCACCTTGTCAAATGCCTTTTGGAAGTCTAAATACACTACGTCCACTGGTTCCCCTTTATCCACCCTGTATGTTACTTCCTCAAAAAACTCTAGCAAATTTGTCAAACATGACTTCCCCTTCATGAAACCATGCTGAGTTTGTCCTATTAAATTATGTTTATCCAAATGTCCCGTTACTGTCTCCTTAATAATGGACTCGAACATTTTACCAACCACAGATGTTAGGCTAACAGGTCTATAGTTTCCAGCCTTCTGCCTACTACCCTTTTTAAATAAGGGTGTTACATTAGCAGTTTTCCAATCTGCCAGGACCTTTGCTGAGTCCAGTGAGTTTTGGAAAATTATTACCAATGCATCCACAATCCCTACCGCTACTTCCCTCAAGACCCTAGGATGCAAGCCATCGGGTCCAGGGGATTTATCCGCCTTGAGTCCCATTATTTTACCAAGTACCACTTCCTTAGTGATTTTAATCGTATTTAGTTCCTCCCCCCCTAGAGCCCCCTGTTTGTCCAGTGTTGGGATATTCTTAGTGTCCTCTACTGTAAAGACTGATACAAAATAATTGTTCAGTGTTTTTGCCATCTCCATGTTTCCCACCATTAATTTCCCGGTCTCATCCTCTAAGGGACCAACATTTACTTTAGCCACCTTTTTTCTTTTTATATAACTATAGAAACTTTTACTGTCTGTTTTTATATTTTTTGCTAATTTACTTTCATAATCTATCTTCCCTTTCTTAATCAATCTTTTTGTTATTTTTTGCTGTCTTTAAAAGACTTCCCAATCTTCCATCCTCCCACTAGATTTGGCTACCTTATATGCCCTTGTTTTTAGTCAGATACTATCCTTAATTACTTTACTTAGCCACAGATGGCTATCTTTTCTTTTACACCCTTTTTTCCTCAGTGGAATATACTTTTTTTGGAAGTTGTAAAATAACTCCTTAAATGTACACCACTGATCATGTACCGTCTTACCCTTTAATCTATTTTCCCAGTCCACTCTAATCAATTCCGCTCTCATACCTTCATAGTCTCCTTTATTCAAGCTCAGCACGCTTGTTTGAGATCCAACCTTCTCACCCTCTAATTGAATATGGAACTCAACCATGTTATGGTCACTCATTCCAAGGGGATCCTTTACTAGGACATTTTATATTAATCCTGTCTCATTAAACAGGACCAAATCTAAGGTTGCTTGCCCCCTGGTCGGTTCAGTTACATACTGCTCAAGAAACCCATCCCTAATACACTCAATGAACTCATCCTCAAGGCTGCTCTGCCCAATTTGATTTGTCCAGTTAATATGATAATTAAAATCCCCCATAATTATAGCTGTTCCCTTATTACAAGCCTCAACTATTTCCTGATTAATACTCCGTCCAACAGAGTTGCAACTGTTCGGAGGCCTATAGACTACACCCACTAGTGTTTTTTCCCCCTTATTATTCCTTATCTCCACCCAAACTGTTTCACTATCCTGCTCCTTTGACCCAATATCATTTCTCTGTATTATAGTGATTCCTTCCTTTATTAACATAGCCACCCCACCTCCTCCCCCTTCCTGCCTGTCCTTCCTGATTGTTAAATAACCTGGTATGTTTAATTCCCAGTCATGGTCACCCTGCAGCCATGTTTCTGTAATGGCCACAAGATCATACCCATATGTCGTTATTTGTGCCGTTAACTCATTCATTTTGTTACGAATGCTACGTGCATTCAGATAAAGAACTTTCAAATATGTTTTGTAACACTTAGTTCCTGTTTTTCCCCTTTTTAGTACTTTACTTTTTACTCCATACCTTCTGTCCCTTCCTGACACGTTCTGTTTTTTAATTCCTCCACTGCTACCTAAGTCTATGACCTTCTCTGTTGTCATTTCTATTATTTGCTCTCTAGAAACCTCCCCCCCCCACAAATTAGTTTAAAGCCCTAGTTATATGATTCGCCAGGACTCTAGTCCCAGCACTGGCCAAGTGGAGTCCGTCCCAACGGAACAGCTCCCTCCTGTCCCAGTATTGGTGCCAGTGTCCCAAGAAGCAAACCCATTTCTCCCACACCAGTCTTTGAGCCACGCATTTAACTCTTTAATTTTATTTATCCTAGCCATATTCGCTCGTGGCTCAGGTTAAGCAATAATCTTAAGCAATAATCTTTTGTGTGGCACCTTGTCAAATGCCTTTTGGAAGTCTAAATACACTACGTCCACTGGTTCTCCTTTATCCACCCTGTATGTTACTTCCTCAAAGAACTCAAGCAAATTTGTCAAACTTGACTTCCCCTTCATAAAACCATGCTGACTTTGTCCCATTAAATGATGATTATCCAAATGTCCTGTTACTGTCTCCTTAATAATGGACTCCAAAATTTTACCTACCTCAGATGTTAGGCTAACCGGTCTATAGTTTCCAGCCTTCTGTCTACTGCCCTTTTTAAATAAGGGTGTTACATTAGCAGTTTTCCAGTCTGCCGGGACCTTTGCTGAGTCCAGGGAGTTTTGGAAAATTATTACCAATGCATCCACAATCCCTACCGCCACTTCCCTCAAGACCCTAGGATGTAAGCCATCAGGTCCAGGTGATTTATCCGCCTTGAGTCCCATTATTTTACCGAGTACCACTTCCTTAGTGATTTTGATCGTGCTTAGCTCCTCCCCCCCTATAGCCTCCTGTTTGTCCAGTGTTGGGATATTCTTAGTGTCCTCTACTGTAAAGACTGATACAAAATATTCATTCAGTGTTTTTGCCATCTCCATATTTCCCACCATTAATTTCCCGGTCCCATCCTCTAAGGGACCAACATTAACTTTAGCCACCCTTTTTCTTTTTATAAAACTATAAAAACTCTTACTATCTGTTTTTATATTTTTTGCTAATTTACTTTCATAATCTACCTTCCCTTTCTTAATCAATCTTTTTGTTATTTTTTGCTGTCTTTTAAAGTTTTCCCAATCCTCTATCCTCCCACTAGATTTGGCTACCTTATATGCCCTTGTTTTTAGTCGAATACTATCCTTAATTTCTTTACTTAGCCACGGATGGCTGTCTTTTCTTTTACACCCTTTTCTTCTCAGTGGAATATATATTTTTTGGAAGTTGTAAAATAACTCCTTAAATGTACACCACTGATCATGTATCGTCTTACCCTTTAATCTATTTTCCCAATCCACTCTACTCAATTCCGCTCTCATACTTTCATAGTCTCCTGTATTCAAGCTTAGCATGCTTGTTTGAGATCCAACCTTCTCACCCTCTAATTGAATATGGAATTCAACCATGTTATCGTCACTCATTCCAAGGGGATCCTTTACTAGGACATTTTTAATTAATCCTGTCTCGTTACACAGGAGCAGATCTAAGGTTGCTTGCCCCCTGGTCGGTTCAGTTAAATACTGCTCAAGAAACCCATCCCTAATACACTCAATGAACTCATCCTCAAGGCTGCTCTGCCCAATTTGATTTGTCCAGTTAATATGATAGTTAAAATCGCCCATAATTATAGCTGTTCCCTTATTACAAGCCTCAACTATTTCCTGATTAATACTCCGTCCAACAGAGTTGCAACTGTTCGGAGGCCTATAGACTACGCCCACTAGTGTTTTTTTCCCCTTATTATTCCTTATCTCTACCCAAACTGTTTCATTATCCTGATCTTTTGACCCAATGTCATTTCTCTGTATTACAGTGATTCCTTCCTTTATTAACATAGCCACCCCACCTCCCCTCCCTTCCTGCCTGTCCTTCCTGATTGTTAAATAACCTGGTATGTTTAATTCCCAGTCATGGTCACCCTGCAGCCATGTTTCTGTAATGGCCACAAGATCATACCCATATGTAGTTATTTGTGCCGTTAACTCATTCATTTTGTTACGAATGCTACGTGCATTCAGATAAAGAACTTTCAAATATGTTTTGTGACACTTAGTTCCTGTTTTTTCCCCTTTTACTACTTTACCTTTTACTCCATACCTTCTGTCCCTTCCTGACACGTTCTGTTTTTTAATTTCCCCTCTGGTACCTAAGTCTATGACCTTCTCCGTTGTCATTTCTGTTATTTGCTCTCTAGAAATCTCCCCCCGACTAATTAGTTTACAGCCCTAGTTATATGATTCACCAGGACTCTAGTCCCAGCACTGGCCAAGTGGAGTCCATCTCAACGGAACAGCTCCCTCCTGTCCCAGTACTGGTGCCAGTGTCCCAAGAAGCAAAACCCATTTCTCCCACACCAGTCTTTGAGCCACGCATTTAACTCTTTAATTTTATTTATCTTAGCCAAATTCGCTCGTGGCTCAGGTAATAACCCAGAGATTATTACCCTTGAGGTTCTGTTTTTTAATTTGACCCCTAGCTGCTCATACTCCTTTAACAGAACCTTCTTCCTTGTCCTATCTACGTCGTTTGTACCAACATGGACCACGACAACTGGATCCTCCCCCTCCCACTCCAAGTTTCTTTCCAGCCCAGAAGTGGTGTTCTTAACGCTGGCACCGGGCAGGCAACACAGCCTTCAGGACTCCCGCTCTTGACTGCAGAGAACCCTATCTATCCCTCTAATGATACTATCCCCTACCACTACAACATTTCTTTTTACTCCCTCCACTTGAATGGCCCCCTGCACCACGGTGCTGTGGCCAGGTTGCTCATCCTCCCTGCAGTCCCCGCTCCTGCCCTCACAGGGAGTAAGAACCGCAATCCTGCTTGACAAGAGCAAGGGCTGCGGCTCCTTCAACACTACATCCTGGATCCCTGTACCTTCCTCACTCGTAGTCACACCGTCCTGTCCCTGACCACGGACTACATCTGCAGTAATTAATTTCATAGGTGTGACCACCTCCTGAAACATAGAGTCCAGGAACTTCTCCCCCTCCCTGATGAGCCGCAGTGTCTGAAGCTCGGTCTCAAGCTCTTTAACATGGAGCTTGAGTTCCTCTAGCAGCAAACACTTATCGCAAATGTAATCACCGTGCGCCTCAATGGGGTCCACCAGCTCCCACATTTCGCAAGTGTGACACATCACCTGTTCACCCATATCTGTGTAATTAATTAAATTTCTTATTATTAGTTATGAAGACCCTCTGCCTCGATATAGATGATAATATTACACCACTGTTTAATAGGACTTACCAACTTAAAGGTATAGAAGAGAAGGAAGAGGACCTACCAACCAGCTGATCACCAACTTCCCTCGTGGAAGCTGTCTGGGGGACCTATCCGGTTGAATTGTCTCACTGCTCCACGTCCGCAGTGTTGGATTAGCCTGAGAGAGGGAAGCAAAACAGAGCAACAAGCAGCCCCTCACCTCCCACTTACCCGAACTCTGCCACTTACCAAACTCTACTTACACTCAATGCGACCGCACTCAGCGCTACCGCACTCAGCCCGCCCCTTTTTATACCCGGATTCTACTTCCAGTTTCAACTCCCCAACAGCTTAATTTACTCTAAAAAATTTAACTTACTTCAAATAATTCACTTTTTTACTCACTAAAATTCAGTAAATGCACTTAAAAGACTTTTTCTGCCACTTAGCAAAGTCTGCTTAAACTCAATGTGATTGCAGCTCCAACAACACTCAAGAAGCTCGACACCATCCAAGACAAAGCAGCCCACTTGATTGGCACCCCATCCACCACCTTAAACATTCACTCCCTCCACCACCGGCGCACGGTGGCTGCAGTGTGTACCATCTACAAAGTGCACTGCAGCAACTCGCCAAGGCTTCTTCGGCAGCACCTCCCAAACCCGTGACCTCTTCCACCTAGAAGGACAAGGGCAGCAGGCGCATGGGAACACCACCACCTCCAAGTTCCCCTCCAAGTCACACATCATCCTGACTTGCAAGTATATTGCCTATTTTTCATCGTCACTGGGTCAAAATCCTGGAACTCCCTCCCTAACAGCATCTTCACCACACGGACTGCAGCGGTTCAAGAAGGCGGCTCACCACCACCTTCTCAAGGGCAATTAGGGATGGGCAATAAATGCTGGGATTGCCAGCGACGCCCACGTCCAATGAACGAATAAAAAAAAATTATACAGGGCACTGGTGAGGCCACACCTGGCGTACTGTGTACAGCTCTGGTCTCCTTACTGAAGAAAGACATACTTGCCTCAGAGGGAGTGCAGGGAAGGTTCACCAGACTGGTGCCTGGGATGAGGGGATTGTCCTGTGAAGAGAGATTGAGTAGACTAGGCCTACATTCTCTAGAGTTTAGAAAAATGAGAGGTGATCTAATTGAAACATGTAAAATTCTTAAGGGGACAGGGTTAATGCTGGGAAAATGTTTCCCTGGCTGGGGAATCTAGAACACGGGGTCACAGTCAGAAAACAAGGGGCAACCATTTCGGACGGAGCTGAGGAGAAATTTCTTCACTCAAAGAGTTGTGTATCGTTGGAATTCTCTAAAGGAGGAGGCCATTCAGCCCCTCGAGCCTGTTACACAGGAACAGGAGGAGACCATTCAGCCCCTCGAGCCTGTTACGCAGGAGCAGGAGGAGGCCATTCAGCCCCTTGAGCCTGTTACACAGGAACAGGAGGAGGCCCATTCAGGCCCTCGAGCCTGTTACACAGGAACAGGAGGAGGCCATTCAGCCCCTCGAGCCTGTTACATGGGAATAGGAGGAGGCCATTCAGCCCCTCGAGCCTGTTACACAGGAACAGGAGGAGGCCAGTCAGCATCTCGAGCCAGTTACACAGGAACAGGAGGAGGCCATTCAGCCCCTCGAGCCTGTTACACGGGAACAGGAGGAGGCCAATTCAGCCCCTCGAGCCTGTTACACAGGAACAGGAGGAGGCCAGTCAGCCCCTCGAGCCTGTTACACAGGAACAGGAGGAGGCCATTCAGCCCCTCGAGCCTGTTACACAGGAACAGGAGGAGGCCATTCAGCCCCTCGAGCCGGTTAAACAGGAACAGGAGGAGGCCATTCAGCCCATTGAGCCTATTATATGGGAACTGGAGGGGGCCATTCAGCTCCTCAAGCTGTTACACAGGAACAGGAGAAGGCCATTCAGCCCCTCGAGCCTGTTACACAGGAACAGGAGGCCATTCATCCCCTCGAGCCCATTATACAGGAACAGGAGGAGGCCATTCAGCCTCTCGAGCTGTTTACACAGGAACAGGAGGGGGCCATTCAGCTCCTTGCGCCTGTTATATGGGAACTGGAGGGGGCCATTCAGCCCCTCGAGCCCGTTATACAGGAACAGGAGAAGGCCATTCAGCTCCTCGAGCTGTTACACAGGAACAGGAGGCCATTCATCCCCTCAAGCCCATTATACAGGAGCAGGAGTAGGCCAATCAGCATCTTGAGCCTGTTACACAGGAACTGGAGGAGGCCATTCAGCCCATTGAGCCTGTTACACCATATCAGGAGTAGGCCATTCAGCCCTTGAACCTGTTACATGGAAACAAGAGGGGGCCATTCAGCTCCTAAAGCTGTTACACAGGAACAGGAGGAGGCCATTCAGCCCCTATAGCCTGTTACACAGGAACAGGAGGCCAATCAGCCCCTCAAGTCTGTTACACGGGAACAGGATGAGGCCATTCAGCCCCTCGAGCTTTTTACACAGGAACAGGAGGAGCCCCTTAAGCATATTACACAGCAACAGGAGGAGACCATTCAGCCCCTCAAACCTGTTACACAGGAACAGGAGAAGGCCAATCAGCCCCTCAAGCCTGTTACACAGGAACTGGAGAGGGCCATTCAGCCACTCAAGCTGTTACACATCAACAGGAGGAGACCATTGAGCCCCTCGAGCCTGTAACACAGGAACCGGAGGAGGCCATTCAGCCCCTCAAGTCTGTTAAACAGGAACAGGAGGAGACCATTCAGCCCCTCGAGCCTGTTACACAGGAACTGGAGGAGGCCAATCAGCCCCTCGAGCCGATTAAACAGGAACAGGAGGAGGCCGTTCTGCCCATTGAGCCTGTTACCCGGGAACTGGAGGAGGCCATTCAGCCCCTCGAGCCGGTTACACAGGAACTGAAGGAGGCCAGTCAGCCCCTTGATTCGGTTACACAGGAACAGGAGGAGGCCATTCAGCCCCTCCAGCCTGTTACACAGGAACAGGAGGAGGCGAATCAGCCCCTCGAGCCGGTTAAACAGGAACAGGAGGGGGCCGTTCTGCCAATGAGCCTGTTACCCGGGAACTGGAGGAGGCCATTCAGCTCCTCGAGCCTGTTACACGGGAACAGGAGGAGGCCATTGAGCCCCTCGAGCCTGTTACATGGGAACTGGAGGAGGCCATTCAGCCCCTCAATCCTGTTACACAGGAACAAGAGGAGGCCATTCAACCCTCGATCCTGTTACACTGGAACAGGAGGAGGCCATTCAGCCCCTCGAGCCTATTACAAAGGAACAGGAGGAGACCATTCAGCCCCTCGAGCCTGTTACACGGGAAGAGGAGGAGGCCATTCATCCCCTTGAGTCTGTTACACAGTAACAGGAGTAGGCCATTCAGCCCCTCGAGCCTATTACACAGAAACAGGAGGGGGCCATTCAGCTCCTCAAGCTGTTACACAGTGATGCGCTATCAATTACTCATAAAAGACGGAGAGTTAGGAGAGTAACTAAAAGGCTTTTATTAACAAAGAACAGAGCATGCCTCTCGTGGTTGACTGGTTTCCAAGAAGGCAGGGGGCTGCAGAGCAGTCACCTTTATACCTGGGCATGTGGGTGGAGCCAGGGGCGGAGCCAGCTGAGGCATGCATAGATACAACAGTGTGCAACAACAACAACAACGGTGAACAACAATAACAGTGGTTTACCACATTCACCCCTTGTTTAAAATTGAGTCCGGCGGGGTGAAGTGTACTAAAGGTTCGTGTAAGTAAGTCTATCAGGTGGCCTTGTATGCCGTCCTGATCGTCGTGGTGGCGGCGGTGATGGTGCAGCATCCAACGTTGAATCTGGCGTCTCATTGAGTGGTTGGGTGGTCAATGACGGGTCCTGGGGCTGCGGCATGCCGTCTACAGGGGTTGGGTTGTGGGTAGTGGTGGATGGCAATGGTAGTGTTTCAGGGGCACCCGAAGGTGCGAGGTTTCGTATGGAGACTGTGTCCTCCCGCAATGGTAGTGTTTCAGGGGCACCCGAAGGTGCGAGGTTTCGTATGGAGACTGTGTCCTCCCGCCCGTCCGGGTACGCCACGTAAGCATACTGGGGGTTGGCGTGGAGGAGGCTCACCCTCTCGACCAGGGGGTCCGTTTTATGGGACCTCACGTGCTTCCGCAGTAGGACGGGTCCTGGAGACGTCAGCCATGTCGGTAGCGAGGTTCCCGATGTGGACTTCCTGGGGAAAGTGAACATTTTTTCATGGGGGGTGGCATTGGTGGCCGTACAAAGCAGTGACCGAATGGAGTGGAGCGCCGCAGGGAGGACCTCCTGCCAGCGAGAGGTCGGAAGGCCCTTAGATTTTAAGTTTAAGAGGACGGCCTTCCAAACCGTCGTGTTCTCTCTTTCCACCTGGCCGTTCCCCCGAGGGTTGTGGCTGGCGGTTCTGCTTGTAGCAATACCTCTCATGAGCAGGTACTGACGGAGTTCGTCGCTCATAAAGGATGAGCCCCGGTCGCTATGGATATAGCTAGGGAAGCCGAACAAGGCGAAAAGGTCATTCAGACCTTTAATGACCGTGGTACTGGTCATGTCTGGGCAAGGGCTGGCAAACGGGAAACGGGAGTACTCATCAATTATGTTGAGGAAGTACACGTTGCGGTCAGAGGAGGGGAGGGGCCCTTTAAAATCGACGCTCAGGCGCTCGAAGGGGCGAGTGGCCTTGATCAGGCTTGCTCTGTCTGACCTATAAAAATGCGGTTTGCACTCGGCACAGATTTGGCAGTTCCTGGTCATGGTCCTGATCTCCTCGATGGAGTAGGGCAGGTTACGGGATTTGATGAAATGGAAGAACCTGGTGACCCCCGGGTGGCAGAGGTCATTGTGGAGGGTCTGCAGTCTATCAACCTGCGCGTTGGCGCATGTACCACGTGATAGGGCATCTGGGGGCTCATTGAGTTTCCCGGGCCGGTACAAGATATCGTAATTGTAGGTGGAGAGTTCAATTCTCCACCTCAAGATCTTGTCGTTCTTGATTTTGCCCCTCTGCTTATTGTTAAACATAAAAGCTACTGAACGCTGGTCAGTGAGCAGGGTAAATCGTTTTCCGGCCAAGTAATGCCTCCAATGTCGCACCGCTTCCACAATGGCCTGGGCCTCCTTTTCGACAGAGGAGTGTCGAATCTCGGGGCCCTGGAGGGTCCTTGAGAAAAAGGCCACGGGTCTCCCCGCCTGGTTAAGGGTTGCAGCTAGGGCGAAGTCGGATGCGTCGCTCTCCACTTGGAAAGGGATGGACTCATCCACTGCGTGCATTGTGGCCTTCGCAATATCTCTTTTTATGAGAGTGAAGGCTGCACATGCCTCTGTTGTCAGGGGGAAGGAGGTAGACTTGATGAGGGGTCTGGCTTTGTCTGCATAGTTGGGCACCCACTGAGCATAGTAAGAGAAGAACCCTAGGCATCTCTTCAGTGCTTTTTGGCAGTGGGGGAGGGGGAGCTCCATAAGGGGGCGCATTCTGTCGGGGTCGGGGCCGATGACTTTGTTCTCCACTACGCAGCCAAGAATGGCGAGGCGCGTGGTGCGAAACATACATTTGTCCTTGTTGTATGTTAGATTCAGCCGCTGGGCCGTACGGAGGAATTTCTCTAGGTTAACGTCATGGTCCTGCTGGTCGTGGCCGCAGATGGTGACGTTGTCTAGATAGGGGAAGGTGGCCTGCAGCGTGTTCTGGTCAACCATTCGGTCCATCTCCCTTTGGAAGACCGAAACCCCGTTGGTGACGCCGAAGGGGACTCGGAGGACGTGGTAGAGATGACCGTCAGCTTCAAAAGCTGTGTACTGGCGGTCCTCAGCCCTGATGGGGAGCTGGTGGTATGCCGACTTCAGATCAATCGTCGAGAACACCCGGTATTGTGCTATCTGATTGACCATGTCAGATATGCGGGGGAGTGGGTATGCATCTAACTGGGTGTAGCGATTGATCGTCTGGCTATAGTCAATAACTAGGCGCTGTTTTTCACCAGTCTTCACTACCACCACTTGTGCTCGCCATGGGCTAGTGCTACCCTCAATAATCCCTTCCTTCAGGAGTCTTGCTACTTCGGATTTAATGAAGCTCCTATCCCCGGCACTGTAACGCCTGCTTTTGGTAGCGATGGGCTTACAGTCGCGGGTGAGGTTAGCGAACAAGGGCGGGGGGAGACTTTAAGCGTGGAGAGGCTGCAAATGGTGCGCGGCGGGCGATTTAAAAGCTGCTGGCTGCAGACTGTGAGTGGGGGGAGGGGTCCGCCATACGCTAATGTGACACTTTTAAGGTGGCACTGAAAATCCAACCCCAGTAGAACGGCAGCGCAGAGATGGGGCAGGACAAGAAGTTTAAAATTTTTGTATTCTGTGCCCCTTACTGAAAGGGTCACTACACAGTAGCCACCGACGTCTGCTGAATGGGATTTGGAAGCCATAGAGATCCGATGGCGCGTTGGCAGGACCGGGAGAGAGTAACTGCGCACCGTGTCGGGGTGGATAAAGCTCTCCGTGCTCCCGCTGTCGAAAAGGCAGGTAGTGGTGCAGCCGTTTACCGTAATGTCCATCATGGACCTGGACAGTTGGTGAGGGAGAGATTGGTCCAGCGTCACGGAGGCCAGCGTATGGTCGAGCGAGTCGCTGTGGTCGTCTGACGAGGCGGTGGTTGAGTCCGGGTCACCCGCGATTGGAGTTGGAGGCGTCCAAGATGGCGGACAAAATGGCTGCGCCCATGATCCCGATCCCCACGCGGCTGGAGGTGTCCAAGATGGCGGACAAGATGGCTGCCCCCACGGTTCACACGCGGCGCTGCTGGCGTTAGCGGTTTTACCTTTGCAGGCGCTGACGTAGTGTCCTTTCTTCCCGCAGCCAGAGCAGGTAGCGTTTTTCGCTGGGCAGCGTGCTCTGGGGTGTTTTGCCTGGCCACAAAAGTAACATTTCGGGCCCTTGGACATCGCTGCAGCAGTTGGTGCCGGGGGTGGCGGTCCCATGACCCAAGGTTGCGGCGTCCACGGTGCAGAGCGGTTAGGGGAGAATGCGTCCATATTCCGGTGGGCCGCGTCTAGCGAGAGCGCGAGGGACACTGCCTTCTTCAGGTCGATTTCGCCCTTCTCCAGCAGTCTCTGCCGGGAGTAGTCGGATTTGAGGCCCGCAACGAAGGCATCTCGGATAAGTCCCTCCGCGTGTGTCGCGGCCGATACCTCTTTACAATCGCAGGCTCGGCCGAGTATCTGTAGTGCCCGTAGGAATGCCTCCACCGATTCCCCGGACTGCTGTTTGCGGGATCTCAGGAGGTGTCTGGCATAAACCGTATTTACCGGGCGTGTGTATCGTCCTTTTAGCAGATCGATAGCCGCCGCGTAGGTAGCCGCGTCCTGGATGAGCGTGTAGACTTGGTGGCCCACCTTGGAGGCCAGGATTTTTAGTTTGTTTCCATCTAGTGTCACGGCTGAGGCTTCCAGGTAAGCTTCGAAGCAACGCAGCCATTGTGCGAACTTGGTAGACGAACCCGCCTCTTGAGGGTCTAGGTCCAGGCATGTTGGTCTGAGGGCATGCAGCAGCGCCTGCTGCTCAGCGTTTGGTGCCGTCATTTGCTGCAGCGCCTGCTGCTCAGCGTTTGGTGCCAACATTTTGTTTTTGCTAATAAAATTGATGCGCTATCAATTACTCATAAAAGACGGAGAGTTAGGAAAGTGACTAAAAGGCTTTTATTAACAAAGAACAGAGCATGCCTCTCGTGGTTGACTGGTTTCCAAGAAGGCAGGGGGCTGCAGAGCAGTCACCTTTATACCTGGGCATGTGGGTGGAGCCAGGGGCGGAGCCAGCTGAGGCATGCATAGATACAACAGTGTGCAACAACAACAACAACGGTGAACAACAATAACAGTGGTTTACCACATTCAGTAACAGGAGGAGGCCATTCAGCCCCTCGAGCCTATTACACGGAAACAGGAGGGGGCCATTCAGCTCCTCAAGCTGTTACACAGGAACAGGAGGAGGCCATTCAGCCCATTTGAGGCTTTTACACAGGAACAGGAGGCCATTCAGAACCTCGAGCCTGTTACACAGGAACAGGATGAGGCCATTCAGCCCCTCGAGCTTGTTACACAGGAACAGGAGGAGGCCATTCAGCCTCTCGAGCCTGTTACACGGGAAAAGGAGTAGGCCAATCAGCCCCTCGAGCCTGTTACACAGGAACAGGAGGAGACCATTCAGCCCCTCGAGCCTGTTACACATGAACAGGAGGAGACCATTCAGCCCCTCGAGCCTGTTACACAGGAACAGGAGGAGACCATTCAGCCCCTCGAGCCTGTTACACATGAACAGGAGGAGACCATTCAGCCCCTCGAGCCTGTTACACATGAACAGGAGGAGACCATTCAGCCCCTCGAGCCTGTTACACATGAACAGGAGGAGACCATTCAGCCCCTCGAGCCTGTTACACAGGAACTGGAGGAGGCCAATCAGCTCCTCGAGCCTGTTACACAGGAACAGGAGGAGGACATTCAGCCCCTCGAGCCTGTTACACAGGAACAGGAGGAGAACATTCAGCCCCTCGAGCCTGTTACACAGGAACAGGAGGAGGCCATTGAGCACCTCGAGTCTGTTACATGTGAACTTGAGGAGCCCATTCAGCTCCTCGATCCTGTTACACAGGAACAGGAGGAGGCCACTCAGCCCCTCAAGCCTGTTACACAGGAACAGGAGGAGGCCATTCAGCCCCTCGAGCCTGTTACACAGGAACAGGAGCAGACCATTCAGCCCCTCGAGCCGGTTACACAGGAACGGGAGAGGCCATTCAGCCCCTTGGGCCTGTTATGTGGGAACTGGAGGAGGCCATTGAGCACCTCGAGCCTGTTAAATGGGAACTGGAGGAGGCCATTCAGCCCCTCGAGCCTGTTACACAGGAACAGGAGGAGACCCGGAGACTAGGGTCCTCAATTTAAATAAAGGAAACTATGATGGTCTGAGGAGCGAGTTGGGTAGGATTGATTGGGGAATGGCACTCAAAGGGTTGACGGTGGATAGGCAATGGCAAACATTCAAAGACCGAATGGATGAACTACAGAATTTGTTCATCCCAGTTTGGCATAAAAATAAAACAAAAAAGATGACTCTACCGTGGCTAACAAGGGAAATTAGGGATAGCATAAGATCCAAGGAGACGACATATAAATTGGCCAGAAAAAGCAATAATCCTGAGGATTGGGAGCAGTTTAGGATTCAACAAAGGAGGACAAAGGGATTAATTAAGAAAGGGAAAATAGAATATGAGAGTAAGCTTGCAGAGAACTTAAAAACTGACTGTAAAAGCTTTTATAGATATGTGAAGAGAAAAAGATTGGTGAAGTCAAGCGTAGGTCCCTTGCAGTCAGAATCGGGGGAATTTATAATGGGGAACAAAGAAATGGCTGACCAACTAAATAAATATTTTGGTTCTGCCTTCATAAAGGAGGACACAAATAACCTCCCAGAGATGCCAGGGAACATAGGGTCTGATGAAAGGGTGGAACTGAAAGAAATCAGTATTTGTAGGGAAATGGTGTTAGGGAAATTGATGGGACTGAAGGCCGATAAATCCCCAGGGCCTGATAATCTACATCCCGGGGTACTTAAGGAAGGGGCCCTAGAAATAGTAGATGCATTGCTGGTCATCTTCCAGAACTCGATAGACTCTGGAACGGTACCCATGCATTGGCGGGTAGCTAATGTTACCCCACTATTCAAAAAAGGTGGTAGAGAAAAGGCGGGGAATTATAGACCGGTAAGCTTGACATCGGTAGTGGGGAAAATGCTAGAGTCCATTATAAAAGATGTAATAGCAGAGCACTTGGAAAGCAGTGACTGGATCGGACAAAGTCAACATGGATTTACAAAAGGTAAATCATGCTTGACTAATCTACTGGAATTTTTGAGGATGTAACTGGTAAAATAGATAAGGGAGAACCAGTGGATGTGGTGTATTTGGACTTTCAGAAGGCTTTCGATAAGGTCCCGCATAAGAGATTAGCGTACAAAATTAAGGCACATGGGATTGGGGCAAGGTGTTGACTTGGATAGAGAACTGGTTGGCGGACAGAAAGCAAAGAGTTGGAATAAACGGGTCGTTTTCCGAGTGGCAGGCAGTGACTAGTGGGGTACCGCAAGGATCGGTCCTAGGACCCCAGCTGTTCACAATATATATTAATGATCTGGACGAGGGAATTGGATGTAATATCTCCAAATTTGCAGACGACACAAAGCTGGGGGGGAGGGTATGCTGTGAGGAGGATGTCGTGAAACTCCTGCACGATTTGGACAGGTTGGGTGATTGGGCAGAAACATGGCAAATGCACTATAATGTGGATAAATGTGAGGTTATCCACTTTGGTGGCAAAAACAGGAAGGCAGATTATTATTTGAATGGTAATAGTTTGGGAGAAGGGGAAGTGCAAAGAGACCTGGGTGTTTTTGTACACCAGTCGCTGAAGGTAAGCATGCAGGTGTAGCAGGCGGTTAAGAAGGCAAATGGTAAGTTGGCCTTCGTAGCAAGAGGGTTCGAGTACAAGAACAAGGATGTCTTGCTACAGTTGTACAGGGCCTTGGTGAGACCACACCTTGAGTATTGTGTGCAGTTTTGGTCGCCTTACCTGAGGAAGGACGTTCTTGCCATGGAAGGAGTGCCGCGAAGATTCACCAGGCTGATACCTGGGATGGCAGGAATGACGTATGAGGAGAGATTGGGTCGATTGGGCTTATACTCACTGGAGTTTAGAAGATTGAGAGGGGATCTCATCGAAACCTATAAAATTCTGTCAGGCCTGGACAGACGAGATGCAGGAAGGATGTTTCTGATGGCCGGGGAGTCCAGAACCAGGAGACACAGTCTAAGGATAAGGGGTAAGCCATTTAGGACTGAGATGAGGAGGAATTTCTTCACCCAGAGAGTGGTGAACCTGTGGAATTCTCTGCCACAGAGGGCGGTGGAGGCCAGTTCATTAAGTATATTCAAGAAAGTGTTGGATATATTTCTTAAGGCTAAAGGGATCAAGGGATATGGGGAGAAGGCAGGGACCGGGTACTGAATTTGGATGATCAGCCATGATCTCATTGAATGGCGGAGCAGGCTCGAAGGGCCGAATGGCCTACTCCTGCTCCTATCTTCTATGTTTCTATCTATGTATTCAGCCCCTCGAGCCTGTTACACAGCAACAGCAGGAGGCCATTCAGCCCCTCGAGCCTTTTACACAGGAACAGGAGGCCATTCAGCCCCTCAAGCCCATTATACGGGAACAGGAGGAGGCCAATCAGCCCCTTGAGTATATTACACAGGAACAGGAGGAGACCATTCACCCCTCGAGCCTCTTACACGGGAACAGGAGGAGGCCATTCAGCCCCTCGAGCCTGTTACACAGGAACAGGATGAGGCCATTCAGCCCCTCGAGCTTGTTACACGGGAACAGGATGAGGCCATTCAGCCCCTCGAGCTTGTTATACAGGAACAGTAGGAGCACCTTAAGCATGTTACACAGCAACAGGAGGAGGCCATTCAGCCCTGCGATCCTGTTACACAGGAACAAGAGGAGACCATTCAGCCCTCGAGCCTGTTACACAGGAACAGGAGGAGGCCATTCAGCCCCTCGAGGCTGTTACACAGCAACAGGAGGAGACCATTCAGCCCCTCGAACCTGTTACACAGGAACAGGAGGAGGCCAATCAGCCCCTCGAGCCTGTTACACAGGAACAGGAGGAGACCATTCAGCCCCTCGAGCCTGTTACACGGGAAGAGGAGGAGGCCAATCAGCCCCTCGAACCTGTTACACAGGAACAGGAGGAGACCATTCAGCCCCTCGAGCCTGTTACACGGGAAGAGGAGTAGGCCATTCAGCCCCTCGAGCCTGTTACACGGAAACAGGAGGGGGACCATTCAGCCCCTCGAGCCTTTTACACAGGAACAGGAGGCCATTCTGTCCCTCGAGCCCATTATATGGGAACAGGAGGAGGCCAATCAGCCCCTTGAGTATATTACACAGGAACAGGAGGAGACCATTCAGCCCCTCGAGCCTGTTACACCGGAACAGGAGGAGGCCATTCAGCCCCTCGAGCTTGTTACACAGGAACAGGATGAGGCCACTTAGCCCCTCGAGCTTGTTATACAGGAATAGTAGGAGCACCTTAAGCATTTTACACCGCAACAGGAGGAGGAGATTCAGCTGCTCGAGCCTGTTACATGGGAACTGGAGGAGGCCATTCAGCCCCTCGATCCTGTTACACAGGAACAAGAAGTGACCATTCAGCCCTCGGGCCTGTTACACAGAAACAGGAGGAGGCCATTCCGCCCCTCGAACCTGTTACACAGCAACAGGAGGGGACCATTCAGCCCCTCGAGCCTGTTTCACGGGAAGAGGAGGAGGCCATTCATCCCCTTGAATTTTTTGAGGATGTAACTGGTAAAATAGATAAGGGAGAACCAGTGGATGTGGTGTATTTGGACTTTCAGAAGGCTTTCGATAAGGTCCCGCATAGGAGGTTAGCGTGCAAAATTAAGGCACATGAGATTGGGGGCAAGGTATTGACTTGGATAGAGAACTGGTTGGCGGACAGAAAGCAAAGAGTTGGAATAAACGGGTTGTTTTCCGAGTGGCAGGCAGTAACTAGTGGGGTACCGCAAGGATAGGTCCTAGGACCCCAGCTGTTCACAATATATATTAATGATCTGGACGAGGGAATTGGATGTAATATCTCCAAATTTGCAGACGACACAAAGCTGGGTGGGAGGGTATGCTGTGAGGAGGATGTTGTGAAACTCCTGCACGATTTGGACAGGTTGGGTGATTGGGCAGAAACATGGCAAATGCACTATAATGTGGATAAATGTGAGGTTATCCACTTTGGTGGCAAAAACAGGAAGGCAGATTATTATTTGAATGGTAATAGTTTGGGAGAAGGGGAAGTGCAAAGAGACCTGGGTGTTCGTGTACACCAGTCGCTGAAGGTAAGCATGCAGGTGCAGCAGGCGGTTAAGAAGGCAAATGGTATGTTGGCCTTTGTAGCAAGAGGGTTCGAGTACAGGAACAAGGATGTCTTGCTACAGTTGTACAGGGCCTTGGTGAGACCGCACCTTGAGTATTGTGTGCAGTTTTGGTCGCCTTACCTGAGGAAGGATGTTCTTGCCATGGAAGGAGTGCAGCGAAGATTCACCAGGCTGATACCTGGGATGGCAGGAATGACGTATGAGGAGAGATTGGGTCGATTGGGCTTATACTCACTGGAGTTTAGAAGATTGAGAGGGGATCTCATCGAAACCTATAAAATTCTGTCAGGCCTGGACAGACTAGATGCAGGAAGGATGTTTCTGATGGCCGGGGAATCCAGAACCAGGAGTCACAGTCTAAGGATAAGGGGTAGGCCATTTAGGACTGAAATGAGGAGGAATTTCTTCACCCAGAGAGTGGTGAACCTGTGGAATTCTCTGCCACAGAGGGCGGTGGAGGCCAGTTCATTAAATATATTCAAGAAAGAGTTGGATATATTTCTTAAGGCTAAAGGGATCAAGGGATATGGGGAGAAGGCGGGGACAGGGTACTGAATTTGGATGATCAGCCATGATCTCATTGAATGGCGGAGCAGGCTCGAAGGGCCGAATGGCCTACTCCTGCTCCTATCTTCTATGTATCTATCTATGTATTCAGCCCCTCGAGCCTGTTACACGGGAAGAGGAGGAGGCCATTCAGCCCCTCGAGTCTGTTGCAGAGTAACAGGAGTAGGCCATTCAGCCCCTCGAGCCTGTTACACGGAAACAGGTGAGGGCCATTCAGCCCCTCGAGTCTTTTACACAGGAACAGGAGGCCATTCAGCCCCTCGAGCCCATTATACAGGAACAGGAGGAGGCCAATCAGCCCCTTGAGTATGTTACACAGGAACAGGAGGAGGCCATTCAGTCCCTCGAGCCTTTTACACAGGAACAGGAGGCCATTCAGCCCCTCGAGCCCATTATACAGGAACAGGAGGAGGCCAATCAGCCCCTTGAGTATGTTACACAGGAACAGGAGGAGGCCATTCAGTCCCTCGAGCCTGTTACACAGGAACAGGATGAGGCCATTCAGCCCCTCGAGCTTGTTATACAGGAACAGTAGGAGCACCTTAAGCATGTTACACAGCAACAGGAGGAGGCCATTCAGCTCCTCGCGCCTGTTACATGGGAACTGGAGGAGGCCATTCAGCCCCTCGATCCTGTTACACAGGAACAAGAGGAGGCCATCCAGCTCCTCGAGACTTTTTCATGGGAAGAGGAGGAGGCCATTCATCCCCTCGAGTCTGTTACATAGTAACAGGAGTAGGCCATTCAGCCCCTCGAGCCAATTACACGGAAACAGGAGGAGGCCATTCAGCCCCTCGAGCCTTTTACACAGGATCAGGAGGCCATTCAGACCCTCGAGCCAGGATGAGGCCATTCAGCCCCTCGAGCTTGTTACACAGGAACAGGATGAGGCCATTCAGCCCCTCGAGCTTGTTACACAGGAACAGGAGGAGCACCTTAAGCATGTTACACAGCAACAGGAGGAGGCCCTTCAACTCCTCGAGCCTGTTACACAGGAACTGGAGGAGGCCAATCAGCCTCTCGAGCCTGTTACACAGGAACAGAATGAGGCCATTCAGCCTCTCGAGCCTGTTACATGGGAACAGGAGGTGGCCATTCAGCCTCTAGAGCCTGTTACACAGGAACAGGATGAGGCCATTCAGCCTCTCGAGTCTGTTACATGGGAACAGGAGGTGGCCATTCAGCGTCTCGAGCCTGTTACACAGGAATAGGATGAGGCCATTCAGCATCTCGAACCTGTTACACAGCTACAGGAGGAGGCCATTCAGCTCCTCGAGCCTGTTACACAGAAACTGGAGGAGAACATTGAGCACCTTGAGCCTGTTACACAGGAACAGGAGGAGGCCATTCAGCCCCTCGAGCCAGTTACACAGGAACAGGAGGAGGCCATTCAGCCCCTCGAGCCAGTTACACAGGAACAGGAGGAGACCATTCAGCCCCTCGAGCCTGTTACCCAGGAACAGGAGGAGGCCATTCAGCCCCTCGAGCCTGTTACACAGGAACTGGAGGAGGCCATTGAGCCCCTCGACCCTGTTATATGTGAACTGGAGGAGGCCATTGAGCACCTCGATCCTGTTACACAGGAACAGGAGGAGGCCATTCAGCCCCTCGAGCCTGTTACACAGGAACAGGAGGAGACCATTCAGCCCCTCGAGCCTATTACACAGAAACAGGAGGAGGCCATTCAGCCCCTTGAGACATTTACACAGGAGCAGTAGGCCATTCATACCCTCGAGCCAGGATGAGGCCATTCAGCCCATCGAACTTGTTACACAGCAACAGGAGGAGGCCATTCAGCTCCTCGAGCCTGTTACACAGTAACTGGAGGAGGCCAATCAGCCTCCCGAGCCTGTTACATGGGAACAGGAGGAGGCCATTCAGCTCCTTGAGCCTGTTACACAGAAACTGGAGGAGAGCATTGAGCCCCTCAAGCCTGTTACACAGGAACAGGAGACCATTCAGCCCCTCGAGCCGGTTACACATGAACAAGAGGAGGCCATTCAGCCCCTCGAGCCGGTTACACAGGAACAAGAGGAGGCCATTCAGCCCCTCGAGCCTATTACACAGGAACAGGAGAGGACATTGAGCCCCTCAAGCCTGTTATATGGGAACTGGAGGAGGCCATTGAGCACCTCGAGCCTGTTATATGGGAACTGGAGGAGGCCATTGAGCACCTCGAGCCTGTTACATGGGAAAAGGAGGAGGCCATTCAGCCCCTCGATCCTGTTACACAGGAACAGGAGGAGCACCTTAAGCATGTTACACAGCAACAGGAGGAGGCCATTCAGCTCCTCGAGCCTGTTACACAGGAACTGGAAGAGGCCAATTGTGGTAAACCACTGTTTGTATTCCACTGTGTACATGCCTGGACATGCCTCGGCTGACTCCTCCCACAAGTCCTAGTATAAAGGTGACTGCTCCCCAGCCCTTTGTATTCTGGACCGGTCGACCACTCGAGGCAGACCTTCATTCTTTTGTTAATAAAAGCCTTTAGTTACTCTCTTAACTCTCAGTCTTTTATGAGTAATTGATAGCGCATCAATTTTATTAACAACATTTTTATAATGGAGAAGATCCTCACACCAGCATGCCTGGACTTAGATCATCGGGAGGCGGACTCATCCACCAAGTTTACTCACTGGCTTAAGTGTTTCGAAAAATTCCTGACCGCCTCCGCGGCAATCAAATCGGACGAGGACAAACTGGATGTCCTGACCTCCAAAGTGAACCACCGAGTGTACTCGGTCATCCAAGACGCGACCTCGTACGCGGACGCTATCAAGCTCCTCAAGGACCAGTACACGCGCCCAGTGAACGAAGTGTACGCCAGGCACCTTCTGGGGAGTCGTAAACAACAACCTGGGGAATCGACCGTGGAATACCTTCAGGCACTGTCTGTGCTTGGCCGGGCCTGTGGTTGTAAGGATGTAAAGGCCGCCGTGTACACAGAGGAACTTATCCGGGACGCTTTTGTAGCGGGCCACAGATCCAATTACACCCGACAGCGACTGTTGGAGCAGAGTGACCTCGACCTCAACAAGGCCTCTGAACTCGCACTATCACTGGATGCAGCCTACCGGGGCATGGATGCCTACTCCTCTGCACCGTGGACGCCGCGGGGAATGACAGCCTGGGACACGGTAGGACCGCCTCATAGCGCTGTGCCACCCCAGCCACACCCCAGCAACGGCCCAACGACCGCAGCAGTGTCCCAAGGCCAGACAGCAGTGCCCCAAGGCCAGAAATGCTACTTCTGTGGCCAGGCAAAACACCCCAGAGCGCGCTGCCCGGCGAAAAACGCGATCTGCTCGGGCTGCGGGAAGAAGGGACACTACGCTAGCGTCTGCAGGGCCAAAGCCACCCCGAACCCCAGCAGCGCCGCGTGTGGGCCATGCGGGCCGCCATCTTGGGCCTCCCCGGCCATGTGCGAACCACCGGTACAGCAGCCATTTTGGACGCCTCCAGCCACATGGGGATCATGGACGCCGCCATCTTGGACGACAGCCGGAACGCAGCAGGCCCCCAACACCACCTCATCTGATACCCGCAGCGACACACCGACCCCTACGCTGGCATCCGTTACACTGGACCAAGCGAGACCGCACCAGCTGGCCAGTTCCACAATGGACATTAAGGTAAATGGTCACGATACAATCTGCCTTTTTGACTCCAGGAGCACGGAGAGCTTCATCCACCCCGACACGGTGCGGCGTTGCTCTCTCCCAGTCCTGCCTGCGCACCAGCGGATTTCTATGGCCTCCGAGTCCCAGTCGGCAGACATCGGCGGCTACTGCGTGGTGACACTCGTAGTAGACGGGACTGTGTATGATCATTTTAAACTTCTGGTCCTGCCCGACCTCTGCGCTGCCGTCCTGCTGGGGTTAGATTTTCAGTGCCACCTTAAAAGTGTTACGATGGCGTACGGTGGACCCCTACCCCCACTCACAGTCCGCAGCCAGCAGCTTCCAAATTGCCCGCCGCGCACCAGGTGCAACCTCTCCACACTCAGAGTCACCCCCCCCCCCCACTGTTTGCTAACCTCACCCCCGACTGTAAGCCCATCGCCACAAAGAGCAGGCGATACAGTGCCGGGGACAGGGTTTTCATTAAAACCGAAGTGGAGCGGCTCCTGAAGGAAGGGATTATTGAGGGCAGCACCAGCCCCTGGCGAGCCCAGGTCGTGGTCGTTAAGACCGGCGAGAAGCAGCGCCTGGTCATCGACTACAGCCAGACAATAAATCGCTACACCCTGCTGGACGCCTACCCACTCCCCCGCATAGCTGATATGGTCAACCAGATCGCGCAGTACCGCGTCTTCTCGACCATTGACCTGAAATCAGCGTACCACCAGCTCCCTATCCGCCCTGAGGACCGCCAGTATACTGCCTTTGAGGCAAACGGCCGCCTCTATCATTTCCTTAGGGTTCCCTTTGGCGTCACCAATGGGGTCTCCGTCTTCCAAAGGGAGATGGACCGGATGGTAGATCAAAATGCGTTGCAGGCCACTTTCCCATATCTGGACAATGTGACCATCTGCGGCCGTGACTTGCAGGACCATGACGCAAACCTCGAAAAATTCCTCCGCACCGCCCAACTCCTGAACCTGACATATAACAAGGAGAAGTGCATATTCCGCGCAAACCGCCTCGCCATCCTTGGCTGTGTTGTGGAACACGGAGTCATCGGCCCCGACCCCGACCGGATGCGTCCCCTTATGGAACTCCCACTGCCCCACTGCCTCAAGGCCCTGAAGAGGTGCCTAGGGTTTTTCTCCTATTACGCCCAGTGGGTCCCCTACTATGCGGACAAGGCCCGTCCGCTGATCAAGTCCACCTCTTTTCCCTTGACGGCAGAGGCCCGCTTAGCCTTCCACCGTATCAAGGAGGACATTGCCAAAGCCACCATGCACGCAGTGGACGAATCTATCCCCTTCCAGGTGGAAAGCGACGCGTCCGACTTTGCCCTGGCCGCTACCCTCAATCAGGCGGGGAGACCCGTGGCCTTCTTTTCACGAACCCTCCAAGGCCCGGAGACCAGACACTCCGCTGTTGAGAAGGAGGCCCAGGCGATTGTGGAGGCTGTGCGTCATTGGAGGCACTACCTGGCCGGAAAACGATTTACCCTGCTCACTGACCAGCGTTCAGTTGCTTTCATGTTTAACAACAAGCAGAGGGGCAAAATCAAAAATGACAAGATCTTGAGGTGGAGAATCGAACTTTCCACCTACAAATACGAGATCTTGTACCGGCCCGGGAAGCTCAATGAACCCCCGGATGCGCTATCGCGTGGCACCTGCGCCAGCGCGCAGATCGATAGACTGCGGGCCCTCCACAATGACCTCTGCCACCCGGAGGTCACCAGGTTCTTCCACTTCATCAAGGCCCGCAACCTGCCTTACTCTATTGAGGAGGTCAGGACCATGACCAGGAACTGCCAAGTCTGTGCTGAGTGCAAACCGCACTTTTATAGACCAGACAGGGCCCACCTGATAAAAGCCACTCGCCCCTTCGAGCGCCTGAGCATTGATTTTAAAGGGCTTCTCCCCTCCTCCGACCGCAATGTGTACTTCCTCAATATTATTGATGAGTACTCCCGTTTCCCGTTCGCCATCCCCTGCCCGGACATGACCAGTGCCACGGTCATTAAATGTCTGAACGACCTCTTCACCCTGTTCGGTTTCCCCAGCTATATCCATAGCGACCGGGGCTCATCGTTTATGAGCGACGAACTCCGTCAGTACCTGCTAACTAGGGGTATTGCCACAAGCAGGACCACCAGTTACAACCCCCGGGGGAACGGACATGTGGAAAGAGAAAATGCGACAGTTTGGAAGGCCGCCCTGCTAGCCTTAAAGTCTAGGGGCCTTCCAACCTCCCGCTGGCAGGATGTGCTCCCCGATGCGCTCCACTCTATTCGGTCACTGCTCTGCACTGCCACTAACGCCACCCCTCATGAGAAAATGTTTGTCTTCCCAAGGAAGTCCACATCGGGGACATCGCTACCACCATGGCTGACGTCCCCAGGGCCGGTCCTACTGAGAAGACACGTGAGGACCCATAAAACGGACCCCCTGGTCGAGAGGGTCGACCTCCTCCACGCCAACCCCCAGTATGCTTACATTGCATACCCGGACGGGCGGGAGGACACAGTCTCCATAAGAGACCTTGCACCCTCGGGGGCCGCAGTAACCCACTACTCACTACCACCCCCCCCCACGATCCGATATCCAGCCCCAGCAGACGGCAGGCCTGGGCCCCGCGACCCGCTCGACATCTACGAAGACGACACGCCGGTGCCACAGCCTACGCAGGACTCGACGCCGGAAGCTCCACTACCCCTGCTGTCGCCACGCCGATCACAGCGGCAGACAAGACCTCCGGAGAGACTCCAATACACTAACTTTTAATACACTTCACCCCGCCGGACTCAATTTTAAACAAGGGGTGAATGTGGTAAACCACTGTTTGTATTCCACTGTGTACATGCCTGGACATGCCTCGGCTGACTCCTCCCACAAGTCCTAGTATAAAGGTGACTGCTCCCCAGCCCTTTGTATTCTGGACCGGTCGACCACTCGAGGCAGACCTTCATTCTTTTGTTAATAAAAGCCTTTAGTTACTCTCTTAACTCTCAGTCTTTTATGAGTAATTGATAGCGCATCACCAATCAGCCTCTCGAGCCTGTTACACAGGAACACGATGAGGCCATTCAGCCTCTCGAGCCTGTTACATGGGAACAGGAGGTGGCCATTCAGCTCCTCGAGCCTGTTGCACAGGAACAGGATGAGGCCATTCAGCCCCTCGAGCCTGCTCCTTCATTCAATCAGATGATGGCTGATCTCCATCTCAACCCCATTTATCCGCCTTTTTTCCATATCTCTTGAAAGTTTTGCGTAATAAATATCTATCGATTTCAGTCTTGAAAATTTCAATTGAATCCCAGTGTCCGCAGCCATTTGGGGAGAGGGTGCCAGATCTTCGCTTCCCGCCTGAAAATGTTCAGCAGTGGAGCAGGTGGGGGAGGTGGACGCACGGTGCAGACCCACACTGACCATTAGTGTCACAGGATGGGTGAGCAGGGAGCTGGACAGGGGCGTGTCGTGCTGTGCTCTGGGCACTACAGGTTTTCTCGCAACAGGCAGCTGAGCTTGGATCCAGCTCTCTGCTGAGCCACACATGTTGGCGGCTGGACATGTCGGAGGATGCAGATCTGGCAGCCAATCACTGGAGCAAGTAATAGTGCTGACAGAGAATCATATATATCAACAACAACTTTCATTTATACAGTAGTAAAACGTCCCAAGGCGCTTCACAGGAGCGTAATCAAAGAAACTTTAAGTGAGCCGCAGAAGGAGATATTAGGACAGGTGACCAAAAGCTTGGTCAAAGAGGTCGGTTTTAAGGAGTGGCTTAAAGGAGGAGAGAGAGGCGGAGAGGTTTAGGGAGGGAATTCCCGAGCTTAGGGCCCAGGCAGCTTGGTGCGAGTTTGGACACGGGGCAGTGAGCACTGGGTGATGGGTGAACGGGACTGGGGGCGAGTTAGGACACGGGGCAGTGAGCACAGGGGGTGATGGGTGAACGGGACTGGGTGTGAGTTAGGACACGGGGCAGTGAGCACAGGGGGTGATGGGTGAACGGGACAGGGTGTGAGTTAGGACACGGAGCAGTGAGCACAGCGGGTGATGGGTGAACGGGACTGGGTGTGAGTTAGGACACGGGGCAGTGAGCACAGAGGGTGATGGGTGAACGGGACTGGGTGTGAGTTAGGACACGGGGAAGTGAGCACAGAGGGTGATGGGTGAAAGGGACTGGGTGTGAGTTAGGACACGGGGCAGTGAGCACAGAGGGTGATGGGTGAACGGGACTGGGTGTGAGTTAGGACACGGGGCAGTGAGCACAGGGGGTGATGGGTGAACGGGACTGGGTGTGAGTTAGGACACGGGGCAGTGAGCACAGAGGGTGATGGGTGAACGGGACTGGGTGTGAGTTAGGACACGGGGCAGTGAGCACAGGGGGTGATGGGTGAATGGGACTGGGTGTGAGTTAGGACACGGGGCAGTGAGCACAGGGGGTGATGGGTGAACGGGACTGGGTGTGAGTTAGGACACGGGGCAGTGAGCACAGAGGGTGATGGGTGAACGGGACTGGGTGTGAGTTAGGACACGGGGCAGTGAGCACAGGGGGTGATGGGTGAATGGGACTGGGTGTGAGTTAGGACACGGGGCAGTGAGCACAGGGGGTGATGGGTGAACGGGACTGGGTGTGAGTTAGGACACGGAGCAGTGAGCACAGGGGGTGATGGGTGAACGGGACTGGGTGTGAGTTAGGACACGGGGCAGTGAGCACAGAGGGTGATGGGTGAACGGGACTGGGTGTGAGTTAGGACACGGGGAAGTGAGCACAGAGGGTGATGGGTGAAAGGGACTGGGTGTCAGTTAGGACACGGGGCAGTGAGCACAGGGGGTGATGGGTGAACGGGACTGGGTGTGGGTTAGGACACGGGGCAGTGAGCACAGGGTGTGCTGGGTGAACGGGACTGGGTGTGAGTTAGGACACGGGGCAGTGAGCACAGGGGGTGATGAGCGAACGGGACTGGGTGTGAGTTAGGATACGGGGCAGCGAGCACAGGGGGTGATGGGTGAACGGGACTGGGTGTGAGTTAGGACACGGGGCAGTGAGCACAGAGGGTGATGGGTGAACGGGACTCGGTGCGGGTTAGGATACGGGGCAGTGAGCACAGGGGGTGATGGGTGAACGGGACTGGGTGTGAGTTAGGACAAGGGGCAGTGAGCACAGGGGTGATGGGTGAACGGGACTGGGTGTGAGTTAGGACACGGGGCAGTGAGCACAGTGGGTGATGGGTGAACGGGACTGGGTGTGAGTTAGGACACGGAGAAGTGAGCACAGGGGGTGATGGGTGAACGGGACTGGGTGTGAGTTAGGACATGGGGCAGTGAGCACAGGGGGTGATGGGTGAATGGGACTGGGTGTGAGTTGGGACACGGGGCAGTGAGCACAGGGGGTGATGGGTGAACGGGACACGGTGCGAGTTAGGACACGGGGCAGTGAGCACAGAGGGTGATGGGTGAACGGGACTGGGTGTGAGTTAGGACACGGGGCAGTGAGCAGAGGGGGTGCTGGGTGATCGGGACTGGGTGTGAGTTAGGACACGGGGCAGTGAGCACAGGGGGTGATGGGTGAACGGGACAGGGTGTGAGTTAGGACACGGGGCAGTGAGCACAGGGGGTGATGGGTGAACGGGACACGGTGTGAGTTAGGACATGGGGCAGTGAGCACAGGGGGTGATGGGTGAACGGGACTGGGTGTGAGTTAGGACACGGGGCAGTGAGCACAGGGGGTGATGGGTGAACGGGACAGGGTGTGAGTTAGGACACGGGGCAGTGAGCACAGGGGGTGATGGGTGAACGGGACTTGGTGCGGCTTAGGACACGGGGCAGTGAGCACAGGGGGTGATGGGTGAACGGGACTGGGTGCGACTTAGGACACGGGGCAGTGAGCACAGGGGGTGATGGGTGAACGGGACTGGGTGTGAGTTAGGACACGGGGCAGTGAGCACAGGGGGTGATGGGTGAACGGGACTGGGTGTGAGTTAGGACACGGGGCAGTGAGCACAGGGGGTGATGGGTGAACGGGACTGGGTGCGGGTTATGACACGGGGCAGTGAGCACAGGGGGTGATGGGTGAACGGGACTGGGTGCGAATTAGGACACGGGGCAGCGAGCACAAGGGGTGATGGGTGAACGGGACTTGGTGCGGGTTAGGACACGGGGCAGTGAGCACAGGGGGTGATGGGTGAACGGGACTGGGTGCGAGCTAGGACACGGGGCAGTGAGCACAGGGGGTGATGGGTGAACGGGACTTGGTGCGTGTTAGGACACGGGGCAGTGAGCACAGGGGGTGATGAGTAAACGGGACTGGGTGTGAGTTAGGACACGGGGCAGCGAGCACAGGGGGTGATGGGTGAACGTGTCTGGGTGTGAGTTAGGACACGGGGCAGTGAGCAGAGTGGGTGATGGGTGAACGGGACAGGGTGTGAGTTAGGACACGGGGCAGGGAGCACAGGGGGTGATCGGTGAACAGGACTGGGTGTGAGTTAGGACACGGGGCACTGAGCAAAGAGGGTGATGGTTGAAAGGGACTGGGTGTGAGTTAGGACACGGGGCAGTGTGCACAGGGGTCGATGGGTGAACGGGACTGGGTGTGAGTAAGGACACGGGGCAGTGAGCACAGGGGGTGATGGGTGAACGGGACTGGGTGTGAGTTAGGACACGGGGCAGTGAGCACAGGGGGTAATGGGTGAACGGGACTCGGTGCGAGTTAGGACACGGGGCAGTGAGCACAGGGGGTGATGGCTGAACGGGACTGGGTGCGGGTTAGGACACGGGGCAGTGAGCACAGGGTGTGCTGGGTGAACGGGACTGGGTGTGAGTTAGGGCACGGGTCAGTGAGCACAGGGGGTGATGAGCGAACGGGACTGGGTGTGAGTTAGGACACGGGGCAGCGAGCACAGGGGGTGATGGGTGAACGGGACTTGGTGCGGGTTAGGACACGGGGCAGTGAGCACAGAGGGTGATGGGTGAGCGGGACTGGGTGCGGGTTAGGACACGGGGCAGTGAGCACAGGGGGTGAAGGGTGAACGGGACTGGGTGTGAGTTAGGACACAGGGCAGTGAGCACAGGGGGTGATGGGTGAACGGGACTGGGTGTGAGTTAGGACAGGGGCAGTGAGCACAGGGCGTGATGGTTGAACGGGACTGGGTGTGAGTTTGGACACGGGGCACTGAGCACAGGGGGTGATGGGTGAACGGGACTTGGTGTGAGTAAGGACACGGGGCAGTGAGCACAGGGGGTGATGGGTGAACGAGACTGGGTGTGAGTTTGGACACGGGGCAGCGAGCACAGGGGGTGATGGGTAAACGGACACGGTGCGAGTTAGGATACGGGGCAGTGAGCACAGGGGGTGGTGGGTGAACGGGACTGGGTGTGAGTTAGGACACGGGGCAGTGAGCACAGGGGGTGAAGGGTGAAAGGGACTGGGTGTGAGTTAGGACACGGGGCAGTGTGCACAGGGGTCGATGGGTGAACGGGACTGGGTGTGAATAAGGACACGGGGCAGTGAGCACAGGGGTTGATGGGTGAACGGGACTGGGTGTGAGTTAGGACACGGGGCAGTGATCACAGGGGGTAATGGGTGAACGGGACTCGGTGCGAGTTAGGACACGGGGCAGTGAGCACAGGGGGTGATGGCTGAACGGGACTGGGTGCGGCTTAGGACACGGGGCAGTGAGCACAGGGGTTGATGAGCGAACGGGACAGGGTGTGAGTTAGGACACGGGGCAGCGAGCACAGGGGGTGATGGGTGAACGGGACTTGGTGCAGGTTAGGACACGGGGCAGTGAGCACAGAGGGTGATGGGTGAGCGGGACTGGGTGCGGGTTAGGACACGGGGCAGTGAGCACAGTGGGTGATGGGTGAACGGGACTGGGTGTGAGTTAGGACACGGGGCAGTGAGCACAGGGGGTGATGGGTGAACGGGACTGGGTGTGAGTTAGGACACGGGGCAGTGAGCACAGGGGGTGATGGGTGAACGGGACTGGGTGTGAGTTAGGACACGGGGCAGTGAGCACAGGGGGTGATGGGTGAACGGGACTGGGTGCGAGCTAGGACACGGGGCAGTGAGCACAGGGGGTGATGGGTGAACGGGACTGGGTGCGAGTTAGGACACGGGGCAGTGAGCACAGGGGGTGATGGGTGAACGGGACTGGGTGCGAGTTAGGACACGGGGCAGTGAGCACAGGGGTTGATGGGTGAACGGGACTGGGTGCGAGTTAGGACACGGGGCAGTGAGCACAGGGGGTGATGGGTGAACGGGACTGGGTGTGAGTTAGGACACGGGGCAGTGAGCACAGGGGGTGATGGGTGAACGGGACTGGGTGTGAGTTAGGACACGGGGCAGTGAGCACAGGGGGTGATGGGTGAACGGGACTCGGTGTGAGTTAGGACACGGGGCAGTGAGCACAGGGGGTGATGGGTAAACGGGACACGGTGCGAGTTAGGATACGGGGCAGTGAGCACAGGGGGTGATGGGTGAACGGGACTGGGTGTGAGTTAGGACACGGGCACGGGGCAGTGAGCACAGGGGGTGATGGGAGAACGGGACTGGGTGTGAGTTAGGACCCGGGGCAGTGAGCACAGGGGGTGATGGGTGAACGGGACTGGGTGTGAGTTAGGACACGGGGCAGTGAGCACAGGGGGTGATGGGTGAACGGGACTGGGTGTGAGTGAGGACACCGGGCAGTGAGCACAGGGGTGATGGGTGAACGGGACTGGGTGTGAGTTAGGACACGGGGCAGCGAGCACAGCGGGTGATGAGTGAACGGGACTGGGTGTGAGTTAGGACACGGGGCAGCGAGCACAGGGGGTGATGGGTGAACGGGACTTGGTGCGGGTTAGGACACGGGGCAGTGAGCACAGTGGGTGATGGGTGAACGGGACTGGGTGCGAGTTAGGACACGGGGCAGTGAGCACAGGGGGTGATGGGTGAACGGGACTTGGTGCGGGTTAGGACACGGGGCAGTCAGCACAGGGGGTGATGGGTGAACGGGACTGGGTGTGAGTGAGGACACGGGGCAGCGAGCACAGGGGGTGATGGGTGAACGGGACCTGGTGCGGGTTAGGACACGGGGCAGTGAGCACAGGGGGTGATGGGTAAACGGGACTGGGTGCGAGTTAGGACACGGGGCAGTGAGCACAGGGGGTGATGGGTGAACGGGACTTGGTGCGGGTTAGGACACGGGGCAGTGAGCACAGGGGGTGATGGGTGAACGGGACTGGGTGAGAGTTAGGACACGGGGCAGTGAGCACAGGGGGTGATGGGTGAACGGGACTGGGTGTGAGTTAGGACACGGGGCAGTGAGCACAGAGGGTGATGAGTGAACGTGACTGGGTGTGAGTTAGGACACGGGGCAATGAGCACAGGGGGTGATGGCTGAATGGGACTGGGTGTGAGTTAGGACACGGGGCAGTGAGCACAGGGGGTGATGGGTGAACGGGACTGGGTGTGAGTTAGGACACGGGGCAGCGAGCACAGGGGGTGATGGGTGAACGGGACTTGGTTCGGGTTAGGACACGGGGCAGTGAGCACAGGGGGTGATGGGTGAACGGGACTCGGTGTGAGTTAGGACACGGGGCAGTGAGCACAGCGGTGATGGGTGAACGGGACTGGGTGTGAGTTAGGACACGGGGCAGTGAGCACAGGGGGTGATGGGTGAACGGGACTGGGTGTGAGTTAGGACACGGGGCAGTGAGCACAGGGGGTGATGAGTGAACGGGACTGGGTGTGAGTGAGGACACGGGGCAGTGAGCACAGGGGGTGATGGGTGAACGGGACTGGGTGTGAGTTAGGACACGGGGCAGTGAGCACAGGGGGTGATGGGTGAACGGGACTCGGTGTGAGTTAGGACATGGGGCAGGGAGCACAGGGGGTGATGGGTGAACGGGACTGGGTGTGAGTTAGGACACGGGGCAGTGAGCACCGGGGGTGATGGGTGAACGGGACTGGGTGTGAGTCAGGACACGGGGCAGTGAGCACAGGGGGTGATGGGTGAATGGGACTGGGTGTGTGTTAGGACACGGGGCAGTGAGCACAGAGGGTGATGGGTGAACGGGACTGGGTGTGAGTTAGGACATGGGGAAGTGAGCACAGAGGGTGATGGGTGAAAGGGACTGGGTGTCAGTTAGGACACGGGGCAGTGAGCACAGGGGGTGATGGGTGAACGGGACTGGGTGTGGGTTAGGACACGGGGCAGTGAGCACAGGGTGTGCTGGGTGAACGGGACTGGGTGTGAGTTAGGACACGGGGCAGTGAGCACAGGGGGTGATGAGCGAACGGGACTGGGTGTGAGTTAGGATACGGGGCAGCGAGCACAGGGGGTGATGGGTGAACGGGACTTGGTGCGGGTTAGGACACGGGGCAGTGAGCACAGAGGGTGATGGGTGAACGGGACTGGGTGCGGGTTAGGATACGGGGCAGTGAGCACAGGGGGTGATGGGTGAACGGGACTGGGTGTGAGTTAGGAAAAGGGGCAGTGAGCACAGGGGTGATGGGTGAACGGGACTGGGTGTGAGTTAGGACACGGGGCAGTGAGCACAGTGGGTGATGGGTGAACGGGACTGGGTGTGAGTAAGGACACGGAGAAGTGAGCACAGGGGGTGATGGGTGAACGGGACTGGGTGTGAGTTAGGACACGGGGCAGTGAGCACAGGGGGTGATGGGTGAATGGGACTGGGTGTGAGTTGGGACACGGGGCAGTGAGCACAGGGGGTGATGGGTGAACGGGACACGGTGCGAGTTAGGACACGGGGCAGTGAGCACAGAGGGTGATGGGTGAACGGGACTGGGTGTGAGTTAGGACACGGGGCAGTGAGCAGAGGGGGTGATGGGTGATCGGGACTGGGTGTGAGTTAGGACACGGGGCAGTGAGCACAGGGGGTGATGGGTGAACGGGACTGGGTGTGAGTTAGGACACGGGGAAGTGAGCACAGGGGTTGATGGGTGAACGGGACTGGGTGCGAGTTAGGACACGGGGCAGTGAGCACAGCGGGTGATGGGTGAACGGGACTGGGTGTGAGTTAGGACACGGGGCAGTGAGCACAGGGGGTGATGGGTGAACGGGACTGGGTGTGAGTTAGGACACGGGGCAGTGAGCACAGGGGGTGATGGGTGAACGGGACTGGGTGTGAGTTAGGACACGGGGCAGCGAGCACAGGGTGTGATGGGTGAACGGGGCTGGGTGTGAGTTAGGACACGGGGCAGTGAGCACAGGGGGTGATGGGTGAACGGGACTTGGTGCGGCTTAGGACACGGGGCAGTGAGCACAGGGGGTGATGGGTGAACGGGACTGGGTGCGACTTAGGACACGGGGCAGTGAGCACAGGGGGTGATGGGTGAACGGGACTGGGTGTGAGTTAGGACACGGGGCAGTGAGCACAGGGGGTGATGGGTGAACGGGACTGGGTGCGGGTTAGGACACGGGGCAGTGAGCACAGGGGGTGATGGGTGAACGGGACTGGGTGCGAATTAGGACACGGGGCAGCGAGCACAGGGGGTGATGGGTGAACGGGACTTGGTGCGGGTTAGGACACGGGGCAGTGAGCACAGGGGGTGATGGGTGAACGGGACTGGGTGTGAGTTAGGACACGGGGCAGTGAGCACAGGGGGTGATGGGTGAACGGGACTGGGTGCGAGTTAGGACACGGGGCAGCGAGCACAGGGGGTGATGGGTGAACGGGTCTGGGTGTGAGTTAGGACACGGGGCAGTGAGCAGAGTGGGTGATGGGTGAACGGGACTGGGTGTGAGTTAGGACACGGGGCAGGGAGCACAGGGGGTGATGGGTGAACAGGACTGGGTGTGAGTTAGGACACGGGGCACTGAGCAAAGTGGGTGATGGTTGAAAGGGACTGGGTGTGAGTTAGGACACGGGGCAGTGTGCACAGGGGTCGATGGGTAAACGGGACTGGGTGTGAGTAAGGACACGGGGCAGTGAGCACAGGGGGTGATGGGTGAACGGGACAGGGTGTGAGTTAGGACACGGGGCAGTGAGCACAGGGGGTGATGGGTGAACGGGACTGGGTGTGAGTTAGGACACGGGGCAGTGAGCACAGGGGGAGATGGGTGAACGGGACTTGGTGCGGCTTAGGACACGGGGCAGTGAGCACAGGGGGTGATGGGTGAACGGGACTGGGTGCGACTTAGGACACGGGGCAGTGAGCACAGGGGGTGATGGGTGAACGGGACTGGGTGTGAGTTAGGACACGGGGCAGTGAGCACAGGGGGTGATGGGTGAACGGGACTGGGTGTGAGTTAGGACACGGGGCAGTGAGCACAGGGGGTGATGGGTGAACGGGACTGGGTGCGGGTTAGGACACGGGGCAGTGAGCACAGGGGGTGATGGGTGAACGGGACTGGGTGCGAATTAGGACACGGGGCAGTGAGCACAGGGGGTGATGGGTGAACGGGACTGGGTGCGAGCTAGGACACGGGGCAGTGAGCACAGGGGGTGATGGGTGAACGGGACTTGGTGCGGGTTAGGACACGGGGCAGTGAGCACAGGGGGTGATGAGTAAACGGGACTGGGTGTGAGTTAGGACACGGGGCAGCGAGCACAGGGGGTGATGGGTGAACGGGTCTGGGTGTGAGTTAGGACACGGGGCAGTGAGCAGAGTGGGTGATGGGTGAACGGGACTGGGTGTGAGTTAGGACACGGGGCAGGGAGCACAGGGGGTGATGGGTGAACAGGACTGGGTGTGAGTTAGGACACGGGGCACTGAGCAAAGTGGGTGATGGTTGAAAGGGACTGGGTGTGAGTTAGGACACGGGGCAGTGTGCACAGGGGTCGATGGGTGAACGGGACTGGGTGTGAGTAAGGACACGGGGCAGTGAGCACAGGGGGTGATGGGTGAACGGGACTGGGTGTGAGTTAGGACACGGGGCAGTGAGCACAGGGGGTAATGGGTGAACGGGACTCGGTGCGAGTTAGGACACGGGGCAGTGAGCACAGGGGGTGATGGCTGAACGGGACTGGGTGCGGGTTAGGACACGGGGCAGTGAGCACAGGGTGTGCTGGGTGAACGGGACTGGGTGTGAGTTAGGGCACGGGTCAGTGAGCACAGGGGGTGATGAGCGAACGGGACTGGGTGTGAGTTAGGACACGGGGCAGCGAGCACAGGGGGTGATGGGTGAACGGGACTTGGTGCGGGTTAGGACACGGGGCAGTGAGCACAGAGGGTGATGGGTGAGCGGGACTGGGTGCGGGTTAGGACACGGGGCAGTGAGCACAGGGGGTGAAGGGTGAACGGGACTGGGTGTGAGTTAGGACACGGGGCAGTGAGCACAGGGGGTGATGGGTGAACGGGACTGGGTGTGAGTTAGGACACGGGGCAGTGAGCACAGGGCGTGATGGTTGAACGGGACTGGGTGTGAGTTTGGACACGGGGCACTGAGCAAAGGGGGTGATGGGTGAACGGGACTTGGTGTGAGTAAGGACACGGGGCAGTGAGCACAGGGGGTGATGGGTGAACGGGACTCGGTGTGAGTTAGGACACGGGGCAGTGAGCACAGCGGTGATGGGTGAACGGAACTGGGTGTGAGTTAGGACACGGGGCAGTGAGCACAGGGGGTGATGGGTGAACGGGACTGGGTGTGAGTTAGGACACGGGGCAGTGAGCACAGGGGGTGATGAGTGAACGGGACTGGGTGTGAGTGAGGACACGGGGCAGTGAGCACAGGGGGTGATGGGTGAACGGGACTGGGTGTGAGTTAGGACACGGGGCAGTGAGCACAGGGGGTGATGGGTGAACGGGACTCGGTGTGAGTTAGGACATGGGGCAGGGAGCACAGGGGGTGATGGGTGAACGGGACTGGGTGTGAGTTAGGACACGGGGCAGTGAGCACCGGGGGTGATGGGTGAACGGGACTGGGTGTGAGTCAGGACACGGGGCAGTGAGCACAGGGGGTGATGGGTGAATGGGACTGGGTGTGTGTTAGGACACGGGGCAGTGAGCACAGAGGGTGATGGGTGAACGGGACTGGGTGTGAGTTAGGACACGGGGAAGTGAGCACAGAGGGTGATGGGTGAAAGGGACTGGGTGTCAGTTAGGACACGGGGCAGTGAGCACAGGGGGTGATGGGTGAACGGGACTGGGTGTGGGTTAGGACACGGGGCAGTGAGCACAGGGTGTGCTGGGTGAACGGGACTGGGTGTGAGTTAGGACACGGGGCAGTGAGCACAGGGGGTGATGAGCGAACGGGACTGGGTGTGAGTTAGGATACGGGGCAGCGAGCACAGGGGGTGATGGGTGAACGGGACTTGGTGCGGGTTAGGACACGGGGCAGTGAGCACAGAGGGTGATGGGTGAACGGGACTGGGTGCGGGTTAGGATACGGGGCAGTGAGCACAGGGGGTGATGGGTGAACGGGACTGGGTGTGAGTTAGGAAAAGGGGCAGTGAGCACAGGGGTGATGGGTGAACGGGACTGGGTGTGAGTTAGGACACGGGGCAGTGAGCACAGTGGGTGATGGGTGAACGGGACTGGGTGTGAGTTAGGACACGGAGAAGTGAGCACAGGGGGTGATGGGTGAACGGGACTGGGTGTGAGTTAGGACACGGGGCAGTGAGCACAGGGGGTGATGGGTGAATGGGACTGGGTGTGAGTTGGGACACGGGGCAGTGAGCACAGGGGGTGATGGGTGAACGGGACACGGTGCAAGTTAGGACACGGGGCAGTGAGCACAGAGGGTGATGGGTGAACGGGACTGGGTGTGAGTTAGGACACGGGGCAGTGAGCAGAGGGGGTGATGGGTGATCGGGACTGGGTGTGAGTTAGGACACGGGGCAGTGAGCACAGGGGGTGATGGGTGAACGGGACTGGGTGTGAGTTAGGACACGGGGAAGTGAGCACAGGGGTTGATGGGTGAACGGGACTGGGTGCGAGTTAGGACACGGGGCAGTGAGCACAGCGGGTGATGGGTGAACGGGACTGGGTGTGAGTTAGGACACGGGGCAGTGAGCACAGGGGGTGATGGGTGAACGGGACTGGGTGTGAGTTAGGACACGGGGCAGTGAGCACAGGGGGTGATGGGTGAACGGGACTGGGTGTGAGTTAGGACACGGGGCAGCGAGCACAGGGTGTGATGGGTGAACGGGGCTGGGTGTGAGTTAGGACACGGGGCAGTGAGCACAGGGGGTGATGGGTGAACGGGACTTGGTGCGGCTTAGGACACGGGGCAGTGAGCACAGGGGGTGATGGGTGAACGGGACTGGGTGCGAATTAGGACACGGGGCAGCGAGCACAGGGGGTGATGGGTGAACGGGACTTGGTGCGGGTTAGGACACGGGGCAGTGAGCACAGGGGGTGATGGGTGAACGGGACTGGGTGCGAGCTAGGACACGGGGCAGTGAGCACAGGGGGTGATGGGTGAACGGGACTTGGTGCGGGTTAGGACACGGGGCAGTGAGCCCAGGGGGTGATGAGTAAACGGGACTGGGTGTGAGTTAGGACACGGGGCAGCGAGCACAGGGGGTGATGGGTGAACGGGTCTGGGTGTGAGTTAGGACACGGGGCAGTGAGCAGAGTGGGTGATGGGTGAACGGGACTGGGTGTGAGTTAGGACACGGGGCAGGGAGCACAGGGGGTGATGGGTGAACAGGACTGGGTGTGAGTTAGGACACGGGGCACTGAGCAAAGTGGGTGATGGTTGAAAGGGACTGGGTGTGAGTTAGGACACGGGGCAGTGTGCACAGGGGTCGATGGGTGAACGGGACTGGGTGTGAGTAAGGAAACGGGGCAGTGAGCACAGGGGGTGATGGGTGAACGGGACTGGGTGTGAGTTAGGACACGGGGCAGTGAGCACAGGGGGTAATGGGTGAACGGGACTCGGTGCGAGTTAGGACACGGGGCAGTGAGCACAGGGGGTGATGGCTGAACGGGACTGGGTGCGGGTTAGGACACGGGGCAGTGAGCACAGGGTGTGCTGGGTGAACGGGACTGGTTGTGAGTTAGGGCACGGGTCAGTGAGCACAGGGGGTGATGAGCGAACGGGACTGGGTGTGAGTTAGGACACGGGGCAGCGAGCACAGGGGGTGATGGGTGAACGGGACTTGGTGCGGGTTAGGACACGGGGCAGTGAGCACAGAGGGTGATGGGTGAGCGGGACTGGGTGCGGGTTAGGACACGGGGCAGTGAGCACAGGGGGTGAAGGGTGAACGGGACTGGGTGTGAGTTAGGACACGGGGCAGTGAGCACAGGGGGTGATGGGTGAACGGGACTGGGTGTGAGTTAGGACACGGGGCAGTGAGCACAGGGCGTGATGGTTGAACGGGACTGGGTGTGAGTTTGGACACGGGGCACTGAGCACAGGGGGTGATGGGTGAACGGGACTTGGTGTGAGTAAGGACACGGGGCAGTGAGCACAGGGGGTGATGGGTGAACGGGACTCGGTGTGAGTTAGGACACGGGGCAGTGAGCACAGCGGTGATGGGTGAACGGGACTGGGTGTGAGTTAGGACACGGGGCAGTGAGCACAGGGGGTGATGGGTGAACGGGACTGGGTGTGAGTTAGGACACGGGGCAGTGAGCACAGGGGGTGATGAGTGAACGGGACTGGGTGTGAGTGAGGACACGGAGCAGTGAGCACAGGGGGTGATGGGTGAACGGGACTGGGTGTGAGTTAGGACACGGGGCAGTGAGCACAGGGGGTGATGGGTGAACGGGACTCGGTGTGAGTTAGGACATGGGGCAGGGAGCACAGGGGGTGATGGGTGAACGGGACTGGGTGTGAGTTAGGACACGGGGCAGTGAGCACCGGGGGTGATGGGTGAACGGGACTGGGTGTGAGTCAGGACACGGGGCAGTGAGCACAGGGGGTGATGGGTGAATGGGACTGGGTGTGTGTTAGGACACGGGGCAGTGAGCACAGAGGGTGATGGGTGAACGGGACTGGGTGTGTGTTAGGACACGGGGCAGTGAGCACAGAGGGTGATGGGTGAACGGGACTGGGTGTGAGTTAGGACACGGGGCAGTGAGCACAGGGGGTGATGAGCGAACGGGACTGGGTGTGAGTTAGGATACGGGGCAGCGAGCACAGGGGGTGATGGGTGAACGGGACTTGGTGCGGGTTAGGACACGGGGCAGTGAGCACAGAGGGTGATGGGTGAACGGGACTGGGTGCGGGTTAGGATACGGGGCAGTGAGCACAGGGGGTGATGGGTGAACGGGACTGGGTGTGAGTTAGGAAAAGGGGCAGTGAGCACAGGGGTGATGGGTGAACGGGACTGGGTGTGAGTTAGGACACGGGGCAGTGAGCACAGTGGGTGATGGGTGAACGGGACTGGGTGTGAGTTAGGACACGGAGAAGTGAGCACAGGGGGTGATGGGTGAACGGGACTGGGTGTGAGTTAGGACACGGGGCAGTGAGCACAGGGGGTGATGGGTGAATGGGACTGGGTGTGAGTTGGGACACGGGGCAGTGAGCACAGGGGGTGATGGGTGAACGGGACACGGTGCGAGTTAGGACACGGGGCAGTGAGCACAGAGGGTGATGGGTGAACGGGACTGGGTGTGAGTTAGGACACGGGGCAGTGAGCAGAGGGGGTGATGGGTGATCGGGACTGGGTGTGAGTTAGGACACGGGGCAGTGAGCACAGGGGGTGATGGGTGAACGGGACTGGGTGTGAGTTAGGACACGGGGAAGTGAGCACAGGGGTTGATGGGTGAACGGGACTGGGTGCGAGTTAGGACACGGGGCAGTGAGCACAGCGGGTGATGGGTGAACGGGACTGGGTGTGAGTTAGGACACGGGGCAGTGAGCACAGGGGGTGATGGGTGAACGGGACTGGGTGTGAGTTAGGACACGGGGCAGTGAGCACAGGGGGTGATGGGTGAACGGGACTGGGTGTGAGTTAGGACACGGGGCAGCGAGCACAGGGTGTGATGGGTGAACGGGGCTGGGTGTGAGTTAGGACACGGGGCAGTGAGCACAGGGGGTGATGGGTGAACGGGACTTGGTGCGGCTTAGGACACGGGGCAGTGAGCACAGGGGGTGATGGGTGAACGGGACTGGGTGCGAATTAGGACACGGGGCAGCGAGCACAGGGGGTGATGGGTGAACGGGACTTGGTGCGGGTTAGGACACGGGGCAGTGAGCACAGGGGGTGATGGGTGAACGGGACTGGGTGCGAGCTAGGACACGGGGCAGTGAGCACAGGGGGTGATGGGTGAACGGGACTTGGTGCGGGTTAGGACACGGGGCAGTGAGCACAGGGGGTGATGAGTAAACGGGACTGGGTGTGAGTTAGGACACGGGGCAGCGAGCACAGGGGGTGATGGGTGAACGGGTCTGGGTGTGAGTTAGGACACGGGGCAGTGAGCAGAGTGGGTGATGGGTGAACGGGACTGGGTGTGAGTTAGGACACGGGGCAGGGAGCACAGGGGGTGATGGGTGAACAGGACTGGGTGTGAGTTAGGACACGGGGCACTGAGCAAAGTGGGTGATGGTTGAAAGGGACTGGGTGTGAGTTAGGACACGGGGCAGTGTGCACAGGGGTCGATGGGTGAACGGGACTGGGTGCGGGTTAGGACACGGGGCAGTGAGCACAGAGGGTGATGGGTGAGCGGGACTGGGTGCGGGTTAGGACACGGGGCAGTGAGCACAGGGGGTGAAGGGTGAACGGGACTGGGTGTGAGTTAGGACACGGGGCAGTGAGCACAGGGGGTGATGGGTGAACGGGACTGGGTGTGAGTTAGGACACGGGGCAGTGAGCACAGGGCGTGATGGTTGAACGGGACTGGGTGTGAGTTTGGACACGGGGCACTGAGCACAGGGGGTGATGGGTGAACGGGACTTGGTGTGAGTTAGGACACGGGGCAGTGAGCACAGGGGGTGATGGGTGAACGGGACTCGGTGTGAGTTAGGACACGGGGCAGTGAGCACAGCGGTGATGGGTGAACGGGACTGGGTGTGAGTTAGGACACGGGGCAGTGAGCACAGGGGGTGATGGGTGAACGGGACTGGGTGTGAGTTAGGACACGGGGCAGTGAGCACAGGGGGTGATGAGTGAACGGGACTGGGTGTGAGTGAGGACACGGGGCAGTGAGCACAGGGGGTGATGGGTGAACGGGACTGTGTGTGAGTTAGGACACGGGGCAGTGAGCACAGGGGGTGATGGGTGAACGGGACTCGGTGTGAGTTAGGACATGGGGCAGGGAGCACAGGGGGTGATGGGTGAACGGGACTGGGTGTGAGTTAGGACACGGGGCAGTGAGCACCGGGGGTGATGGGTGAACGGGACTGGGTGTGAGTCAGGACACGGGGCAGTGAGCACAGGGGGTGATGGGTGAATGGGACTGGGTGTGTGTTAGGACACGGGGCAGTGAGCACAGAGGGTGATGGGTGAACGGGACTGGGTGTGAGTTAGGACACGGGGCAGTGAGCACAGAGGGTGATGGGTGAACGGGACTGGGTGTGAGTTAGGACACGGGGCAGTGAGCACAGAGGGTGATGGGTGAACGGGACTGGGTGTGAGTTAGGACACGGGGCAGTGAGCACAGAGGGTGATGGGTGAATGGGACTGGGTGTGAGTTAGGACACGGGGAAGTGAGCACAGAGGGTGATGGGTGAAAGGGACTGGGTGTCAGTTAGGACACGGGGCAGTGAGCACAGGGGGTGATGGGTGAACGGGACTGGGTGTGGGTTAGGACACGGGGCAGTGAGCACAGGGTGTGCTGGGTGAACGGGACTGGGTGTGAGTTAGGACACGGGGCAGTGAGCACAGGGGGTGATGAGCGAACGGGACTGGGTGTGAGTTAGGATACGGGGCAGCGAGCACAGGGGGTGATGGGTGAACGGGACTTGGTGCGGGTTAGGACACGGGGCAGTGAGCACAGAGGGTGATGGGTGAACGGGACTGGGTGCGGGTTAGGATACGGGGCAGTGAGCACAGGGGGTGATGGGTGAACGGGACTGGGTGTGAGTTAGGAAAAGGGGCAGTGAGCACAGGGGTGATGGGTGAACGGGACTGGGTGTGAGTTAGGACACGGGGCAGTGAGCACAGGGGGTGATGGGTGAACGGGACTGGGTGTGAGTTAGGACACGGGGCAGTGAGCACAGGGGGTGATGGGTGAATGGGACTGGGTGTGAGTTGGGACACGGGGCAGTGAGCACTGGGGGTGATGGGTGAACGGGACACGGTGCGAGTTAGGACACGGGGCAGTGAGCACAGAGGGTGATGGGTGAACGGGACTGGGTGTGAGTTAGGACACGGGGCAGTGAGCAGAGGGGGTGATGGGTGATCGGGACTGGGTGTGAGTTAGGACACGGGGCAGTGAGCACAGGGGGTGATGGGTGAACGGGACTGGGTGTGAGTTAGGACACGGGGAAGTGAGCACAGGGGTTGATGGGTGAACGGGACTGGGTGCGAGTTAGGACACGGGGCAGTGAGCACAGCGGGTGATGGGTGAACGGGACTGGGTGTGAGTTAGGACACGGGGCAGTGAGCACAGGGGGTGATGGGTGAACGGGACTGGGTGTGAGTTAGGACACGGGGCAGTGAGCACAGGGGGTGATGGGTGAACGGGACTGGGTGTGAGTTAGGACACGGGGCAGCGAGCACAGGGTGTGATGGGTGAACGGGGCTGGGTGTGAGTTAGGACACGGGGCAGTGAGCACAGGGGGTGATGGGTGAACGGGACTTGGTGCGGCTTAGGACACGGGGCAGTGAGCACAGGGGGTGATGGGTGAACGGGACTGGGTGCGAATTAGCACACGGGGCAGCGAGCACAGGGGGTGATGGGTGAACGGGACTTGGTGCGGGTTAGGACACGGGGCAGTGAGCACAGGGGGTGATGGGTGAACGGGACTGGGTGCGAGCTAGGACACGGGGCAGTGAGCACAGGGGGTGATGGGTGAACGGGACTTGGTGCGGGTTAGGACACGGGGCAGTGAGCACAGGGGGTGATGAGTAAACGGGACTGGGTGTGAGTTAGGACACGGGGCAGCGAGCACAGGGGGTGATGGGTGAACGGGTCTGGGTGTGAGTTAGGACACGGGGCAGTGAGCAGAGTGGGTGATGGGTGAACGGGACTGGGTGTGAGTTAGGACACGGGGCAGGGAGCACAGGGGGTGATGGGTGAACAGGACTGGGTGTGAGTTAGGACACGGGGCACTGAGCAAAGTGGGTGATGGTTGAAAGGGACTGGGTGTGAGTTAGGACACGGGGCAGTGTGCACAGGGGTCGATGGGTGAACGGGACTGGGTGTGAGTAAGGAAACGGGGCAGTGAGCACAGGGGGTGATGGGTGAACGGGACTGGGTGTGAGTTAGGACACGGGGCAGTGAGCACAGGGGGTAATGGGTGAACGGGACTCGGTGCGAGTTAGGACACGGGGCAGTGAGCACAGGGGGTGATGGCTGAACGGGACTGGGTGCGGGTTAGGACACGGGGCAGTGAGCACAGGGTGTGCTGGGTGAACGGGACTGGGTGTGAGTTAGGGCACGGGTCAGTGAGCACAGGGGGTGATGAGCGAACGGGACTGGGTGTGAGTTAGGACACGGGGCAGCGAGCACAGGGGGTGATGGGTGAACGGGACTTGGTGCGGGTTAGGACACGGGGCAGTGAGCACAGAGGGTGATGGGTGAGCGGGACTGGGTGCGGGTTAGGACACGGGGCAGTGAGCACAGGGGGTGAAGGGTGAACGGGACTGGGTGTGAGTTAGGACACGGGGCAGTGAGCACAGGGGGTGATGGGTGAACGGGACTGGGTGTGAGTTAGGACACGGGGCAGTGAGCACAGGGCGTGATGGTTGAACGGGACTGGGTGTGAGTTTGGACACGGGGCACTGAGCACAGGGGGTGATGGGTGAACGGGACTGGGTGTGAGTTAGGACACGGGGCAGTGAGCACAGGGCGTGATGGTTGAACGGGACTGGGTGTGAGTTTGGACACGGGGCACTGAGCACAGGGGGTGATGGGTGAACGGGACTTGGTGTGAGTAAGGACACGGGGCAGTGAGCACAGGGGGTGATGGGTGAACGGGACTGGGTGTGAGTTAGGACACGGGGAAGTGAGCACAGGGGTTGATGGGTGAACGGGACTGGGTGCGAGTTAGGACACGGGGCAGTGAGCACAGGGGGTGATGGGTGAACGGGACTGGGTGTGAGTTAGGACACGGGGCAGTGAGCACAGGGGGTGATGGGTGAACGGGACTGGGTGTGAGTTCGGACACGGGGCAGCGAGCACAGGGTGTGATGGGTGAACGGGGCTGGGTGTGAGTTAGGACACGGGGCAGTGAGCACAGGGGGTGATGGGTGAACGGGACTTGGTGCGGCTTAGGACACGGGGCAGTGAGCACAGGGGGTGATGGGTGAACGGGACTGGGTGCGACTTAGGACACGGGGCAGTGAGCACAGGGGGTGATGGGTGAACGGGACTGGGTGTGAGTTAGGACACGGGGCAGTGAGCACAGGGGGTGATGGGTGAACGGGACTGGGTGCGGGTTAGGACACGGGGCAGTGAGCACAGGGGGTGATGGGTGAACGGGACTGGGTGCGAATTAGGACACGGGGCAGCGAGCACAGGGGGTGATGGGTGAACGGGACTGGGTGTGAGTTAGGACACGGGGCAGCGAGCACAGGGGGTGATGGGTGAACGGGTCTGGGTGTGAGTTAGGACACGGGGCAGTGAGCAGAGTGGGTGATGGGTGAACGGGACTGGGTGTGAGTTAGGACACGGGGCAGTGTGCACAGGGGTCGATGGGTGAACGGGACTGGGTGTGAGTAAGGACACGGGGCAGTGAGCACAGGGGGTGATGGGTGAACGGGACAGGGTGTGAGTTAGGACACGGGGCAGTGAGCACAGGGGGTGATGGGTGAACGGGACTGGGTGTGAGTTAGGACACGGGGCAGTGAGCACAGGGGGAGATGGGTGAACGGGACTTGGTGCGGCTTAGGACACGGGGCAGTGAGCACAGGGGGTGATGGGTGAACGGGACTGGGTGTGAGTTAGGACACGGGGCAGTGAGCACAGGGGGTGATGGGTGAACGGGACTGGGTGTGAGTTAGGACACGGGGCAGTGAGCACAGGGGGTGATGGGTGAACGGGACTGGGTGCGGGTTAGGACACGGGGCAGTGAGCACAGGGGGTGATGGGTGAACGGGACTGGGTGCGAAATAGGACACGGGGCAGCGAGCACAGGGGGTGATGGGTGAACGGGACTTGGTGCGGGTTAGGACACGGGGCAGTGAGCACAGGGGGTGATGGGTGAACGGGACTGGGTGCGAGCTAGGACACGGGGCAGTGAGCACAGGGGGTGATGGGTGAACGGGACTGGGTGTGAGTTAGGACACGGGGAAGTGAGCACAGGGGTTGATGGGTGAACGGGACTGGGTGCGAGTTAGGACACGGGGCAGTGAGCACAGGGGGTGATGGGTGAACGGGACTGGGTGTGAGTTAGGACACGGGGCAGCGAGCACAGGGTGTGATGGGTGAACGGGGCTGGGTGTGAGTTAGGACACGGGGCAGTGAGCACAGGGGGTGATGGGTGAACGGGACTTGGTGCGGCTTAGGACACGGGGCAGTGAGCACAGGGGGTGATGGGTGAACGGGACTGGGTGCGACTTAGGACACGGGGCAGTGAGCACAGGGGGTGATGGGTGAACGGGACTGGGTGTGAGTTAGGACACGGGGCAGTGAGCACAGGGGGTGATGGGTGAACGGGACTGGGTGCGGGTTAGGACACGGGGCAGTGAGCACAGGGGGTGATGGGTGAACGGGACTGGGTGCGAATTAGGACACGGGGCAGCGAGCACAGGGGGTGATGGGTGAACGGGACTGGGTGTGAGTTAGGACACGGGGCAGCGAGCACAGGGGGTGATGGGTGAACGGGTCTGGGTGTGAGTTAGGACACGGGGCAGTGAGCAGAGTGGGTGATGGGTGAACGGGACTGGGTGTGAGTTAGGACACGGGGCAGTGTGCACAGGGGTCGATGGGTGAACGGGACTGGGTGTGAGTAAGGACACGGGGCAGTGAGCACAGGGGGTGATGGGTGAACGGGACAGGGTGTGAGTTAGGACACGGGGCAGTGAGCACAGGGGGTGATGGGTGAACGGGACTGGGTGTGAGTTAGGACACGGGGCAGTGAGCACAGGGGGAGATGGGTGAACGGGACTTGGTGCGGCTTAGGACACGGGGCAGTGAGCACAGGGGGTGATGGGTGAACGGGACTGGGTGTGAGTTAGGACACGGGGCAGTGAGCACAGGGGGTGATGGGTGAACGGGACTGGGTGTGAGTTAGGACACGGGGCAGTGAGCACAGGGGGTGATGGGTGAACGGGACTGGGTGCGGGTTAGGACACGGGGCAGTGAGCACAGGGGGTGATGGGTGAACGGGACTGGGTGCGAATTAGGACACGGGGCAGCGAGCACAGGGGGTGATGGGTGAACGGGACTTGGTGCGGGTTAGGACACGGGGCAGTGAGCACAGGGGGTGATGGGTGAACGGGACTGGGTGCGAGCTAGGACACGGGGCAGTGAGCACAGGGGGTGATGGGTGAACGGGACTTGGTGCGGGTTAGGACACGGGGCAGTGAGCACAGGGGGTGATGAGTAAACGGGACTGGGTGTGAGTTAGGACACGGGGCAGCGAGCACAGGGGGTGATGGGTGAACGGGTCTGGGTGTGAGTTAGGACACGGGGCAGTGAGCAGAGTGGGTGATGGGTGAACGGGACTGGGTGTGAGTTAGGACACGGGGCAGGGAGCACAGGGGGTGATGGGTGAACAGGACTGGGTGTGAGTTAGGACACGGGGCACTGAGCAAAGTGGGTGATGGTTGAAAGGGACTGGGTGTGAGTTAGGACACGGGGCAGTGTGCACAGGGGTCGATGGGTGAACGGGACTGGGTGTGAGTAAGGAAACGGGGCAGTGAGCACAGGGGGTGATGGGTGAACGGGACTGGGTGTGAGTTAGGACACGGGGCAGTGAGCACAGGGCGTGATGGTTGAACGGGACTGGGTGTGAGTTTGGACACGGGGCACTGAGCACAGGGGGTGATGGGTGAACGGGACTTGGTGTGAGTAAGGACACGGGGCAGTGAGCACAGGGGGTGATGGGTGAACGGGACTGGGTGTGAGTTAGGACACGGGGAAGTGAGCACAGGGGTTGATGGGTGAACGGGACTGGGTGCGAGTTAGGACACGGGGAAGTGAGCACAGGGGGTGATGGGTGAACGGGACTGGGTGCGAATTAGGACACGGGGCAGCGAGCACAGGGGGTGATGGGTGAACGGGACTGGGTGTGAGTTAGGACACGGGGCAGCGAGCACAGGGGGTGATGGGTGAACGGGTCTGGGTGTGAGTTAGGACACGGGGCAGTGAGCAGAGTGGGTGATGGGTGAACGGGACTGGGTGTGAGTTAGGACACGGGGCAGTGTGCACAGGGGTCGATGGGTGAACGGGACTGGGTGTGAGTAAGGACACGGGGCAGTGAGCACAGGGGGTGATGGGTGAACGGGACAGGGTGTGAGTTAGGACACGGGGCAGTGAGCACAGAGGGTGATGGGTGAACGGGACTGGGTGTGAGTTAGGACACGGGGAAGTGAGCACAGAGGGTGATGGGTGAAAGGGACTGGGTGTCAGTTAGAACACGGGGCAGTGAGCACAGGGGGTGATGGGTGAACGGGACTGGGTGTGGGTTAGGACACGGGGCAGTGAGCACAGGGTGTGCTGGGTGAACGGGACTGGGTGTGAGTTAGGACACGGGGCAGTGAGCACAGGGGGTGATGAGCGAACGGGACTGGGTGTGAGTTAGGATACGAGGCAGCGAGCACAGGGGGTGATGGGTGAACGGGACTTGGTGCGGGTTAGGACACGGGGCAGTGAGCACAGAGGGTGATGGGTGAACGGGACTGGGTGCGGGTTAGGATACGGGGCAGTGAGCACAGGGGGTGATGGGTGAACGGGACTGGCTGTGAGTTAGGAAAAGGGGCAGTGAGCACAGGGGTGATGGGTGAACGGGACTGGGTGTGAGTTAGGACACGGGGCAGTGAGCACAGTGGGTGATGGGTGAACGGGACTGGGTGTGAGTTAGGACACGGAGAAGTGAGCACAGGGGGTGATGGGTGAACGGGACTGGGTGTGAGTTAGGACACGGGGCAGTGAGCACAGGGGGTGATGGGTGAATGGGACTGGGTGTGAGTTGGGACACGGGGCAGTGAGCACAGGGGGTGATGGGTGAACGGGACACGGTGCGAGTTAGGACACGGGGCAGTGAGCACAGAGGGTGATGGGTGAACGGGACTGGGTGTGAGTTAGGACACGGGGCAGTGAGCACAGAGGGTGATGGGTGAACGGGACTGGGTGTGAGTTAGGACACGGGGCAGTGAGCAGAGGGGGTGATGGGTGATCGGGACTGGGTGTGAGTTAGGACACGGGGCAGTGAGCACAGGGGGTGATGGGTGAACGGGACTGGGTGTGAGTTAGGACACGGGGAAGTGAGCACAGGGGTTGATGGGTGAACGGGACTGGGTGCGAGTTAGGACACGGGGCAGTGAGCACAGCGGGTGATGGGTGAACGGGACTGGGTGTGAGTTAGGACACGGGGCAGTGAGCACAGGGGGTGATGGGTGAACGGGACTGGGTGTGAGTTAGGACACGGGGCAGTGAGCACAGGGGGTGATGGGTGAACGGGACTGGGTGTGAGTTAGGACACGGGGCAGCGAGCACAGGGTGTGATGGGTGAACGGGGCTGGGTGTGAGTTAGGACACGGGGCAGTGAGCACAGGGGGTGATGGGTGAACGGGACTTGGTGCGGCTTAGGACACGGGGCAGTGAGCACAGGGGGTGATGGGTGAACGGGACTGGGTGCGACTTAGGACACGGGGCAGTGAGCACAGGGGGTGATGGGTGAACGGGACTGGGTGTGAGTTAGGACACGGGGCAGTGAGCAGAGTGGGTGATGGGTGAACGGGACTGGGTGTGAGTTAGGACACGGGGCAGTGTGCACAGGGGTCAATGGGTGAACGGGACTGGGTGTGAGTAAGGACACGGGGCAGTGAGCACAGGGGGTGATGGGTGAACGGGACAGGGTGTGAGTTAGGACACGGGGCAGTGAGCACAGGGGGTGATGGGTGAACGGGACTGGGTGTGAGTTAGGACACGGGGCAGTGAGCACAGGGGGAGATGGGTGAACGGGACTTGGTGCGGCTTAGGACACGGGGCAGTGAGCACAGGGGGTGATGGGTGAACGGGACTGGGTGCGACTTAGGACACGGGGCAGTGAGCACAGGGGGTGATGGGTGAACGGGACTGGGTGTGAGTTAGGACACGGGGCAGTGAGCACAGGGGGTGATGGGTGAACGGGACTGGGTGTGAGTTAGGACACGGGGCAGTGAGCACAGGGGGTGATGGGTGAACGGGACTGGGTGCGGGTTAGGACACGGGGCAGTGAGCACAGGGGGTGATGGGTGAACGGGACTGGGTGCGAATTAGGACACGGGGCAGCGAGCACAGGGGGTGATGGGTGAACGGGACTTGGTGCGGGTTAGGACACGGGGCAGTGAGCACAGGGGGTGATGGGTGAACGGGACTGGGTGCGAGCTAGGACACGGGGCAGTGAGCACAGGGGGTGATGGGTGAACGGGACTTGGTGCGGGTTAGGACACGGGGCAGTGAGCACAGGGGGTGATGAGTAAACGGGACTGGGTGTGAGTTAGGACACGGGGCAGCGAGCACGGGGGGTGATGGGTGAACGGGTCTGGGTGTGAGTTAGGACACGGGGCAGTGAGCAGAGTGGGTGATGGGTGAACGGGACTGGGTGTGAGTTAGGACACGGGGCAGGGAGCACAGGGGGTGATGGGTGAACAGGACTGGGTGTGAGTTAGGACACGGGGCACTGAGCAAAGTGGGTGATGGTTGAAAGGGACTGGGTGTGAGTTAGGACACGGGGCAGTGTGCACAGGGGTCGATGGGTGAACGGGACTGGGTGTGAGTAAGGAAACGGGGCAGTGAGCACAGGGGGTGATGGGTGAACGGGACTGGGTGTGAGTTAGGACACGGGGCAGTGAGCACAGGGGGTAATGGGTGAACGGGACTCGGTGCGAGTTAGGACACGGGGCAGTGAGCACAGGGGGTGATGGCTGAACGGGACTGGAGTGCGGGTTAGGACACGGGGCAGTGAGCACAGGGTGTGCTGGGTGAACGGGACTGGGTGTGAGTTAGGGCACGGGTCAGTGAGCACAGGGGGTGATGAGCGAACGGGACTGGGTGTGAGTTAGGACACGGGGCAGCGAGCACAGGGGGTGATGGGTGAACGGGACTTGGTGCGGGTTAGGACACGGGGCAGTGAGCACAGAGGGTGATGGGTGAGCGGGACTGGGTGCGGGTTAGGACACGGGGCAGTGAGCACAGGGGGTGAAGGGTGAACGGGACTGGGTGTGAGTTAGGACACGGGGCAGTGAGCACAGGGGGTGATGGGTGAACGGGACTGGGTGTGAGTTAGGACACGGGGCAGTGAGCACAGGGCATGATGGTTGAACGGGACTGGGTGTGAGTTTGGACACGGGGCACTGAGCACAGGGGGTGATGGGTGAACGGGACTTGGTGTGAGTAAGGACACGGGGCAGTGAGCACAGGGGGTGATGGGTGAACGGGACTCGGTGTGAGTTAGGACACGGGGCAGTGAGCACAGCGGTGATGGGTGAACGGGACTGGGTGTGAGTTAGGACACGGGGCAGTGAGCACAGGGGGTGATGGGTGAACGGGACTGGGTGTGAGTTAGGACACGGGGCAGTGAGCACAGGGGGTGATGAGTGAACGGGACTGGGTGTGAGTGAGGACACGGGGCAGTGAGCACAGGGGGTGATGGGTGAACGGGACTGGGTGTGAGTTAGGACACGGGGCAGTGAGCACAGGGGGTGATGGGTGAACGGGACTCGGTGTGAGTTAGGACATGGGGCAGGGAGCACAGGGGGTGATGGGTGAACGGGACTGGGTGTGAGTTAGGACACGGGGCAGTGAGCACCGGGGGTGATGGGTGAACGGGTCTGGGTGTGAGTCAGGACACGGGGCAGTGAGCACAGGGGGTGATGGGTGAATGGGACTGGGTGTGTGTTAGGACACGGGGCAGTGAGCACAGAGGGTGATGGGTGAACGGGACTGGGTGTGAGTTAGGACACGGGGAAGTGAGCACAGAGGGTGATGGGTGAAAGGGACTGGGTGTCAGTTAGGACACGGGGCAGTGAGCACAGGGGGTGATGGGTGAACGGGACTGGGTGTGGGTTAGGACACGGGGCAGTGAGCACAGGGTGTGCTGGGTGAACGGGACTGGGTGTGAGTTAGGACACGGGGCAGTGAGCACAGGGGGTGATGAGCGAACGGGACTGGGTGTGAGTTAGGATACGGGGCAGCGAGCACAGGGGGTGATGGGTGAACGGGACTTGGTGCGGGTTAGGACACGGGGCAGTGAGCACAGAGGGTGATGGGTGAACGGGACTGGGTGCGGGTTAGGATACGGGGCAGTGAGCACAGGGGGTGATGGGTGAACGGGACTGGCTGTGAGTTAGGAAAAGGGGCAGTGAGCACAGGGGTGATGGGTGAACGGGACTGGGTGTGAGTTAGGACACGGGGCAGTGAGCACAGTGGGTGATGGGTGAACGGGACTGGGTGTGAGTTAGGACACGGAGAAGTGAGCACAGGGGGTGATGGGTGAACGGGACTGGGTGTGAGTTAGGACACGGGGCAGTGAGCACAGGGGGTGATGGGTGAATGGGACTGGGTGTGAGTTGGGACACGGGGCAGTGAGCACAGGGGGTGATGGGTGAACGGGACACGGTGCGAGTTAGGACACGGGGCTGTGAGCACAGAGGGTGATGGGTGAACGGGACTGGGTGTGAGTTAGGACACGGGGCAGTGAGCAGAGGGGGTGATGGGTGATCGGGACTGGGTGTGAGTTAGGACACGGGGCAGTGAGCACAGGGGGTGATGGGTGAACGGGACTGGGTGTGAGTTAGGACACGGGGAAGTGAGCACAGGGGTTGATGGGTGAACGGGACTGGGTGCGAGTTAGGACACGGGGCAGTGAGCACAGCGGGTGATGGGTGAACGGGACTGGGTGTGAGTTAGGACACGGGGCAGTGAGCACAGGGGGTGATGGGTGAACGGGACTGGGTGTGAGTTAGGACACGGGGCAGTGAGCACAGGGGGTGATGGGTGAACGGGACTGGGTGTGAGTTAGGACACGGGGCAGCGAGCACAGGGTGTGATGGGTGAACGGGGCTGGGTGTGAGTTAGGACACGGGGCAGTGAGCACAGGGGGTGATGGGTGAACGGGACTTGGTGCGGCTTAGGACACGGGGCAGTGAGCACAGGGGGTGATGGGTGAACGGGACTGGGTGCGACTTAGGACACTGGGCAGTGAGCACAGGGGGTGATGGGTGAACGGGACTGGGTGTGAGTTAGGACACGGGGCAGTGAGCACAGGGGGTGATGGGTGAACGGGACTGGGTGCGGGTTAGGACACGGGGCAGTGAGCACAGGGGGTGATGGGTGAACGGGACTGGGTGCGAATTAGGACACGGGGCAGCGAGCACAGGGGGTGATGGGTGAACGGGACTTGGTGCGGGTTAGGACACGGGGCAGCGAGCACAGGGGGTGATGGGTGAACGGGTCTGGGTGTGAGTTAGGACACGGGGCAGTGAGCAGAGTGGGTGATGGGTGAACGGGACTGGGTGTGAGTTAGGACACGGGGCAGGGAGCACAGGGGGTGATGGGTGAACAGGACTGGGTGTGAGTTAGGACACGGGGCACTGAGCAAAGTGGGTGATGGTTGAAAGGGACTGGGTGTGAGTTAGGACACGGGGCAGTGTGCACAGGGGTCGATGGGTGAACGGGACTGGGTGTGAGTAAGGACACGGGGCAGTGAGCACAGGGGGTGATGGGTGAACGGGACAGGGTGTGAGTTAGGACACGGGGCAGTGAGCACAGGGGGTGATGGGTGAACGGGACTGGGTGTGAGTTAGGACACGGGGCAGTGAGCACAGGGGGAGATGGGTGAACGGGACTTGGTGCGGCTTAGGACACGGGGCAGTGAGCACAGGGGGTGATGGGTGAACGGGACTGGGTGCGACTTAGGACACGGGGCAGTGAGCACAGGGGGTGATGGGTGAACGGGACTGGGTGTGAGTTAGGACACGGGGCAGTGAGCACAGGGGGTGATGGGTGAACGGGACTGGGTGTGAGTTAGGACACGGGGCAGTGAGCACAGGGGGTGAGGGTGAACGGGACTGGGTGCGGGTTAGGACACGGGGCAGTGAGCACAGGGGGTGATGGGTGAACGGGACTGGGTGCGAATTAGGACACGGGGCAGCGAGCACAGGGGGTGATGGGTGAACGGGACTTGGTGCGGGTTAGGACACGGGGCAGTGAGCACAGGGGGTGATGGGTGAACGGGACTGGGTGCGAGCTAGGACACGGGGCAGTGAGCACAGGGGGTGATGGGTGAACGGGACTTGGTGCGGGTTAGGACACGGGGCAGTGAGCACAGGGGGTGATGAGTAAACGGGACTGGGTGTGAGTTAGGACACGGGGCAGCGAGCACAGGGGGTGATGGGTGAACGGGTCTGGGTGTGAGTTAGGACACGGGGCAGTGAGCAGAGTGGGTGATGGGTGAACGGGACTGGGTGTGAGTTAGGACACGGGGCAGGGATCACAGGGGGTGATGGGTGAACAGGACTGGGTGTGAGTTAGGACACGGGGCACTGAGCAAAGTGGGTGATGGTTGAAAGGGACTGGGTGTGAGTTAGGACACGGGGCAGTGTGCACAGGGGTCGATGGGTGAACGGGACTGGGTGTGAGTAAGGACACGGGGCAGTGAGCACAGGGGGTGATGGGTGAACGGGACTGGGTGTGAGTTAGGACACGGGGCAGTGAGCACAGGGGGTAATGGGTGAACGGGACTCGGTGCGAGTTAGGACACGGGGCAGTGAGCACAGGGGGTGATGGCTGAACGGGACTGGGTGCGGGTTAGGACACGGGGCAGTGAGCACAGGGTGTGCTGGGTGAACGGGACTGGGTGTGAGTTAGGGCACGGGTCAGTGAGCACAGGGGGTGATGAGCGAACGGGACTGGGTGTGAGTTAGGACACGGGGCAGCGAGCACAGGGGGTGATGGGTGAACGGGACTTGGTGCGGGTTAGGACACGGGGCAGTGAGCACAGAGGGTGATGGGTGAGCGGGACTGGGTGCGGGTTAGGACACGGGGCAGTGAGCACAGGGGGTGAAGGGTGAACGGGACTGGGTGTGAGTTAGGACACGGGGCAGTGAGCACAGGGGGTGATGGGTGAACGGGACTGGGTGTGAGTTAGGACACGGGGCAGTGAGCACAGGGCGTGATGGTTGAACGGGACTGGGTGTGAGTTTGGACACGGGGCACTGAGCACAGGGGGTGATGGGTGAACGGGACTTGGTGTGAGTAAGGACACGGGGCAGTGAGCACAGGGGGTGATGGGTGTACGAGACTGGGTGTGAGTTTGGACACGGGGCAGCGAGCACAGGGGGTGATGGGTGAACGGGACTGGGTGTGAGTTAGGACACGGGGCAGTGAGCACAGGGGGTGATGGGTGAACGGGACTCGGTGTGAGTTAGGACACGGGGCAGTGAGCACAGGGGGTGATGGGTAAACGGACACGGTGCGAGTTAGGATACGGGGCAGTGAGCACAGGGGGTGGTGGGTGAACGGGACTGGGTGTGAGTTAGGACACGGGGCAGTGAGCACAGGGGGTGAAGGGTGAAAGGGACTGGGTGTGAGTTAGGACACGGGGCAGTGTGCACAGGGGTCGATGGGTGAACGGGACTGGGTGTGAGTAAGGACACGGGGCAGTGATCACAGGGGGTAATGGGTGAACGGGACTCGGTGCGAGATAGGACACGGGGCAGTGAGCACAGGGGGTGATGGCTGAACGGGACTGGGTGCGGCTTAGGACACGGGGCAGTGAGCACAGGGTGTGCTGGGTGAACGGGACTGGGTGTGAGTTAGGACACGGGTCAGTGAGCACAGGGGTTGATGAGCGAACGGGACTGGGTGTGAGTTAGGACACGGGGCAGCGAGCACAGGGGGTGATGGGTGAACGGGACTTGGTGCAGGTTAGGACACGGGGCAGTGAGCACAGAGGGTGATGGGTGAGCGGGACTGGGTGCGGGTTAGGACACGGGGCAGTGAGCACAGTGGGTGATGGGTGAACGGGACTGGGTGTGAGTTAGGACACGGGGCAGTGAGCACAGGGGGTGATGGGTGAACGGGACTGGGTGTGAGTTAGGACACGGGGCAGTGAGCACAGGGGGTGATGGGTGAACGGGACTGGGTGTGAGTTAGGACACGGGGCAGTGAGCACAGGGGGTGATGGGTGAACGGGACTGGGTGCGAGCTAGGACACGGGGCAGTGAGCACAGGGGGTGATGGGTGAACGGGACTGGGTGCGAGTTAGGACACGGGGCAGTGAGCACAGGGGGTGATGGGTGAACGGGACTGGGTGCGAGTTAGGACACGGGGCAGTGAGCACAGGGGTTGATGGGTGAACGGGACTGGGTGCGAGTTAGGACACGGGGCAGTGAGCACAGGGGGTGATGGGTGAACGGGACTGGGTGTGAGTTAGGACACGGGGCAGTGAGCACAGGGGGTGATGGGTGAACGGGACTGGGTGTGAGTTAGGACACGGGGCAGTGAGCACAGGGGGTGATGGGTGAACGGGACTCGGTGTGAGTTAGGACACGGGGCAGTGAGCACAGGGGGTGATGGGTAAACGGGACACGGTGCGAGTTAGGATACGGGGCAGTGAGCACAGGGGGTGATGGGTGAACGGGACTGGGTGTGAGTTAGGACACGGGCACGGGGCAGTGAGCACAGGGGGTGATGGGAGAACGGGACTGGGTGTGAGTTAGGACCCGGGGCAGTGAGCACAGGGGGTGATGGGTGAACGGGACTGGGTGTGAGTTAGGACACGGGGCAGTGAGCACAGGGGGTGATGGGTGAACGGGACTGGGTGTGAGTGAGGACACGGGGCAGTGAGCACAGGGGGTGATGGGTGAACGGGACAGGGTGTGAGTTAGGACACGGGGCAGTGAGCACAGGGGGTGATGGGTGAACGGGACTCGGTGTGAGTTAGGACATGGGGCAGGGAGCACAGGGGGTGATGGGTGAACGGGACTGGGTGTGAGTTAGGACACGGGGCAGTGAGCACCGGGGGTGATGGGTGAACGGGACTGGGTGTGAGTCAGGACACGGGGCAGTGAGCACAGGGGGTGATGGGTGAACGGGACTGGGTGTGAGTTAGGACACGGGGCAGTGAGCACAGAGGGTGATGGGTGAACGGGACTGGGTGTGAGTTAGGACACGGGGAAGTGAGCACAGAGGGTGATGGGTGAAAGGGCTTGGGTGTCAGTTAGGACACGGGGCAGTGAGCACAGGGGGTGATGGGTGAACGGGACTGGGTGTGGGTTAGGACACGGGGCAGTGAGCACAGGGGGTGATGAGCGAACGGGACTGGGTGTGAGTTAGGATACGGGGCAGCGAGCACAGGGGGTGATGCGTGAACGGGACTTGGTGCGGGTTAGGACACGGGGCAGTGAGCACAGAGGGTGATGGGTGAACGGGACTTGGTGCGGGTTAGGACACGGGGCAGTGAGCACAGAGGGTGATGGGTGAACGGGACTGGGTGTGAGTTAGGACAAGGGGCAGTGAGCACAGGGGGTGATGGGTGAACGGGACTGGGTGTGAGTTAGGACACGGGGCAGTGAGCACAGGGGGTGATGGTTGAACGGGATTGGGTGTGAGTTAGGACACGGGGCAGTGAGCACAGGGGGTGATGGGTGAACGGGACTGGGTGAGAGTTCGGACACGGGGCAGTGAGCACAGGGGGTGATGGGTGAACGGGACTCGGTGCGAGTTAGGACACGGGGCAGTGAGCACAGGGGTGATGGCTGAACGGGACTGGGTGTGAGTTAGGACACGGGGCAGTGAGCACAGTGGGTGATGGGTGAACGGGACTGGGTGTGAGTTAGGACACGGAGAAGTGAGCACAGGGGGTGATGGGTGAACGGGACTGGGTGTGAGTTAGGACACGGGGCAGTGAGCACAGGGGGTGATGGGTGAATGGGACTGGGTGTGAGTTGGGACACGGGGCAGTGAGCACAGGGGGTGATGGGTGAACGGGACACGGTGCGAGTTAGGACACGGGGCAGTGAGCACAGAGGGTGATGGGTGAACGGGACTGGGTGTGAGTTAGGACACGGGGCAGTGAGCAGAGGGGGTGATGGGTGATCGGGACTGGGTGTGAGTTAGGACATGGGGCAGTGAGCACAGGGGGTGATGGGTGAACGGGACTGGGTGTGAGTTAGGACACGGGGAAGTGAGCACAGGGGTTGATGGGTGAACGGGACTGGGTGCGAGTTAGGACACGGGGCAGTGAGCACAGCGGGTGATGGGTGAACGGGACTGGGTGTGAGTTAGGACACGGGGCAGTGAGCACAGGGGGTGATGGGTGAACGGGACTCGGTGTGAGTTAGGACACGGGGCAGTGAGCACAGGGGGTGATGGGTAAACGGGACACGGTGCGAGTTAGGATACGGGGCAGTGAGCACAGGGGGTGATGGGTGAACGGGACTGGGTGTGAGTTAGGACACGGGCACGGGGCAGTGAGCACAGGGGGTGATGGGAGAACGGGACTGGGTGTGAGTTAGGACCCGGGGCAGTGAGCACAGGGGGTGATGGGTGAACGGGACTGGGTGTGAGTTAGGACACGGGGCAGTGAGCACAGGGGGTGATGGGTGAACGGGACTGGGTGTGAGTGAGGACACGGGGCAGTGAGCACAGGGGGTGATGGGTGAACGGGACAGGGTGTGAGTTAGGACACGGGGCAGTGAGCACAGGGGGTGATGGGTGAACGGGACTCGGTGTGAGTTAGGACATGGGGCAGGGAGCACAGGGGGTGATGGGTGAACGGGACTGGGTGTGAGTTAGGACACGGGGCAGTGAGCACCGGGGGTGATGGGTGAACGGGACTGGGTGTGAGTCAGGACACGGGGCAGTGAGCACAGGGGGTGATGGGTGAACGGGACTGGGTGTGAGTTAGGACACGGGGCAGTGAGCACAGAGGGTGATGGGTGAACGGGACTGGGTGTGAGTTAGGACACGGGGAAGTGAGCACAGAGGGTGATGGGTGAAAGGGCTTGGGTGTCAGTTAGGACACGGGGCAGTGAGCACAGGGGGTGATGGGTGAACGGGACTTGGTGTGAGTAAGGACACGGGGCAGTGAGCACAGGGGGTGATGGGTGAACGGGACTCGGTGTGAGTTAGGACACGGGGCAGTGAGCACAGCGGTGATGGGTGAACGGGACTGGGTGTGAGTTAGGACACGGGGCAGTGAGCACAGGGGGTGATGGGTGAACGGGACTGGGTGTGAGTTAGGACACGGGGCAGTGAGCACAGGGGGTGATGAGTGAACGGGACTGGGTGTGAGTGAGGACACGGGGCAGTGAGCACAGGGGGTGATGGGTGAACGGGACTGGGTGTGAGTTAGGACACGGGGCAGTGAGCACAGCGGGTGATGGGTGAACGGGACTCGGTGTGAGTTAGGACATGGGGCAGGGAGCACAGGGGGTGATGGGTGAACGGGACTGGGTGTGAGTTAGGACACGGGGCAGTGAGCACCGGGGGTGATGGGTGAACGGGACTGGGTGTGAGTCAGGACACGGGGCAGTGAGCACAGGGGGTGATGGGTGAATGGGACTGGGTGTGTGTTAGGACACGGGGCAGTGAGCACAGAGGGTGATGGGTGAACGGGACTGGGTGTGTGTTAGGACACGGGGCAGTGAGCACAGAGGGTGATGGGTGAACGGGACTGGGTGTGAGTTAGGACACGGGGCAGTGAGCACAGGGGGTGATGAGCGAACGGGACTGGGTGTGAGTTAGGATACGGGGCAGCGAGCACAGGGGGTGATGGGTGAACGGGACTTGGTGCGGGTTAGGACACGGGGCAGTGAGCACAGAGGGTGATGGGTGAACGGGACTGGGTGCGGGTTAGGATACGGGGCAGTGAGCACAGGGGGTGATGGGTGAACGGGACTGGGTGTGAGTTAGGAAAAGGGGCAGTGAGCACAGGGGTGATGGGTGAACGGGACTGGGTGTGAGTTAGGACACGGGGCAGTGAGCACAGTGGGTGATGGGTGAACGGGACTGGGTGTGAGTTAGGACACGGAGAAGTGAGCACAGGGGGTGATGGGTGAACGGGACTGGGTGTGAGTTAGGACACGGGGCAGTGAGCACAGGGGGTGATGGGTGAATGGGACTGGGTGTGAGTTGGGACACGGGGCAGTGAGCACAGGGGGTGATGGGTGAACGGGACACGGTGCGAGTTAGGACACGGGGCAGTGAGCACAGAGGGTGATGGGTGAACGGGACTGGGTGTGAGTTAGGACACGGGGCAGTGAGCAGAGGGGGTGATGGGTGATCGGGACTGGGTGTGAGTTAGGACACGGGGCAGTGAGCACAGGGGGTGATGGGTGAACGGGACTGGGTGTGAGTTAGGACACGGGGAAGTGAGCACAGGGGTTGATGGGTGAACGGGACTGGGTGCGAGTTAGGACACGGGGCAGTGAGCACAGCGGGTGATGGGTGAACGGGACTGGGTGTGAGTTAGGACACGGGGCAGTGAGCACAGGGGGTGATGGGTGAACGGGACTGGGTGTGAGTTAGGACACGGGGCAGTGAGCACAGGGGGTGATGGGTGAACGGGACTGGGTGTGAGTTAGGACACGGGGCAGCGAGCACAGGGTGTGATGGGTGAACGGGGCTGGGTGTGAGTTAGGACACGGGGCAGTGAGCAAAGGGGGTGATGGGTGAACGGGACTTGGTGCGGCTTAGGACACGGGGCAGTGAGCACAGGGGGTGATGGGTGAACGGGACTGGGTGCGAATTAGGACACGGGGCAGCGAGCACAGGGGGTGATGGGTGAACGGGACTTGGTGCGGGTTAGGACACGGGGCAGTGAGCACAGGGGGTGATGGGTGAACGGGACTGGGTGCGAGCTAGGACACGGGGCAGTGAGCACAGGGGGTGATGGGTGAACGGGACTTGGTGCGGGTTAGGACACGGGGCAGTGAGCACAGGGGGTGATGAGTAAACGGGACTGGGTGTGAGTTAGGACACGGGGCAGCGAGCACAGGGGGTGATGGGTGAACGGGTCTGGGTGTGAGTTAGGACACGGGGCAGTGAGCAGAGTGGGTGATGGGTGAACGGGACTGGGTGTGAGTTAGGACACGGGGCAGGGAGCACAGGGGGTGATGGGTGAACAGGACTGGGTGTGAGTTAGGACACGGGGCACTGAGCAAAGTGGGTGATGGTTGAAAGGGACTGGGTGTGAGTTAGGACACGGGGCAGTGTGCACAGGGGTCGATGGGTGAACGGGACTGGGTGCGGGTTAGGACACGGGGCAGTGAGCACAGAGGGTGATGGGTGAGCGGGACTGGGTGCGGGTTAGGACACGGGGCAGTGAGCACAGGGGGTGAAGGGTGAACGGGACTGGGTGTGAGTTAGGACACGGGGCAGTGAGCACAGGGGGTGATGGGTGAACGGGACTGGGTGTGAGTTAGGACACGGGGCAGTGAGCACAGGGCGTGATGGTTGAACGGGACTGGGTGTGAGTTTGGACACGGGGCACTGAGCACAGGGGGTGATGGGTGAACGGGACTTGGTGTGAGTTAGGACACGGGGCAGTGAGCACAGGGGGTGATGGGTGAACGGGACTCGGTGTGAGTTAGGACACGGGGCAGTGAGCACAGCGGTGATGGGTGAACGGGACTGGGTGTGAGTTAGGACACGGGGCAGTGAGCACAGGGGGTGATGGGTGAACGGGACTGGGTGTGAGTTAGGACACGGGGCAGTGAGCACAGGGGGTGATGAGTGAACGGGACTGGGTGTGAGTGAGGACACGGGGCAGTGAGCACAGGGGGTGATGGGTGAACGGGACTGTGTGTGAGTTAGGACACGGGGCAGTGAGCACAGGGGGTGATGGGTGAACGGGACTCGGTGTGAGTTAGGACATGGGGCAGGGAGCACAGGGGGTGATGGGTGAACGGGACTGGGTGTGAGTTAGGACACGGGGCAGTGAGCACCGGGGGTGATGGGTGAACGGGACTGGGTGTGAGTCAGGACACGGGGCAGTGAGCACAGGGGGTGATGGGTGAATGGGACTGGGTGTGTGTTAGGACACGGGGCAGTGAGCACAGAGGGTGATGGGTGAACGGGACTGGGTGTGAGTTAGGACACGGGGCAGTGAGCACAGAGGGTGATGGGTGAACGGGACTGGGTGTGAGTTAGGACACGGGGCAGTGAGCACAGAGGGTGATGGGTGAACGGGACTGGGTGTGAGTTAGGACACGGGGCAGTGAGCACAGAGGGTGATGGGTGAATGGGACTGGGTGTGAGTTAGGACACGGGGAAGTGAGCACAGAGGGTGATGGGTGAAAGGGACTGGGTGTCAGTTAGGACACGGGGCAGTGAGCACAGGGGGTGATGGGTGAACGGGACTGGGTGTGGGTTAGGACACGGGGCAGTGAGCACAGGGTGTGCTGGGTGAACGGGACTGGGTGTGAGTTAGGACACGGGGCAGTGAGCACAGGGGGTGATGAGCGAACGGGACTGGGTGTGAGTTAGGATACGGGGCAGCGAGCACAGGGGGTGATGGGTGAACGGGACTTGGTGCGGGTTAGGACACGGGGCAGTGAGCACAGAGGGTGATGGGTGAACGGGACTGGGTGCGGGTTAGGATACGGGGCAGTGAGCACAGGGGGTGATGGGTGAACGGGACTGGGTGTGAGTTAGGAAAAGGGGCAGTGAGCACAGGGGTGATGGGTGAACGGGACTGGGTGTGAGTTAGGACACGGGGCAGTGAGCACAGGGGGTGATGGGTGAACGGGACTGGGTGTGAGTTAGGACACGGGGCAGTGAGCACAGGGGGTGATGGGTGAATGGGACTGGGTGTGAGTTGGGACACGGGGCAGTGAGCACTGGGGGTGATGGGTGAACGGGACACGGTGCGAGTTAGGACACGGGGCAGTGAGCACAGAGGGTGATGGGTGAACGGGACTGGGTGTGAGTTAGGACACGGGGCAGTGAGCAGAGGGGGTGATGGGTGATCGGGACTGGGTGTGAGTTAGGACACGGGGCAGTGAGCACAGGGGGTGATGGGTGAACGGGACTGGGTGTGAGTTAGGACACGGGGAAGTGAGCACAGGGGTTGATGGGTGAACGGGACTGGGTGCGAGTTAGGACACGGGGCAGTGAGCACAGCGGGTGATGGGTGAACGGGACTGGGTGTGAGTTAGGACACGGGGCAGTGAGCACAGGGGGTGATGGGTGAACGGGACTGGGTGTGAGTTAGGACACGGGGCAGTGAGCACAGGGGGTGATGGGTGAACGGGACTGGGTGTGAGTTAGGACACGGGGCAGCGAGCACAGGGTGTGATGGGTGAACGGGGCTGGGTGTGAGTTAGGACACGGGGCAGTGAGCACAGGGGGTGATGGGTGAACGGGACTTGGTGCGGCTTAGGACACGGGGCAGTGAGCACAGGGGGTGATGGGTGAACGGGACTGGGTGCGAATTAGCACACGGGGCAGCGAGCACAGGGGGTGATGGGTGAACGGGACTTGGTGCGGGTTAGGACACGGGGCAGTGAGCACAGGGGGTGATGGGTGAACGGGACTGGGTGCGAGCTAGGACACGGGGCAGTGAGCACAGGGGGTGATGGGTGAACGGGACTTGGTGCGGGTTAGGACACGGGGCAGTGAGCACAGGGGGTGATGAGTAAACGGGACTGGGTGTGAGTTAGGACACGGGGCAGCGAGCACAGGGGGTGATGGGTGAACGGGTCTGGGTGTGAGTTAGGACACGGGGCAGTGAGCAGAGTGGGTGATGGGTGAACGGGACTGGGTGTGAGTTAGGACACGGGGCAGGGAGCACAGGGGGTGATGGGTGAACAGGACTGGGTGTGAGTTAGGACACGGGGCACTGAGCAAAGTGGGTGATGGTTGAAAGGGACTGGGTGTGAGTTAGGACACGGGGCAGTGTGCACAGGGGTCGATGGGTGAACGGGACTGGGTGTGAGTAAGGAAACGGGGCAGTGAGCACAGGGGGTGATGGGTGAACGGGACTGGGTGTGAGTTAGGACACGGGGCAGTGAGCACAGGGGGTAATGGGTGAACGGGACTCGGTGCGAGTTAGGACACGGGGCAGTGAGCACAGGGGGTGATGGCTGAACGGGACTGGGTGCGGGTTAGGACACGGGGCAGTGAGCACAGGGTGTGCTGGGTGAACGGGACTGGGTGTGAGTTAGGGCACGGGTCAGTGAGCACAGGGGGTGATGAGCGAACGGGACTGGGTGTGAGTTAGGACACGGGGCAGCGAGCACAGGGGGTGATGGGTGAACGGGACTTGGTGCGGGTTAGGACACGGGGCAGTGAGCACAGAGGGTGATGGGTGAGCGGGACTGGGTGCGGGTTAGGACACGGGGCAGTGAGCACAGGGGGTGAAGGGTGAACGGGACTGGGTGTGAGTTAGGACACGGGGCAGTGAGCACAGGGGGTGATGGGTGAACGGGACTGGGTGTGAGTTAGGACACGGGGCAGTGAGCACAGGGCGTGATGGTTGAACGGGACTGGGTGTGAGTTTGGACACGGGGCACTGAGCACAGGGGGTGATGGGTGAACGGGACTGGGTGTGAGTTAGGACACGGGGCAGTGAGCACAGGGCGTGATGGTTGAACGGGACTGGGTGTGAGTTTGGACACGGGGCACTGAGCACAGGGGGTGATGGGTGAACGGGACTTGGTGTGAGTAAGGACACGGGGCAGTGAGCACAGGGGGTGATGGGTGAACGGGACTGGGTGTGAGTTAGGACACGGGGAAGTGAGCACAGGGGTTGATGGGTGAACGGGACTGGGTGCGAGTTAGGACACGGGGCAGTGAGCACAGGGGGTGATGGGTGAACGGGACTGGGTGTGAGTTAGGACACGGGGCAGTGAGCACAGGGGGTGATGGGTGAACGGGACTGGGTGTGAGTTCGGACACGGGGCAGCGAGCACAGGGTGTGATGGGTGAACGGGGCTGGGTGTGAGTTAGGACACGGGGCAGTGAGCACAGGGGGTGATGGGTGAACGGGACTTGGTGCGGCTTAGGACACGGGGCAGTGAGCACAGGGGGTGATGGGTGAACGGGACTGGGTGCGACTTAGGACACGGGGCAGTGAGCACAGGGGGTGATGGGTGAACGGGACTGGGTGTGAGTTAGGACACGGGGCAGTGAGCACAGGGGGTGATGGGTGAACGGGACTGGGTGCGGGTTAGGACACGGGGCAGTGAGCACAGGGGGTGATGGGTGAACGGGACTGGGTGCGAATTAGGACACGGGGCAGCGAGCACAGGGGGTGATGGGTGAACGGGACTGGGTGTGAGTTAGGACACGGGGCAGCGAGCACAGGGGGTGATGGGTGAACGGGTCTGGGTGTGAGTTAGGACACGGGGCAGTGAGCAGAGTGGGTGATGGGTGAACGGGACTGGGTGTGAGTTAGGACACGGGGCAGTGTGCACAGGGGTCGATGGGTGAACGGGACTGGGTGTGAGTAAGGACACGGGGCAGTGAGCACAGGGGGTGATGGGTGAACGGGACAGGGTGTGAGTTAGGACACGGGGCAGTGAGCACAGGGGGTGATGGGTGAACGGGACTGGGTGTGAGTTAGGACACGGGGCAGTGAGCACAGGGGGAGATGGGTGAACGGGACTTGGTGCGGCTTAGGACACGGGGCAGTGAGCACAGGGGGTGATGGGTGAACGGGACTGGGTGTGAGTTAGGACACGGGGCAGTGAGCACAGGGGGTGATGGGTGAACGGGACTGGGTGTGAGTTAGGACACGGGGCAGTGAGCACAGGGGGTGATGGGTGAACGGGACTGGGTGCGGGTTAGGACACGGGGCAGTGAGCACAGGGGGTGATGGGTGAACGGGACTGGGTGCGAAATAGGACACGGGGCAGCGAGCACAGGGGGTGATGGGTGAACGGGACTTGGTGCGGGTTTGGACACGGGGCAGTGAGCACAGGGGGTGATGGGTGAACGGGACTGGGTGCGAGCTAGGACACGGGGCAGTGAGCACAGGGGGTGATGGGTGAACGGGACTGGGTGTGAGTTAGGACACGGGGAAGTGAGCACAGGGGTTGATGGGTGAACGGGACTGGGTGCGAGTTAGGACACGGGGCAGTGAGCACAGGGGGTGATGGGTGAACGGGACTGGGTGTGAGTTAGGACACGGGGCAGCGAGCACAGGGTGTGATGGGTGAACGGGGCTGGGTGTGAGTTAGGACACGGGGCAGTGAGCACAGGGGGTGATGGGTGAACGGGACTTGGTGCGGCTTAGGACACGGGGCAGTGAGCACAGGGGGTGATGGGTGAACGGGACTGGGTGCGACTTAGGACACGGGGCAGTGAGCACAGGGGGTGATGGGTGAACGGGACTGGGTGTGAGTTAGGACACGGGGCAGTGAGCACAGGGGGTGATGGGTGAACGGGACTGGGTGCGGGTTAGGACACGGGGCAGTGAGCACAGGGGGTGATGGGTGAACGGGACTGGGTGCGAATTAGGACACGGGGCAGCGAGCACAGGGGGTGATGGGTGAACGGGACTGGGTGTGAGTTAGGACACGGGGCAGCGAGCACAGGGGGTGATGGGTGAACGGGTCTGGGTGTGAGTTAGGACACGGGGCAGTGAGCAGAGTGGGTGATGGGTGAACGGGACTGGGTGTGAGTTAGGACACGGGGCAGTGTGCACAGGGGTCGATGGGTGAACGGGACTGGGTGTGAGTAAGGACACGGGGCAGTGAGCACAGGGGGTGATGGGTGAACGGGACAGGGTGTGAGTTAGGACACGGGGCAGTGAGCACAGGGGGTGATGGGTGAACGGGACTGGGTGTGAGTTAGGACACGGGGCAGTGAGCACAGGGGGAGATGGGTGAACGGGACTTGGTGCGGCTTAGGACACGGGGCAGTGAGCACAGGGGGTGATGGGTGAACGGGACTGGGTGTGAGTTAGGACACGGGGCAGTGAGCACAGGGGGTGATGGGTGAACGGGACTGGGTGTGAGTTAGGACACGGGGCAGTGAGCACAGGGGGTGATGGGTGAACGGGACTGGGTGCGGGTTAGGACACGGGGCAGTGAGCACAGGGGGTGATGGGTGAACGGGACTGGGTGCGAATTAGGACACGGGGCAGCGAGCACAGGGGGTGATGGGTGAACGGGACTTGGTGCGGGTTAGGACACGGGGCAGTGAGCACAGGGGGTGATGGGTGAACGGGACTGGGTGCGAGCTAGGACACGGGGCAGTGAGCACAGGGGGTGATGGGTGAACGGGACTTGGTGCGGGTTAGGACACGGGGCAGTGAGCACAGGGGGTGATGAGTAAACGGGACTGGGTGTGAGTTAGGACACGGGGCAGCGAGCACAGGGGGTGATGGGTGAACGGGTCTGGGTGTGAGTTAGGACACGGGGCAGTGAGCAGAGTGGGTGATGGGTGAACGGGACTGGGTGTGAGTTAGGACACGGGGCAGGGAGCACAGGGGGTGATGGGTGAACAGGACTGGGTGTGAGTTAGGACACGGGGCACTGAGCAAAGTGGGTGATGGTTGAAAGGGACTGGGTGTGAGTTAGGACACGGGGCAGTGTGCACAGGGGTCGATGGGTGAACGGGACTGGGTGTGAGTAAGGAAACGGGGCAGTGAGCACAGGGGGTGATGGGTGAACGGGACTGGGTGTGAGTTAGGACACGGGGCAGTGAGCACAGGGCGTGATGGTTGAACGGGACTGGGTGTGAGTTTGGACACGGGGCACTGAGCACAGGGGGTGATGGGTGAACGGGACTTGGTGTGAGTAAGGACACGGGGCAGTGAGCACAGGGGGTGATGGGTGAACGGGACTGGGTGTGAGTTAGGACACGGGGAAGTGAGCACAGGGGTTGATGGGTGAACGGGACTGGGTGCGAGTTAGGACACGGGGCAGTGAGCACAGGGGGTGATGGGTGAACGGGACTGGGTGTGAGTTAGGACACGGGGCAGCGAGCACAGGGTGTGATGGGTGAACGGGGCTGGGTGTGAGTTAGGACACGGGGCAGTGAGCACAGGGGGTGATGGGTGAACGGGACTTGGTGCGGCTTAGGACACGGGGCAGTGAGCACAGGGGGTGATGGGTGAACGGGACTGGGTGCGACTTAGGACACGGGGCAGTGAGCACAGGGGGTGATGGGTGAACGGGACTGGGTGTGAGTTAGGACACGGGGCAGTGAGCACAGGGGGTGATGGGTGAACGGGACTGGGTGCGGGTTAGGACACGGGGCAGTGAGCACAGGGGGTGATGGGTGAACGGGACTGGGTGCGAATTAGGACACGGGGCAGCGAGCACAGGGGCTGATGGGTGAACGGGACTGGGTGTGAGTTAGGACACGGGGCAGCGAGCACAGGGGGTGATGGGTGAACGGGTCTGGGTGTGAGTTAGGACACGGGGCAGTGAGCAGAGTGGGTGATGGGTGAACGGGACTGGGTGTGAGTTAGGACACGGGGCAGTGTGCACAGGGGTCGATGGGTGAACGGGACTGGGTGTGAGTAAGGACACGGGGCAGTGAGCACAGGGGGTGATGGGTGAACGGGACAGGGTGTGAGTTAGGACACGGGGCAGTGAGCACAGAGGGTGATGGGTGAACGGGACTGGGTGTGAGTTAGGACACGGGGAAGTGAGCACAGAGGGTGATGGGTGAAAGGGACTGGGTGTCAGTTAGAACACGGGGCAGTGAGCACAGGGGGTGATGGGTGAACGGGACTGGGTGTGGGTTAGGACACGGGGCAGTGAGCACAGGGTGTGCTGGGTGAACGGGACTGGGTGTGAGTTAGGACACGGGGCAGTGAGCACAGGGGGTGATGAGCGAACGGGACTGGGTGTGAGTTAGGATACGGGGCAGCGAGCACAGGGGGTGATGGGTGAACGGGACTTGGTGCGGGTTAGGACACGGGGCAGTGAGCACAGAGGGTGATGGGTGAACGGGACTGGGTGCGGGTTAGGATACGGGGCAGTGAGCACAGGGGGTGATGGGTGAACGGGACTGGCTGTGAGTTAGGAAAAGGGGCAGTGAGCACAGTGGGTGATGGGTGAACGGGACTGGGTGTGAGTTAGGACACGGAGAAGTGAGCACAGGGGGTGATGGGTGAACGGGACTGGGTGTGAGTTAGGACACGGGGCAGTGAGCACAGGGGGTGATGGGTGAATGGGACTGGGTGTGAGTTGGGACACGGGGCAGTGAGCACAGGGGGTGATGGGTGAACGGGACACGGTGCGAGTTAGGACACGGGGCAGTGAGCACAGAGGGTGATGGGTGAACGGGACTGGGTGTGAGTTAGGACACGGGGCAGTGAGCACAGAGGGTGATGGGTGAACGGGACTGGGTGTGAGTTAGGACACGGGGCAGTGAGCAGAGGGGGTGATGGGTGATCGGGACTGGGTGTGAGTTAGGACACGGGGCAGTGAGCACAGGGGGTGATGGGTGAACGGGACTGGGTGTGAGTTAGGACACGGGGAAGTGAGCACAGGGGTTGATGGGTGAACGGGACTGGGTGCGAGTTAGGACACGGGGCAGTGAGCACAGCGGGTGATGGGTGAACGGGACTGGGTGTGAGTTAGGACACGGGGCAGTGAGCACAGGGGGTGATGGGTGAACGGGACTGGGTGTGAGTTAGGACACGGGGCAGTGAGCACAGGGGGTGATGGGTGAACGGGACTGGGTGTGAGTTAGGACACGGGGCAGCGAGCACAGGGTGTGATGGGTGAACGGGGCTGGGTGTGAGTTAGGACACGGGGCAGTGAGCACAGGGGGTGATGGGTGAACGGGACTTGGTGCGGCTTAGGACACGGGGCAGTGAGCACAGGGGGTGATGGGTGAACGGGACTGGGTGCGACTTAGGACACGGGGCAGTGAGCACAGGGGGTGATGGGTGAACGGGACTGGGTGTGAGTTAGGACACGGGGCAGTGAGCAGAGTGGGTGATGGGTGAACGGGACTGGGTGTGAGTTAGGACACGGGGCAGTGTGCACAGGGGTCAATGGGTGAACGGGACTGGGTGTGAGTAAGGACACGGGGCAGTGAGCACAGGGGGTGATGGGTGAACGGGACAGGGTGTGAGTTAGGACACGGGGCAGTGAGCACAGGGGGTGATGGGTGAACGGGACTGGGTGTGAGTTAGGACACGGGGCAGTGAGCACAGGGGGAGATGGGTGAACGGGACTTGGTGCGGCTTAGGACACGGGGCAGTGAGCACAGGGGGTGATGGGTGAACGGGACTGGGTGCGACTTAGGACACGGGGCAGTGAGCACAGGGGGTGATGGGTGAACGGGACTGGGTGTGAGTTAGGACACGGGGCAGTGAGCACAGGGGGTGATGGGTGAACGGGACTGGGTGTGAGTTAGGACACGGGGCAGTGAGCACAGGGGGTGATGGGTGAACGGGACTGGGTGCGGGTTAGGACACGGGGCAGTGAGCACAGGGGGTGATGGGTGAACGGGACTGGGTGCGAATTAGGACACGGGGCAGCGAGCACAGGGGGTGATGGGTGAACGGGACTTGGTGCGGGTTAGGACACGGGGCAGTGAGCACAGGGGGTGATGGGTGAACGGGACTGGGTGCGAGCTAGGACACGGGGCAGTGAGCACAGGGGGTGATGGGTGAACGGGACTTGGTGCGGGTTAGGACACGGGGCAGTGAGCACAGGGGGTGATGAGTAAACGGGACTGGGTGTGAGTTAGGACACGGGGCAGCGAGCACAGGGGGTGATGGGTGAACGGGTCTGGGTGTGAGTTAGGACACGGGGCAGTGAGCAGAGTGGGTGATGGGTGAACGGGACTGGGTGTGAGTTAGGACACGGGGCAGGGAGCACAGGGGGTGATGGGTGAACAGGACTGGGTGTGAGTTAGGACACGGGGCACTGAGCAAAGTGGGTGATGGTTGAAAGGGACTGGGTGTGAGTTAGGACACGGGGCAGTGTGCACAGGGGTCGATGGGTGAACGGGACTGGGTGTGAGTAAGGAAACGGGGCAGTGAGCACAGGGGGTGATGGGTGAACGGGACTGGGTGTGAGTTAGGACACGGGGCAGTGAGCACAGGGGGTAATGGGTGAACGGGACTCGGTGCGAGTTAGGACACGGGGCAGTGAGCACAGGGGGTGATGGCTGAACGGGACTGGAGTGCGGGTTAGGACACGGGGCAGTGAGCACAGGGTGTGCTGGGTGAACGGGACTGGGTGTGAGTTAGGGCACGGGTCAGTGAGCACAGGGGGTGATGAGCGAACGGGACTGGGTGTGAGTTAGGACACGGGGCAGCGAGCACAGGGGGTGATGGGTGAACGGGACTTGGTGCGGGTTAGGACACGGGGCAGTGAGCACAGAGGGTGATGGGTGAGCGGGACTGGGTGCGGGTTAGGACACGGGGCAGTGAGCACAGGGGGTGAAGGGTGAACGGGACTGGGTGTGAGTTAGGACACGGGGCAGTGAGCACAGGGGGTGATGGGTGAACGGGACTGGGTGTGAGTTAGGACACGGGGCAGTGAGCACAGGGCATGATGGTTGAACGGGACTGGGTGTGAGTTTGGACACGGGGCACTGAGCACAGGGGGTGATGGGTGAACGGGACTTGGTGTGAGTAAGGACACGGGGCAGTGAGCACAGGGGGTGATGGGTGAACGGGACTCGGTGTGAGTTAGGACACGGGGCAGTGAGCACAGCGGTGATGGGTGAACGGGACTGGGTGTGAGTTAGGACACGGGGCAGTGAGCACAGGGGGTGATGGGTGAACGGGACTGGGTGTGAGTTAGGACACGGGGCAGTGAGCACAGGGGGTGATGAGTGAACGGGACTGGGTGTGAGTGAGGACACGGGGCAGTGAGCACAGGGGGTGATGGGTGAACGGGACTGGGTGTGAGTTAGGACACGGGGCAGTGAGCACAGGGGGTGATGGGTGAACGGGACTCGGTGTGAGTTAGGACATGGGGCAGGGAGCACAGGGGGTGATGGGTGAACGGGACTGGGTGTGAGTTAGGACACGGGGCAGTGAGCACCGGGGGTGATGGGTGAACGGGTCTGGGTGTGAGTCAGGACACGGGGCAGTGAGCACAGGGGGTGATGGGTGAATGGGACTGGGTGTGTGTTAGGACACGGGGCAGTGAGCACAGAGGGTGATGGGTGAACGGGACTGGGTGTGAGTTAGGACACGGGGAAGTGAGCACAGAGGGTGATGGGTGAAAGGGACTGGGTGTCAGTTAGGACACGGGGCAGTGAGCACAGGGGGTGATGGGTGAACGGGACTGGGTGTGGGTTAGGACACGGGGCAGTGAGCACAGGGTGTGCTGGGTGAACGGGACTGGGTGTGAGTTAGGACACGGGGCAGTGAGCACAGGGGGTGATGAGCGAACGGGACTGGGTGTGAGTTAGGATACGGGGCAGCGAGCACAGGGGGTGATGGGTGAACGGGACTTGGTGCGGGTTAGGACACGGGGCAGTGAGCACAGAGGGTGATGGGTGAACGGGACTGGGTGCGGGTTAGGATACGGGGCAGTGAGCACAGGGGGTGATGGGTGAACGGGACTGGCTGTGAGTTAGGAAAAGGGGCAGTGAGCACAGGGGTGATGGGTGAACGGGACTGGGTGTGAGTTAGGACACGGGGCAGTGAGCACAGTGGGTGATGGGTGAACGGGACTGGGTGTGAGTTAGGACACGGAGAAGTGAGCACAGGGGGTGATGGGTGAACGGGACTGGGTGTGAGTTAGGACACGGGGCAGTGAGCACAGGGGGTGATGGGTGAATGGGACTGGGTGTGAGTTGGGACACGGGGCAGTGAGCACAGGGGGTGATGGGTGAACGGGACACGGTGCGAGTTAGGACACGGGGCTGTGAGCACAGAGGGTGATGGGTGAACGGGACTGGGTGTGAGTTAGGACACGGGGCAGTGAGCAGAGGGGGTGATGGGTGATCGGGACTGGGTGTGAGTTAGGACACGGGGCAGTGAGCACAGGGGGTGATGGGTGAACGGGACTGGGTGTGAGTTAGGACACGGGGAAGTGAGCACAGGGGTTGATGGGTGAACGGGACTGGGTGCGAGTTAGGACACGGGGCAGTGAGCACAGCGGGTGATGGGTGAACGGGACTGGGTGTGAGTTAGGACACGGGGCAGTGAGCACAGGGGGTGATGGGTGAACGGGACTGGGTGTGAGTTAGGACACGGGGCAGTGAGCACAGGGGGTGATGGGTGAACGGGACTGGGTGTGAGTTAGGACACGGGGCAGCGAGCACAGGGTGTGATGGGTGAACGGGGCTGGGTGTGAGTTAGGACACGGGGCAGTGAGCACAGGGGGTGATGGGTGAACGGGACTTGGTGCGGCTTAGGACACGGGGCAGTGAGCACAGGGGGTGATGGGTGAACGGGACTGGGTGCGACTTAGGACACTGGGCAGTGAGCACAGGGGGTGATGGGTGAACGGGACTGGGTGTGAGTTAGGACACGGGGCAGTGAGCACAGGGGGTGATGGGTGAACGGGACTGGGTGCGGGTTAGGACACGGGGCAGTGAGCACAGGGGGTGATGGGTGAACGGGACTGGGTGCGAATTAGGACACGGGGCAGCGAGCACAGGGGGTGATGGGTGAACGGGACTTGGTGCGGGTTAGGACACGGGGCAGCGAGCACAGGGGGTGATGGGTGAACGGGTCTGGGTGTGAGTTAGGACACGGGGCAGTGAGCAGAGTGGGTGATGGGTGAACGGGACTGGGTGTGAGTTAGGACACGGGGCAGGGAGCACAGGGGGTGATGGGTGAACAGGACTGGGTGTGAGTTAGGACACGGGGCACTGAGCAAAGTGGGTGATGGTTGAAAGGGACTGGGTGTGAGTTAGGACACGGGGCAGTGTGCACAGGGGTCGATGGGTGAACGGGACTGGGTGTGAGTAAGGACACGGGGCAGTGAGCACAGGGGGTGATGGGTGAACGGGACAGGGTGTGAGTTAGGACACGGGGCAGTGAGCACAGGGGGTGATGGGTGAACGGGACTGGGTGTGAGTTAGGACACGGGGCAGTGAGCACAGGGGGAGATGGGTGAACGGGACTTGGTGCGGCTTAGGACACGGGGCAGTGAGCACAGGGGGTGATGGGTGAACGGGACTGGGTGCGACTTAGGACACGGGGCAGTGAGCACAGGGGGTGATGGGTGAACGGGACTGGGTGTGAGTTAGGACACGGGGCAGTGAGCACAGGGGGTGATGGGTGAACGGGACTGGGTGTGAGTTAGGACACGGGGCAGTGAGCACAGGGGGTGAGGGTGAACGGGACTGGGTGCGGGTTAGGACACGGGGCAGTGAGCACAGGGGGTGATGGGTGAACGGGACTGGGTGCGAATTAGGACACGGGGCAGCGAGCACAGGGGGTGATGGGTGAACGGGACTTGGTGCGGGTTAGGACACGGGGCAGTGAGCACAGGGGGTGATGGGTGAACGGGACTGGGTGCGAGCTAGGACACGGGGCAGTGAGCACAGGGGGTGATGGGTGAACGGGACTTGGTGCGGGTTAGGACACGGGGCAGTGAGCACAGGGGGTGATGAGTAAACGGGACTGGGTGTGAGTTAGGACACGGGGCAGCGAGCACAGGGGGTGATGGGTGAACGGGTCTGGGTGTGAGTTAGGACACGGGGCAGTGAGCAGAGTGGGTGATGGGTGAACGGGACTGGGTGTGAGTTAGGACACGGGGCAGGGAGCACAGGGGGTGATGGGTGAACAGGACTGGGTGTGAGTTAGGACACGGGGCACTGAGCAAAGTGGGTGATGGTTGAAAGGGACTGGGTGTGAGTTAGGACACGGGGCAGTGTGCACAGGGGTCGATGGGTGAACGGGACTGGGTGTGAGTAAGGACACGGGGCAGTGAGCACAGGGGGTGATGGGTGAACGGGACTGGGTGTGAGTTAGGACACGGGGCAGTGAGCACAGGGGGTAATGGGTGAACGGGACTCGGTGCGAGTTAGGACACGGGGCAGTGAGCACAGGGGGTGATGGCTGAACGGGACTGGGTGCGGGTTAGGACACGGGGCAGTGAGCACAGGGTGTGCTGGGTGAACGGGACTGGGTGTGAGTTAGGGCACGGGTCAGTGAGCACAGGGGGTGATGAGCGAACGGGACTGGGTGTGAGTTAGGACACGGGGCAGCGAGCACAGGGGGTGATGGGTGAACGGGACTTGGTGCGGGTTAGGACACGGGGCAGTGAGCACAGAGGGTGATGGGTGAGCGGGACTGGGTGCGGGTTAGGACACGGGGCAGTGAGCACAGGGGGTGAAGGGTGAACGGGACTGGGTGTGAGTTAGGACACGGGGCAGTGAGCACAGGGGGTGATGGGTGAACGGGACTGGGTGTGAGTTAGGACACGGGGCAGTGAGCACAGGGCGTGATGGTTGAACGGGACTGGGTGTGAGTTTGGACACGGGGCACTGAGCACAGGGGGTGATGGGTGAACGGGACTTGGTGTGAGTAAGGACACGGGGCAGTGAGCACAGGGGGTGATGGGTGTACGAGACTGGGTGTGAGTTTGGACACGGGGCAGCGAGCACAGGGGGTGATGGGTGAACGGGACTGGGTGTGAGTTAGGACACGGGGCAGTGAGCACAGGGGGTGATGGGTGAACGGGACTCGGTGTGAGTTAGGACACGGGGCAGTGAGCACAGGGGGTGATGGGTAAACGGACACGGTGCGAGTTAGGATACGGGGCAGTGAGCACAGGGGGTGGTGGGTGAACGGGACTGGGTGTGAGTTAGGACACGGGGCAGTGAGCACAGGGGGTGAAGGGTGAAAGGGACTGGGTGTGAGTTAGGACACGGGGCAGTGTGCACAGGGGTCGATGGGTGAACGGGACTGGGTGTGAGTAAGGACACGGGGCAGTGATCACAGGGGGTAATGGGTGAACGGGACTCGGTGCGAGATAGGACACGGGGCAGTGAGCACAGGGGGTGATGGCTGAACGGGACTGGGTGCGGCTTAGGACACGGGGCAGTGAGCACAGGGTGTGCTGGGTGAACGGGACTGGGTGTGAGTTAGGACACGGGTCAGTGAGCACAGGGGTTGATGAGCGAACGGGACTGGGTGTGAGTTAGGACACGGGGCAGCGAGCACAGGGGGTGATGGGTGAACGGGACTTGGTGCAGGTTAGGACACGGGGCAGTGAGCACAGAGGGTGATGGGTGAACGGGACTTGGTGCGGGTTAGGACACGGGGCAGCGAGCACAGGGGGTGATGGGTGAACGGGTCTGGGTGTGAGTTAGGACACGGGGCAGTGAGCAGAGTGGGTGATGGGTGAACGGGACTGGGTGTGAGTTAGGACACGGGGCAGGGAGCACAGGGGGTGATGGGTGAACAGGACTGGGTGTGAGTTAGGACACGGGGCACTGAGCAAAGTGGGTGATGGTTGAAAGGGACTGGGTGTGAGTTAGGACACGGGGCAGTGTGCACAGGGGTCGATGGGTGAACGGGACTGGGTGTGAGTAAGGACACGGGGCAGTGAGCACAGGGGGTGATGGGTGAACGGGACAGGGTGTGAGTTAGGACACGGGGCAGTGAGCACAGGGGGTGATGGGTGAACGGGACTGGGTGTGAGTTAGGACACGGGGCAGTGAGCACAGGGGGAGATGGGTGAACGGGACTTGGTGCGGCTTAGGACACGGGGCAGTGAGCACAGGGGGTGATGGGTGAACGGGACTGGGTGCGACTTAGGACACGGGGCAGTGAGCACAGGGGGTGATGGGTGAACGGGACTGGGTGTGAGTTAGGACACGGGGCAGTGAGCACAGGGGGTGATGGGTGAACGGGACTGGGTGTGAGTTAGGACACGGGGCAGTGAGCACAGGGGGTGAGGGTGAACGGGACTGGGTGCGGGTTAGGACACGGGGCAGTGAGCACAGGGGGTGATGGGTGAACGGGACTGGGTGCGAATTAGGACACGGGGCAGCGAGCACAGGGGGTGATGGGTGAACGGGACTTGGTGCGGGTTAGGACACGGGGCAGTGAGCACAGGGGGTGATGGGTGAACGGGACTGGGTGCGAGCTAGGACACGGGGCAGTGAGCACAGGGGGTGATGGGTGAACGGGACTTGGTGCGGGTTAGGACACGGGGCAGTGAGCACAGGGGGTGATGAGTAAACGGGACTGGGTGTGAGTTAGGACACGGGGCAGCGAGCACAGGGGGTGATGGGTGAACGGGTCTGGGTGTGAGTTAGGACACGGGGCAGTGAGCAGAGTGGGTGATGGGTGAACGGGACTGGGTGTGAGTTAGGACACGGGGCAGGGAGCACAGGGGGTGATGGGTGAACAGGACTGGGTGTGAGTTAGGACACGGGGCACTGAGCAAAGTGGGTGATGGTTGAAAGGGACTGGGTGTGAGTTAGGACACGGGGCAGTGTGCACAGGGGTCGATGGGTGAACGGGACTGGGTGTGAGTAAGGACACGGGGCAGTGAGCACAGGGGGTGATGGGTGAACGGGACTGGGTGTGAGTTAGGACACGGGGCAGTGAGCACAGGGGGTAATGGGTGAACGGGACTCGGTGCGAGTTAGGACACGGGGCAGTGAGCACAGGGGGTGATGGCTGAACGGGACTGGGTGCGGGTTAGGACACGGGGCAGTGAGCACAGGGTGTGCTGGGTGAACGGGACTGGGTGTGAGTTAGGGCACGGGTCAGTGAGCACAGGGGGTGATGAGCGAACGGGACTGGGTGTGAGTTAGGACACGGGGCAGCGAGCACAGGGGGTGATGGGTGAACGGGACTTGGTGCGGGTTAGGACACGGGGCAGTGAGCACAGAGGGTGATGGGTGAGCGGGACTGGGTGCGGGTTAGGACACGGGGCAGTGAGCACAGGGGGTGAAGGGTGAACGGGACTGGGTGTGAGTTAGGACACGGGGCAGTGAGCACAGGGGGTGATGGGTGAACGGGACTGGGTGTGAGTTAGGACACGGGGCAGTGAGCACAGGGCGTGATGGTTGAACGGGACTGGGTGTGAGTTTGGACACGGGGCACTGAGCACAGGGGGTGATGGGTGAACGGGACTTGGTGTGAGTAAGGACACGGGGCAGTGAGCACAGGGGGTGATGGGTGTACGAGACTGGGTGTGAGTTTGGACACGGGGCAGCGAGCACAGGGGGTGATGGGTGAACGGGACTGGGTGTGAGTTAGGACACGGGGCAGTGAGCACAGGGGGTGATGGGTGAACGGGACTCGGTGTGAGTTAGGACACGGGGCAGTGAGCACAGGGGGTGATGGGTAAACGGACACGGTGCGAGTTAGGATACGGGGCAGTGAGCACAGGGGGTGGTGGGTGAACGGGACTGGGTGTGAGTTAGGACACGGGGCAGTGAGCACAGGGGGTGAAGGGTGAAAGGGACTGGGTGTGAGTTAGGACACGGGGCAGTGTGCACAGGGGTCGATGGGTGAACGGGACTGGGTGTGAGTAAGGACACGGGGCAGTGATCACAGGGGGTAATGGGTGAACGGGACTCGGTGCGAGATAGGACACGGGGCAGTGAGCACAGGGGGTGATGGCTGAACGGGACTGGGTGCGGCTTAGGACACGGGGCAGTGAGCACAGGGTGTGCTGGGTGAACGGGACTGGGTGTGAGTTAGGACACGGGTCAGTGAGCACAGGGGTTGATGAGCGAACGGGACTGGGTGTGAGTTAGGACACGGGGCAGCGAGCACAGGGGGTGATGGGTGAACGGGACTTGGTGCAGGTTAGGACACGGGGCAGTGAGCACAGAGGGTGATGGGTGAGCGGGACTGGGTGCGGGTTAGGACACGGGGCAGTGAGCACAGTGGGTGATGGGTGAACGGGACTGGGTGTGAGTTAGGACACGGGGCAGTGAGCACAGGGGGTGATGGGTGAACGGGACTGGGTGTGAGTTAGGACACGGGGCAGTGAGCACAGGGGGTGATGGGTGAACGGGACTGGGTGTGAGTTAGGACACGGGGCAGTGAGCACAGGGGGTGATGGGTGAACGGGACTGGGTGCGAGCTAGGACACGGGGCAGTGAGCACAGGGGGTGATGGGTGAACGGGACTGGGTGCGAGTTAGGACACGGGGCAGTGAGCACAGGGGGTGATGGGTGAACGGGACTGGGTGCGAGTTAGGACACGGGGCAGTGAGCACAGGGGTTGATGGGTGAACGGGACTGGGTGCGAGTTAGGACACGGGGCAGTGAGCACAGGGGGTGATGGGTGAACGGGACTGGGTGTGAGTTAGGACACGGGGCAGTGAGCACAGGGGGTGATGGGTGAACGGGACTGGGTGTGAGTTAGGACACGGGGCAGTGAGCACAGGGGGTGATGGGTGAACGGGACTCGGTGTGAGTTAGGACACGGGGCAGTGAGCACAGGGGGTGATGGGTAAACGGGACACGGTGCGAGTTAGGATACGGGGCAGTGAGCACAGGGGGTGATGGGTGAACGGGACTGGGTGTGAGTTAGGACACGGGCACGGGGCAGTGAGCACAGGGGGTGATGGGAGAACGGGACTGGGTGTGAGTTAGGACCCGGGGCAGTGAGCACAGGGGGTGATGGGTGAACGGGACTGGGTGTGAGTTAGGACACGGGGCAGTGAGCACAGGGGGTGATGGGTGAACGGGACTGGGTGTGAGTGAGGACACGGGGCAGTGAGCACAGGGGGTGATGGGTGAACGGGACAGGGTGTGAGTTAGGACACGGGGCAGTGAGCACAGGGGGTGATGGGTGAACGGGACTCGGTGTGAGTTAGGACATGGGGCAGGGAGCACAGGGGGTGATGGGTGAACGGGACTGGGTGTGAGTTAGGACACGGGGCAGTGAGCACCGGGGGTGATGGGTGAACGGGACTGGGTGTGAGTCAGGACACGGGGCAGTGAGCACAGGGGGTGATGGGTGAACGGGACTGGGTGTGAGTTAGGACACGGGGCAGTGAGCACAGAGGGTGATGGGTGAACGGGACTGGGTGTGAGTTAGGACACGGGGAAGTGAGCACAGAGGGTGATGGGTGAAAGGGCTTGGGTGTCAGTTAGGACACGGGGCAGTGAGCACAGGGGGTGATGGGTGAACGGGACTGGGTGTGGGTTAGGACACGGGGCAGTGAGCACAGGGGGTGATGAGCGAACGGGACTGGGTGTGAGTTAGGATACGGGGCAGCGAGCACAGGGGGTGATGCGTGAACGGGACTTGGTGCGGGTTAGGACACGGGGCAGTGAGCACAGAGGGTGATGGGTGAACGGGACTTGGTGCGGGTTAGGACACGGGGCAGTGAGCACAGAGGGTGATGGGTGAACGGGACTGGGTGTGAGTTAGGACAAGGGGCAGTGAGCACAGGGGGTGATGGGTGAACGGGACTGGGTGTGAGTTAGGACACGGGGCAGTGAGCACAGGGGGTGATGGTTGAACGGGATTGGGTGTGAGTTAGGACACGGGGCAGTGAGCACAGGGGGTGATGGGTGAACGGGACTGGGTGAGAGTTCGGACACGGGGCAGTGAGCACAGGGGGTGATGGGTGAACGGGACTCGGTGCGAGTTAGGACACGGGGCAGTGAGCACAGGGGTGATGGCTGAACGGGACTGGGTGTGAGTTAGGACACGGGGCAGTGAGCACAGTGGGTGATGGGTGAACGGGACTGGGTGTGAGTTAGGACACGGAGAAGTGAGCACAGGGGGTGATGGGTGAACGGGACTGGGTGTGAGTTAGGACACGGGGCAGTGAGCACAGGGGGTGATGGGTGAATGGGACTGGGTGTGAGTTGGGACACGGGGCAGTGAGCACAGGGGGTGATGGGTGAACGGGACACGGTGCGAGTTAGGACACGGGGCAGTGAGCACAGAGGGTGATGGGTGAACGGGACTGGGTGTGAGTTAGGACACGGGGCAGTGAGCAGAGGGGGTGATGGGTGATCGGGACTGGGTGTGAGTTAGGACATGGGGCAGTGAGCACAGGGGGTGATGGGTGAACGGGACTGGGTGTGAGTTAGGACACGGGGAAGTGAGCACAGGGGTTGATGGGTGAACGGGACTGGGTGCGAGTTAGGACACGGGGCAGTGAGCACAGCGGGTGATGGGTGAACGGGACTGGGTGTGAGTTAGGACACGGGGCAGTGAGCACAGGGGGTGATGGGTGAACGGGACTCGGTGTGAGTTAGGACACGGGGCAGTGAGCACAGGGGGTGATGGGTAAACGGGACACGGTGCGAGTTAGGATACGGGGCAGTGAGCACAGGGGGTGATGGGTGAACGGGACTGGGTGTGAGTTAGGACACGGGCACGGGGCAGTGAGCACAGGGGGTGATGGGAGAACGGGACTGGGTGTGAGTTAGGACCCGGGGCAGTGAGCACAGGGGGTGATGGGTGAACGGGACTGGGTGTGAGTTAGGACACGGGGCAGTGAGCACAGGGGGTGATGGGTGAACGGGACTGGGTGTGAGTGAGGACACGGGGCAGTGAGCACAGGGGGTGATGGGTGAACGGGACAGGGTGTGAGTTAGGACACGGGGCAGTGAGCACAGGGGGTGATGGGTGAACGGGACTCGGTGTGAGTTAGGACATGGGGCAGGGAGCACAGGGGGTGATGGGTGAACGGGACTGGGTGTGAGTTAGGACACGGGGCAGTGAGCACCGGGGGTGATGGGTGAACGGGACTGGGTGTGAGTCAGGACACGGGGCAGTGAGCACAGGGGGTGATGGGTGAACGGGACTGGGTGTGAGTTAGGACACGGGGCAGTGAGCACAGAGGGTGATGGGTGAACGGGACTGGGTGTGAGTTAGGACACGGGGAAGTGAGCACAGAGGGTGATGGGTGAAAGGGCTTGGGTGTCAGTTAGGACACGGGGCAGTGAGCACAGGGGGTGATGGGTGAACGGGACTGGGTGTGGGTTAGGACACGGGGCAGTGAGCACAGGGGGTGATGAGCGAACGGGACTGGGTGTGAGTTAGGATACGGGGCAGCGAGCACAGGGGGTGATGCGTGAACGGGACTTGGTGCGGGTTAGGACACGGGGCAGTGAGCACAGAGGGTGATGGGTGAACGGGACTTGGTGCGGGTTAGGACACGGGGCAGTGAGCACAGAGGGTGATGGGTGAACGGGACTGGGTGTGAGTTAGGACAAGGGGCAGTGAGCACAGGGGGTGATGGGTGAACGGGACTGGGTGTGAGTTAGGACACGGGGCAGTGAGCACAGGGGGTGATGGTTGAACGGGATTGGGTGTGAGTTAGGACACGGGGCAGTGAGCACAGGGGGTGATGGGTGAACGGGACTGGGTGAGAGTTCGGACACGGGGCAGTGAGCACAGGGGGTGATGGGTGAACGGGACTCGGTGCGAGTTAGGACACGGGGCAGTGAGCACAGGGGTGATGGCTGAACGGGACTGGGTGTGAGTTAGGACACGGGGCAGTGAGCACAGTGGGTGATGGGTGAACGGGACTGGGTGTGAGTTAGGACACGGAGAAGTGAGCACAGGGGGTGATGGGTGAACGGGACTGGGTGTGAGTTAGGACACGGGGCAGTGAGCACAGGGGGTGATGGGTGAATGGGACTGGGTGTGAGTTGGGACACGGGGCAGTGAGCACAGGGGGTGATGGGTGAACGGGACACGGTGCGAGTTAGGACACGGGGCAGTGAGCACAGAGGGTGATGGGTGAACGGGACTGGGTGTGAGTTAGGACACGGGGCAGTGAGCAGAGGGGGTGATGGGTGATCGGGACTGGGTGTGAGTTAGGACACGGGGCAGTGAGCACAGGGGGTGATGGGTGAACGGGACTGGGTGTGAGTTAGGACACGGGGAAGTGAGCACAGGGGTTGATGGGTGAACGGGACTGGGTGCGAGTTAGGACACGGGGCAGTGAGCACAGCGGGTGATGGGTGAACGGGACTGGGTGTGAGTTAGGACACGGGGCAGTGAGCACAGGGGGTGATGGGTGAACGGGACTGGGTGTGAGTTAGGACACGGGGCAGTGAGCAGAGGGGGTGATGGGTGAACGGGACTGGGTGTGAGTTAGGACACGGGGCAGCGAGCACAGGGGGTGATGGGTGAACGGGACTGGGTGTGAGTTAGGACACGGGGCAGTGAGCACAGGGGGTGATGGGTGAACGGGACTTGGTGCGGCTTAGGACACGGGGCAGTGAGCACAGGGGGTGATGGGTGAACGGGACTGGGTGCGACTTAGGACACGGGGCAGTGAGCACAGGGGGTGATGGTGTGAACGGGACTGGGTGTGAGTTAGGACACGGGGCAGTGAGCACAGGGGGTGATGGGTGAACGGGACTGGGTGTGAGTTAGGACACGGGGCAGTGAGCACAGGGGGTGATCGGTGAACGGGACTGGGTGCGGGTTAGGACACGGGGCAGTGAGCACAGGGGGTGATGGGTGAACGGGACTGGGTGCGAATTAGGACACGGGGCAGCGAGCACAGGGGGTGATGGGTGAACGGGACTTGGTGCGGGTTAGGACACGGGGCAGTGAGCACAGGGGGTGATGGGTGAACGGGACTGTGTGCGAGCTAGGACACGGGGCAGTGAGCACAGGGGGTGATGGGTGAACGGGACTTGGTGCGGGTTAGGACACGGGGCAGTGAGCACAGGGGGTGATGAGTAAACGGGACTGGGTGTGAGTTAGGACACGGGGCAGCGAGCACAGGGGGTGATGGGTGAACGGGACTGGGTGTGAGTTAGGACACGGGGCAGTGAGCACAGTGGGTGATGGGTGAACGGGACTGGGTGTGAGTTAGGACACGGGGCAGGGAGCACAGGGGGTGATGGGTGAACAGGACTGGGTGTGAGTTAGGACACGGGGCACTGAGCAAAGTGGGTGATGGTTGAAAGGGACTGGGTGTGAGTTAGGACACGGGGCAGTGTGCACAGGGGTCGATGGCTGAACGGGACTGGGTGTGAGTAAGGACACGGGGCAGTGAGCACAGGGGGTGATGGGTGAACGGGACTGGGTGCGAGTTAGGACACGGGGCAGTGAGCACAGGGGGTGATGGCTGAACGGGACTGGGTGCGGGTTAGGACACGGGGCAGTGAGCACAGGGTGTGCTGGGTGAACGGGACTGGGTGTGAGTTAGGACACGGGTCAGTGAGCACAGGGGGTGATGAGCGAACGGGACTGGGTGTGAGTTAGGACACGGGGCAGCGAGCACAGGGGGTGATGGGTGAACGGGACTTGGTGCGGGTTAGGACACGGGGCAGTGAGCACAGAGGGTGATGGGTGAGCGGGACTGGGTGCGGGTTTGGACACGGGGCAGTGAGCACAGGGGGTGATGGGTGAACGGGACTGGGTGTGAGTTAGGACACGGGGCAGTGAGCACAGGGGGTGATGGGTGAACGGGACTGGGTGTGAGTTAGGACACGGGGCAGTGAGCACAGGGGGTGATGGTTGAACGGGACTGGGTGTGAGTTAGGACACGGGGCACTGAGCACAGGGGGTGATGGGTGAACGGGACTGGGTGCGGGTTAGGACACGGGGCAGTGAGCACAGAGGGTGATGGGTGAGCGGGACTGGGTGCGGGTTAGGACACGGGGCAGTGAGCACAGGGGGTGATGGGTGAACGGGACTGGGTGTGAGTTAGGACACGGGGCAGTGAGCACAGGGGGTGATGGGTGAACGGGACTGGGTGTGAGTTAGGACACGGGGCAGTGAGCACAGGGGGTGATGTTTGAACGGGACTGGGTGTGAGTTAGGACACGGGGCACTGAGCACAGGGGGTGATGGGTGAACGGGACTTGGTGTGAGTAAGGACACAGGGCAGTGAGCACAGGGGGTGATGGGTGAACGAGACTGGGTGTGAGTTTGGACACGGGGCAGAGAACACAGGGGGTGATGGGTGAACGGGACTGGGTGTGAGTTAGGACACGGGGCAGTGAGCACAGGGGGTGATGGGTGAACGGGACTCGGTGTGAGTTAGGACACGGGGCAGTGAGCACAGGGGGTGATGGGTAAACGGGACATGGTGCGAGTTAGGATATGGGTGAACGGGACTGGGTGTGAGTTAGGACACGGGGCAGTGAGCACAGGGGGTGATGGGTGAGCGGGACTGGGTGTGAGTTAGGACACGGGGCAGTGAGCACAGGGGGTGATGGGTGAACGGGACTGGGTGCGGGTTAGGACACGGGGCAGTGAGCACAGGGGGTGATGGGTGAACGGGACTGGGTGCGAATTAGGACACGGGGCAGCGAGCACAGTGGGTGATGGGTGAACGGGACTTGGTGCGGGTTAGGACACGGGGCAGTGAGCACAGGGGGTGATGGGTGAACGGGACTGGGTGCGAGCTAGGACACGGGGCAGTGAGCACAGGGGGTGATGGGTGAACAGGACTTGGTGCGGGTTAGGACACGGGGCAGTGAGCACAGGGGGTGATGAGTAAACGGGACTGGGTGTGAGTTAGGACACGGGGCAGCGAGCACAGGGGGTGATGGGTGAAAGGGACTGGGTGTGAGTTAGGACACGGGGCAGTGAGCACAGTGGGTGATGGGTGAACGGGACTGGGTGTGAGTTAGGACACGGGGCAGGGAGCACAGGGGGTGATGGGTGAACAGGACTGGGTGTGAGTTAGGACACGGGGCACTGAGCAAAGTGGGTGATGGTTGAAAGGGACTGGGTGTGAGTTAGGTCACGGGGCAGTGTGCACAGGGGTCGATGGGTGAACGGGACTGGGTGTGAGTAAGGACACGGGGCAGTGAGCACAGGGGGTGATGGGTGAACGGGACTGGGTGTGAGTTAGGACACGGGGCAGTGAGCATAGGGGGTAATGGGTGAACGGGACTATGTGCGAGTTAGGACACGGGGCAGTGAGCACAGGGGGTGATGGCTGAACGGGACTGGGTGCGGGTTAGGACACGGGGCAGTGAGCACAGGGTGTGCTGGGTGAACGGGACTGGGTGTGAGTTAGGACACGGGTCAGTGAGCACAGCGGGTGATGAGCGAACGGGACTGGGTGTGAGTTAGGACACGGGGCAGCGAGCACAGGGGGTGATGGGTGAACGGGACTTGGTGCGGGTTAGGACACGGGGCAGTGAGCACAGAGGGTGATGGGTGAGCGGGACTGGGTGCGGGTTAGGACACGGGGCAGTGAGCACAGGGGGTGATGGGTGAACGGGACTGGGTGTGAGTTAGGACACGGGGCAGTGAGCACAGGGGGTGATGGGTGAACGGGACTGGGTGTGAGTTAGGACACGGGGCAGTGAGCACAGGGGGTGATGGTTGAACGGGACTGGGTGTGAGTTAGGACACGGGGCACTGAGCACAGGGGGTGATGGGTGAACGGGACTGGGTGTGAGTTAGGACACGGGGCAGTGAGCACAGGGGGTGATGGGTGAACGGGACTCGGTGTGAGTTAGGACACGGGGCAGTGAGCACAGGGGGTGATGGGTAAACGGGACACGGTGCGAGTTAGGATACGGGGCAGTGAGCACAGGGGGTGGTGGGTGAACGGGACTGGGTGTGAGTTAGGACACGGGGCAGTGAGCACAGGGGGTGATGGGTGAAAGGGACTGGGTGTGAGTTAGGACACGGGGCAGTGTGCACAGGGGTCGATGGGTGAACGGGACTGGGTGTGAGTAAGGACACGGGGCAGTGAGCACAGGGGGTGATGGGTGAACGGGACTGGGTGTGAGTTAGGACACGGGGCAGTGATCACAGGGGGTAATGGGTGAACGGGACTCGGTGCGAGTTAGGACACGGGGCAGTGAGCACAGGGGGTGATGGCTGAACGGGACTGGGTGCGGGTTAGGACACGGGGCAGTGAGCACAGGGTGTGCTGGGTGAACGGGACTGGGTGTGAGTTAGGACACGGGTCAGTGAGCACAGGGGTTGATGAGCGAACGGGACTGGGTGTGAGTTAGGACACGGGGCAGCGAGCACAGGGGGTGATGGGTGAACGGGACTTGGTGCAGGTTAGGACACGGGGCAGTGAGCACAGAGGGTGATGGGTGAGCGGGACTGGGTGCGCGTTAGGACACGGGGCAGTGAGCACAGTGGGTGATGGTGTGAACGGGACTGGGTGTGAGTTAGGACACGGGGCAGTGAGCACAGGGGGTGATGGGTGAACGGGACTGGGTGTGAGTTAGGACACGGGGCAGTGAGCACAGGGGGTGATGGGTGAACGGGACTGGGTGCGAGTTAGGACACGGGGCAGTGAGCACAGGGGGTGATGGGTGAACGGGACTGGGTGCGAGTTAGGACACGGGGCAGTGAGCACAGGGGTTGATGGGTGAACGGGACTGGGTGCGAGTTAGGACACGGGGCAGTGAGCACAGGGGGTGATGGGTGAACGGGACTGGGTGTGAGTTAGGACACGGGGCAGTGAGCACAGGGGGTGATGGGTGAACGGGACTGGGTGTGAGTTAGGACACGGGGCAGTGAGCACAGGGGGTGATGGGTGAACGGGACTCGGTGTGAGTTAGGACACGGGGCAGTGAGCACAGGGGGTGATGGGTAAACGGGACACGGTGCGAGTTAGGATACGGGGCAGTGAGAACAGGGGGTGATGGGTGAACGGGACTGGGTGTGAGTTAGGACACGGGCACGGGGCAGTGAGCATAGGGGGTGATGGGAGAACGGGACTGGGTGTGAGTTAGGACCCGGGGCAGTGGGCACAGGGGGTGATGGGTGAACGGGACTGGGTGTGAGTGAGGACACGGGGCAGTGAGCACAGAAGGTTATGGGTGAACGGGACTGGGTGTGAGTTAGGACACGGGGCAGGGAGCACAGGGGGTGATGGGTGAACAGGACTGGGTGTGAGTTAGGACACGGGGCACTGAGCAAAGTGGGTGATGGTTGAAAGGGACTGGGTGTGAGTTAGGTCACGGGGCAGTGTGCACAGGGGTCGATGGGTGAACGGGACTGGGTGTGAGTAAGGACACGGGGCAGTGAGCACAGGGGGTGATGGGTGAACGGGACTGGGTGTGAGTTAGGACACGGGGCAGTGAGCATAGGGGGTAATGGGTGAACGGGACTATGTGCGAGTTAGGACACGGGGCAGTGAGCACAGGGGGTGATGGCTGAACGGGACTGGGTGCGGGTTAGGACACGGGGCAGTGAGCACAGGGTGTGCTGGGTGAACGGGACTGGGTGTGAGTTAGGACACGGGTCAGTGAGCACAGCGGGTGATGAGCGAACGGGACTGGGTGTGAGTTAGGACACGGGGCAGCGAGCACAGGGGGTGATGGGTGAACGGGACTTGGTGCGGGTTAGGACACGGGGCAGTGAGCACAGAGGGTGATGGGTGAGCGGGACTGGGTGCGGGTTAGGACACAGGGCAGTGAGCACAGGGGGTGATGGGTGAACGGGACTGGGTGTGAGTTAGGACACGGGGCAGTGAGCACAGGGGGTGATGGGTGAACGGGACTGGGTGTGAGTTAGGACACGGGGCAGTGAGCACAGGGGGTGATGGTTGAACGGGACTGGGTGTGAGTTAGGACACGGGGCACTGAGCACAGGGGGTGATGGGTGAACGGGACTTGGTGTGAGTAAGGACACAGGGCAGTGAGCACAGGGGGTGATGGGTGAATGAGACTGGGTGTGAGTTTGGACACGGGGCAGCGAGCACAGGGGGTGATGGGTGAACGGGACTGGGTGTGAGTTAGGACACGGGGCAGTGAGCACAGGGGGTGATGGGTGAACGGGACTCGGTGTGAGTTAGGACACGGGGCAGTGAGCACAGGGGGTGATGGGTAAACGGGACACGGTGCGAGTTAGGATACGGGGCAGTGAGCACAGGGGGTGGTGGGTGAACGGGACTGGGTGTGAGTTAGGACACGGGGCAGTGAGCACAGGGGGTGATGGGTGAAAGGGACTGGGTGTGAGTTAGGACACGGGGCAGTGTGCACAGGGGTCGATGGGTGAACGGGACTGGGTGTGAGTAAGGACACGGGGCAGTGAGCACAGGGGGTGATGGGTGAACGGGACTGGGTGTGAGTTAGGACACGGGGCAGTGATCACAGGGGGTAATGGGTGAACGGGACTCGGTGCGAGTTAGGACACGGGGCAGTGAGCACAGGGGGTGATGGCTGAACGGGACTGGGTGCGGGTTAGGACACGGGGCAGTGAGCACAGGGTGTGCTGGGTGAACGGGACTGGGTGTGAGTTAGGACACGGGTCAGTGAGCACAGGGGTTGATGAGCGAACGGGACTGGGTGTGAGTTAGGACACGGGGCAGCGAGCACAGGGGGTGATGGGTGAACGGGACTTGGTGCAGGTTAGGACACGGGGCAGTGAGCACAGAGGGTGATGGGTGAGCGGGACTGGGTGCGCGTTAGGACACGGGGCAGTGAGCACAGTGGGTGATGGGTGAACGGGACTGGGTGTGAGTTAGGACACGGGGCAGTGAGCACAGGGGGTGATGGGTGAACGGGACTGGGTGTGAGTTAGGACACGGGGCAGTGAGCACAGGGGGTGATGGGTGAACGGGACTGGGTGCGAGTTAGGACACGGGGCAGTGAGCACAGGGGTTGATGGGTGAACGGGACTGGGTGCGAGTTAGGACACGGGGCAGTGAGCACAGGGGGTGATGGGTGAACGGGACTGGGTGTGAGTTAGGACACGGGGCAGTGAGCACAGGGGGTGATGGGTGAACGGGACTGGGTGTGAGTTAGGACACGGGGCAGTGAGCACAGGGGGTGATGGGTGAACGGGACTCGGTGTGAGTTAGGACACGGGGCAGTGAGCACAGGGGGTGATGGGTAAACGGGACACGGTGCGAGTTAGGATACGGGGCAGTGAGCACAGGGGGTGATGGGTGAACGGGACTGGGTGTGAGTTAGGACACGGGCACGGGGCAGTGAGCACAGGGGGTGATGGGAGAACGGGACTGGGTGTGAGTTAGGACCCGGGGCAGTGAGCACAGGGGGTGATGGGTGAACGGGACTGGGTGTGAGTGAGGACACGGGGCAGTGAGCACAGAAGGTTATGGGTGAACGGGACTGGGTGTGAGTGAGGACACGGGGCAGTGAGCACAGGAGTGATGGGTGAACGGGATTGGGTGTGAGTTAGGACACGGGGCAGTGAGCACAGGGGGCGATGGGTGAACGGGACTGGGTGTGAGTTCGGAGACGGGGCTTTGAGCACAGGGGGCGATGGGTGAACGGGACTGGGTGCGAGTTAGGACACGGGGCAGTGAGCACAGGGGGTGATGGGAGGACGGGACTCGGTGTGAGTTAGGACCCGGGGCAGTGAGCACAGGGGGTGATGGGTGAATGGGACTTGGTGCGAGTTAGGACACGGGGCAGTGAGCACAGGGGGTGATGGGAGAACGGGACTGGGTGTGAGTTAGGACACGGGGCAGTGAGCACAGGGGGTGATGGGTGAACGGGACTGGCTGCGATTTAGGACACGGGGCAATGAGCACAGGGGGTGATGGGTGAACGGGACTGGGTGTGAGTTTGGACCCGGGGCAGTGAGCACAGGGGGTGATGGGTGAACGGGACTGGGTGCGAGTTAGGACACGGGACAGTGAGCACAGAAGATTATGGGTGAACGGGACTGGGTGTGAGTGAGGACACGGGGCAGTGAGCACAGGGGGTGATGGGTGAACGGGACTGGGTGTGAGTTAGGACACGGGGCAGTGAGCACAGGGGGTGATGGGTGAACGGGACTGGGTGTGAGTTAGGACACGGGGCAGTGAGCACAGGGGGTGATGGGTGAACGGGACTGGGTGTGAGTTAGGGCACGGGGCAGTGAGCACAGGGGGTGATGGGTGAACGGGTCTGGGTGTGAGTTAGGACACGGGGCAGTGAGCACAGGGGGTGATGGGTGAACAGGACTTGGTGTGAGTTAGGACACGGGGCAGTGAGCACAGGGGGTGATGGGTGAACGGGACTGGGTGTGAGTTAGGACACGGGGCAGTGATCACAGGGGGTGATGGGTGATCGGGACTGGGTGTGAGTTAGGACACGGGGCAGGGAGCACAGGGGGTGGTGGGTGAACGGGACTGGGTGTGAGTTGGGACACGGGGCAGCGAGCACAGGGGGTGGTGGGTGAACGGGACTGGGTGTGAGTAAGGACACGGGGCAGTGAGCACAGGGGGTGGTGGGTGAACGGGACTGGGTGTGAGTTAGGACACGGGGCAGTGAGCACAGGGGGTGATGGGTGAACGGGACTGGGAGCGAGTTAGGACACGGGGCAGTGAGCACAGGGGGTGATGGGTGAACGGGACTGGGTGTGAGTTAGGACACGGGCAGTGAGCACAGGGGGTGATGGGTGAACGGGACTGGGTGTCAGTTAGGACACGGGGCAGTGAGCACAGGGGGTGATGGGTGAACGGGACTGGGTGTGAGTTAGGACACGGGTCACTGAGCACAGGGGGTGATGGGTGATCGGGACTGGGAGCGAGTTACGACACGGGGCAGTGAGCACAGGGGGTGATGGGTGAACGGGACTGGGTGCGAGTTAGGACACGGGGCAGTGAGCACAGGAGGTGATGGGTGAACGGGACTGGGTGCGAGTTACGACACGGGGTAGTGAGCACAGGGGGTGATGGGTGAACGGGAGTTGGTGCGAGTTACGACACGGGGCAGTGAGCACAGGGGGTGATGGGTGAACGGGACTGGGTGTGAGTTAGGACACGGGGCAGTGAGCACAGGAGTGATGGGTGAACGGGATTGGGTGTGAGTTAGGACACGGGGCAGTGAGCACAGGGGGTGATGGGTGAACGGGACTGGGTGTGAGTTAGGACACGGGGCAGTGAGCACAGAACATTGTGGGTGAACGGGACTGGGTGTGAGTGAGGACACGGGGCAGTGAGCACAGGGGTCGATGGGTGAATGGGACTGGGTATGAGTTAGGACACGGGGCAGTCAGCACAGGGGGTGATGGGTGAACGGGACTGGGTGTGAGTTAGGACACGGGGCAGTGAGCACAGGGGGTGATGGGTGAATGGGACTGGGTGTGAGTTAGGACACGGGGCAGTGAGCACAGGGGGTGATGGGTGAACGGGACACGGTGCGAGTTAGGACACGGGGCAGTGAGCACAGAGGGTGATGGGTGAACGGGACTGGGTGTGAGTTAGGACACGGGGCAGTGAGCAGAGGGGGTGATGGGTGATCGGGACTGGGTGTGAGTTAGGACACGGGGCAGTGAGCACAGGGGGTGATGGGTGAACGGGACTGGGTGTGAGTTAGGACACGGGGAAGTGAGCACAGGGGTTGATGGGTGAACGGGACTGGGTGCGAGTTAGGACACGGGGCAGTGAGCACAGCGGGTGATGGGTGAACGGGACTGGGTGTGAGTTAGGACACGGGGCAGTGAGCACAGGGGGTGATGGGTGAACGGGACTGGGTGTGAGTTAGGACACGGGGCAGTGAGCACAGGGGGTGATGGGTGAACGGGACTGGGTGTGAGTTAGGACACGGGGCAGTGAGCACAGGGGGTGATGGGTGAACGGGACTTGGTGCGGCTTAGGACACGGGGCAGTGAGCACAGGGGGTGATGGGTGAACGGGACTGGGTGCGACTTAGGACACGGGGCAGTGAGCACAGGGGGTGATGGGTGAACGGGACTGGGTGTGAGTTAGGACACGGGGCAGTGAGCACAGGGGGTGATGGGTGAACGGGACTGGGTGTGAGTTAGGACACGGGGCAGTGAGCACAGGGGGTGATGGGTGAACGGGACTGGGTGTGAGTTAGGACACGGGGCAGAGAGCACAGGGGGTGATGGGTGAACGGGACTGGGTGTGAGTTAGGACACGGGGCAGTGAGCACAGTGGGTGATGGGTGAACGGGACTGGGTGTGAGTTAGTACACGGGGCAGGGAGCACAGGGGGTGATGGGTGAACAGGACTGGGTGTGAGTTAGGACACGGGGCACTGAGCAAAGTGGGTGATGGTTGAAAGGGACTGGGTGTGAGTTAGGACACGGGGCAGTGTGCACAGGGGTCGATGGGTGAACGGGACTGGGTGTGAGTAAGGACACGGGGCAGTGAGCACAGGGGGTGATGGGTGAACGGGACTGGGTGTAAGTTAGGACACGGGGCAGTGAGCACAGGGGGTAATGGGTGAACGGGACTCGGTGCGAGTTAGGACACGGGGCAGTGAGCACAGGGGGTGATGGCTGAACGGGACTGGGTGCGGGTTAGGACACGGGGCAGTGAGCACAGGGTGTGCTGGGTGAACGGGACTGGGTGTGAGTTAGGACACGGGTCAGTGAGCACAGGGGGTGATGAGCGAACGGGACTGGGTGTGAGTTAGGACACGGGGCAGCGAGCACAGGGGGTGATGGGTGAACGGGACTTGGTGCGGGTTAGGACACGGGGCAGTGAGCACAGAGGGTGATGGGTGAGCGGGACTGGGTGCGGGTTTGGACACGGGGCAGTGAGCACAGGGGGTGATGGGTGAACGGGACTGGGTGTGAGTTAGGACACGGGGCAGTGAGCACAGTGGGGTGAACGGGACTGGGTGTGAGTGAGGACACGGGGCAGTGAGCACAGGGGGTGATGGGTGAACGGGACTGGGTGTGAGTTAGGACACGGGGCAGTGAGCACAGGGGGTGATGGGTGAACGGGACTGGGTGTGAGTTAGGACACGGGGCAGTGAGCACAGGGGGTGATGGGTGAACGGGACTGGGTGTGAGTTAGGGCACGGGGCAGTGAGCACAGGGGGTGATGGGTGAACGGGTCTGGGTGTGAGTTAGGACACGGGGCAGTGAGCACAGGTGGTGATGGGGTGAACAGGACTTGGTGTGAGTTAGGACACGGGGCAGTGAGCACAGGGGGTGATGGGTGAACGGGACTGGGTGTGAGTTAGGACACGGGGCAGTGATCACAGGGGGTGATGGGTGATCGGGACTGGGTGTGAGTTAGGACACGGGGCAGGGAGCACAGGGGGTGGTGGGGTGAACGGGACTGGGTGTGAGTTGGGACACGGGGGCAGCGAGCACAGGGGGTGGTGGGTGAACGGGACTGGGTGTGTGAGTAAGGACACGGGGCAGTGAGCACAGGGGGTGATGGGTGAACGGGACTGGGTGTGAGTTAGGACACGGGGCAGTGATCACAGGGGGTAATGGGTGAACGGGACTCGGTGCGAGTTAGGACACGGGGCAGTGAGCACAGGGGGTGATGGCTGAACGGGACTGGGTGCGGGTTAGGACACGGGGCAGTGAGCACAGGGTGTGCTGGGTGAACGGGACTGGGTGTGAGTTAGGACACGGGTCAGTGAGCACAGGGGTTGATGAGCGAACGGGACTGGGTGTGAGTTAGGACACGGGGGCAGCGAGCACAGGGGGTGATGGGTGAACGGGACTTGGTGCAGGTTAGGACACGGGGCAGTGAGCGCAGAGGGTTATGGGTGAGCGGGACTGGGTGCGGGTTAGGACACGGGGCAGTGAGCACAGTGGGTGATGGGTGAACGGGACTGGGTGTGAGTTAGGACACGGGGCAGTGAGCACAGGGGGTGATGGGTGAACGGGACTGGGTGTGAGTTAGGGCACGGGGCAGTGAGCACAGGGGGTGATGGGTGAACGGGACTGGGTGCGAGCTAGGACACGGGGCAGTGAGCACAGGGGGTGATGGGTGAACGGGACTGGGTGCGAGTTAGGACACGGGGCAGTGAGCACAGGGGGTGATGGGTGAACGGGACTGGGTGCGAGTTAGGACACGGGGCAGTGAGCACAGGGGTTGATGGGTGAACGGGACTGGGTGCGAGTTAGGACACGGGGCAGTGAGCACAGGGGGTGATGGGTGAACGGGACTGGGTGTGAGTTAGGACACGGGGCAGTGAGCACAGGGGGTGATGGGTGAAAGGGACTGGGTGTGAGTTAGGACACGGGGCAGTGAGCACACGGGGTGATGGGTGAACGGGACTCGGTGCGAGTTAGGACACGGGGCAGTGAGCACAGGGGGTGATGGGTAAACGGGACACGGTGCGAGTTAGGATACGGGGCAGTGAGCACAGGGGGTGATGGGTGAACGGGACTGGGTGTGAGTTAGGACACGGGCACGGGGCAGTGAGCACAGGGGGTGATGGGAGAACGGGACTGGGTGTGAGTTAGGACCCGGGGCAGTGAGCACAGGGGGTGATGGGTGAACGGGACTGGGTGCGAGTTAGGACACGGGGCAGTGAGCAGAGGGGGTGATGGGTGAACGGGACTGGGTGTGAGTTAGGACACGGGGCAGTGAGCACAGGGTGTGATGGGTGAACGGGACTGGGTGCGAGTTAGGACACGGGGCAATGAGCACAGGGGGTGATGGGTGAACGGGACTGGGTGTGAGTTAGGACCCGGGGCAGTGAGCACAGGGGGTGATGGGTGAACGGGACTGGGTGCGAGTTAGGACACGGGGCAGTGAGCACAGGGGGTGATGGGTGAACGGGACGGGGTGCGAGTTAGGACACGGGGCAGTGAGCACAGGGGGTGATGGGTGAACGGAACTGGGTGTGAGTTAGGACACGGGGCAGTGAGCACAGGGGGTGATGGGTGAACGGGACCGGGTGCGAGTTAGGACACGGGGCAGTGAGCACAGGGGGTGATGGGTGAACGGGACTGGGTGTGAGTTAGGACACGGGGCAGTGAGCACTGGGGGTGATGGGTGAACGGGACTGGGTGTGAGTTAGGACACGGGGCAGTGAGCACAGGGGGTGATGGGTGAACGGGACTGGGTGTGAGTTAGGACACGGGGCAGTGAGCACAGGGGGTGATGGGTGAACGGGACTGGGTGTGAGTTAGGATACGGGGCAGTGAGCACAGGGGGTGATGGGTGAACGGGACTGGATGTGAGTTAGGAAACGGGGCAGTGAGCACAGGGCCTGATGGGTGAACGGGACTGGGTGTGAGTTAGGACACGGGGCAGTGAGCACTGGGGGTGATGGGTGAACGGGACAGGGGGTGAGTTAGGACACGGGGCAGTGAGCACAGGGGGTGATGGGTGAACGGGATTGGGTGTGAGTTAGGACACGGGGCAGTGAGCACAGTGGGTGGTGTGTGAACGGGACTGGGTGTGAGTTACGACACGGGGCAGTGAGCACAGGGGCTGATGGGTGAACGGGACTGGGAGCGAGTTAGGACACGGGGCAGTGAGCACAGGTGGTGATGGGTGAACGGGACTGGGTGTGAGTTAGGACACGGGCAGAGAGCACAGGGGGTGACGGGTGAACGGGACTGGGTGTGAGTTAGGACACGGGGCAGTGAGCACAGGGGGTGATGGGTGAACGGGACTGGGAGCGAGTTAGGACACGGGGCAGTGAGCACAGGTGGTGATGGGTGAACGGGACTGGGTGTGAGTTAGGACACGGGCAGAGAGCACAGGGGGTGACGGGTGAACGGGACTGGGTGCGAGTTAGGACACGGGCAGAGAGCACAGGGGGTGACGGGTGAACGGGACTGGGTGTGAGTTAGGACACGGGGCAGTGAGCACAGGGGGTGATGGGTGAACGGGACTGGGTGTGAGTTAGGACACGGGGCAGTGAGCACAGGGGTGATGGGTGAACGGGACTGGGTGTGAGTTAGGACACGGGGCAGTGAGCACACGGGGTGATGGGTGATCGGGACTGGGAGCGAGTTACGACACGGGGCAGTGAGCACAGGAGTGATGGGTGAACCGGATTGGGTGTGAGTTAGGACACGGGGCAGTGAGCACAGGGGGTGATGGGTGAATGGGACTGGGTGTGAGTTAGGACACGGGGCAGTGAGCACAGAAGGTTATGGGTGAACGGGACTGGGTGTGAGTGAGGTCACGGGGCAGTGAGCACAGGGGGTGATGGGTGAACGGGACTGGGTGTGAGTTCGGACACGGGGCAGTGAGCACAGGGGGTGATGGGTGAACGGGACTGGGTGTGAGTTAGGACACGGGGCAGTGAGCACAGGGGGTGATGGGTGAACGGGACTGGGTGTGAGTTAGGACACGGGGCAGTGAGCACAGGGGGTGATGGGTAAACGGGACCGGGTGTGAGTTAGGACACGGGGCAGCGAGCACAGGGGGTGATGGGTGAACGGGACTGGGTGTGAGTTAGGACACGGGGCAGTGAGCACAGGGGGTGATGGGTGAACGGGACTGGGTGTGAGTTAGGACACGGGGCAGTGAGCACTGGGGGTGATGGGTGAACGGGACTGGGTGTGAGTTAGGACACGGGGCAGTGAGCACAGGGGGTGATGGTTGAACGGGATTGGGTGTGAGTTAGGACACGGGGCAGTGAGCACAGGGGCTGGTGGGTGAACGGGACTGGGTGTGAGTTAGGACACGGGGCAGTGAGCACAGGGGGTGATGGGTGAACGGGACTGGGTGTGAGTTAGGATGCGGGGCAGTGAGCACTGGGGGTGATGGGTGAACGGGACTGGGTGTGAGTTAGGACACGGGGCAGTGAGCACAGGGGGTGATGGGTGAACGGGACTGGGTGTGAGTTAGGACACGGGGCAGTGAGCACAGGGGGTGATGGGTGAACGGGACTGGGTGTGAGTTAGGATACGGGGCAGTGAGCACAGGGGGTGATGGGTGAACGGGACTGGGTGTGAGTTAGGAAACGGGGCAGTGAGCACAGGGCCTGATGGGTGAACGGGACTGGGTGTGAGTTAGGACACGGGGCAGTGAGCACTGGGGGTGATGGGTGAACGGGACAGGGGGTTAGTTAGGACACGGGGCAGTGAGCACAGGGGGTGATGGGTGAACGGGATTGGGTGTGAGTTAGGACACGGGGCAGTGAGCACAGTGGGTGGTGTGTGAACGGGACTGGGTGTGAGTTACGACACGGGGCAGTGAGCACAGGGGGTGATGGGTGAACGGGACTGGGAGCGAGTTAGGACACGGGGCAGTGAGCACAGGTGGTGATGGGTGAACGGGACTGGGTGTGAGTTAGGACACGGGCAGAGAGCACAGGGGGTGATGGGTGAACGGGACTGGGTGCGAGTTAGGACACGGGGCAGTGAGCACAGGGGGTGATGGGTGAACGGGACTGGGTGTGAGTTAGGACACGGGGCAGTGAGCACAGGAGTGATGGGTGAACGGGATTGGGTGTGAGTTAGGACACGGGGCAGTGAGCACAGGGGGTGATGGGTGAATGGGACTGGGTGTGAGTTAGGACATGGGGCAGTGAGCACAGAAGGTTATGGGTGAACGGGACTGGGTGTGAGTGAGGACACGGGGCAGTGAGCACAGGGGTGATGGGTGAACGGGACTGGGTGTGAGTTCGGACACGGGGCAGTGAGCACAGGGGGTGATGGGTGAACGGGACTGGGTGTGAGTTAGGACACGGGGCAGTGAGCACAGGGGGTGATGGGTGAACGGGACTGGGTGTGAGTTAGGACACGGGGCAGTGAGCACAGGGGGTGATGGGTAAACGGGACCGGGTGTGAGTTAGGACACGGGGCAGCGAGCACAGGGGGTGATGGGTGAACGGGACTGGGTGTGAGTTAGGACACGGGGCAGTGAGCACAGGGGGTGATGGGTGAACGGGACTGGGTGTGAGTTAGGACACGGGGCAGTGAGCACAAGGGGGTGATGGGTGAACGGGACTGGGTGTGAGTTAGGACACGGGGCAGTGAGCACAGGGGGTGATGGTTGAACGGGATTGGGTGTGAGTTAGGACACGGGGCAGTGAGCACAGGGGGTGGTGGGTGAACGGGACTGGGTGTGAGTTAGGACACGGGGCAGTGAGCACAGGGGGTGATGGGTGAACGGGACTGGGTGTGAGTTAGGACATGGGCAGTCAGCACAGGGGGTGATGGGTGAACGGGACTGGGTGTGAGTTAGGACACGGGGCAGTGAGCACAGGGGGTGATGGGTGATCGGGACTGGGAGCGAGTTACGACACGGGGCAGTGAGCACAGGGGGTGATGTGTGAATGGGACTGGGTGTGAGTTAGGACACGGTCAGTCAGCACAGGGGGTGATGGGTGAACGGGACTCGGTGTGAGTTAGGACACGGGGCAGTGAGCACAGAGGGTGATGGGTGAACGGGACTGGGTGTGAGTTAGGACACGGGGCAGTGAGCACAGAAGATTATGGGTGAACGGGACTGGGTGTGAGTGAGGACACGGGGCAGTGAGCACAGGGGGTGATGGGTGAACGGGACTGGGTGTGAGTGAGGACACGGGGCAGTGAGCACAGGAGTGATGGGTGAACGGGACTGGGTGCGAGTTAGGACACGGGGCAGTGAGCACAGGGGGCGATGGGTGAACGGGACTGGGTGTGAGTTAGGACCCGGGGCAGTGAGCACAGGGGGTGATGGGTGAACGGGACTTGGTGCGAGTTAGGACACGGGGCAGTGAGCACAGGGGGTGATGGGAGAACTGGACTGGGTGTGAGTTAGGACACGGGGCAGTGAGCACAGGGGGTGATGGGTGAACGGGACTGGCTGCGCTTTAGGACACGGGGGAATGAGCACAGGGGGTGATGGGTGAACGGGACTGGGTGTGAGTTTGGACCCGGGGCAGTGAGCACAGGGGGTGATGGGTGAACGGGACTGGGTGCGAGTTAGGACACGGGACAGTGAGCACAGAAGGTTATGGGTGAACGGGACTGGGTGTGAGTGAGGACACGGGGCAGTGAGCACAGGGGGTGATGGGTGAACGGGACTGGGTGTGAGTTAGGACACGGGGCAGTGAGCACAGGGGGTGATGGGTGAACGGGCCTGGGTGTGAGTTAGGACACGGGGCAGTGAGCACAGGGGGTGATGGGTGAACGGGACTGGGTGTGAGTTAGGGCACGGGGCAGTGAGCACAGGGGGTGATGGGTGAACGGGTCTGGGTGTGAGTTAGGACACGGGGCAGTGAGCACAGGTGGTGATGGGTGAACAGGACTTGGTGTGAGTTAGGACACGGGGCAGTGAGCACAGGGGGTGATGGGTGAACGGGACTGGGTGTGAGTTAGGACACGGGGCAGTGATCACAGGGGGTGATGGGTGATCGGGACTGGGTGTGAGTTAGGACACGGGGCAGGGAGCACAGGGGGTGGTGGGTGAACGGGACTGGGTGTGAGTTGGGACACGGGGCAGCGAGCACAGGGGGTGGTGGGTGAACGGGACTGGGTGTGAGTAAGGACACGGGGCAGTGAGCACAGGGGGTGGTGGGTGAACGGGACTGGGTGTGAGTTAGGACACGGGGCAGTGAGCACAGGGGGTGATGGGTGAACGGGACTGGGTGTGAGTTAGGACACGGGGCAGTGAGCACAGGGGGTGATGGGTGAACGGGACTGGGAGCGAGTTAGGACACGGGGCAGTGAGCACAGGGGGTGATGGGTGAACGGGACTGGGTGTGAGTTAGGACACGGGCAGTGAGCACAGGGGGTGATGGGTGAACGGGACTGGGTGTGAGTTAGGACACGGGGCAGTGAGCACAGGGGGTGATGGGTGAACGGGACTGGGTGCGAGTTAGGACACGGGTCAGTGAGCACAGGGGGTGATGGGTGAACGGGACTGGGAGCGAGTTACGACACGGGGCAGTGAGCACAGGGGGTGATGGGTGAACGGGACTGGGTGCGAGTTAGGACACGGGGCAGTGAGCACAGGAGGTGATGGGTGAACGGGACTGGGTGCGAGTTACGACACGGGGTAGTGAGCACAGGGGGTGATGGGTGAACGGGAGTTGGTGCGAGTTACGACACGGGGCAGTGAGCACAGGGGGTGATGGGTGAACGGGACTGGGTGTGAGTTAGGACACGGGGCAGTGAGCACAGGAGTGATGGGTGAACGGGATTGGGTGTGAGTTAGGACACGGGGCAGTGAGCACAGGGGGTGATGGGTGAACGGGACTGGGTGTGAGTTAGGACACGGGGCAGTGAGCACAGAACATTATGGGTGAACGGGACTGGGTGTGAGTGAGGACACGGGGCAGTGAGCACAGGGGTCGATGGGTGAATGGGACTGGGTATGAGTTAGGACACGGGGCAGTCAGCACAGGGGGTGATGGGTGAACGGGACTGGGTGTGAGTTAGGACACGGAGCAGTGAGCACAGGGGTTGATGGGTGAACGGGACTGGGTGTGAGTTAGGACACGGAGCAGTGAGCACAGGGGGTGATGGGTGAACGGGACTGGGTGTGAGTTAGGACACGGGGCAGTGAGCACAGGGGGTGATGGGTGAACGGGACTGGGTGTGAGTTAGGACACGGGGCAGTGAGTACAGGGGGTGATGGGTGAACGGGACTGGGTGTGAGTTAGGACACGGTGCAGTGAGCACTGGGGGTGATGGGTGAACGGGACTGGGTGTGAGTTAGGACACGGGGCAGTGAGCACAGGGGGTGATGGGTAAACGGGACACGGTGCGAGTTAGGATACGGGGCAGTGAGCACAGGGGGTGATGGGTGAACGGGACTGGGTGTGAGTTAGGACACGGGCACGGGGCAGTGAGCACAGGGGGTGATGGGAGAACGGGACTGGGTGTGAGTTAGGACCCGGGGCAGTGAGCACAGGAGTGATGGGTGAACGGGATTTGGTGTGAGTTAGGACACGGGGCAGTGAGCACAGGGGGCGATGGGTGAACGGGACTGGGTGTGAGTTCGGAGACGGGGCTTTGAGCACAGGGGGCGATGGGTGAACGGGACTGGGTGCGAGTTAGGACACGGGGCAGTGAGCACAGGGGGTGATGGGAGAACGGGACTCGGTGTGAGTTAGGACCCGGGGCAGTGAGCACAGGGGGTGATGGGTGAATGGGACGTGGTGCGAGTTAGGACACGGGGCAGTGAGCACAGGGGGTGATGGGAGAACGGGACTGGGTGTGAGTTAGGACACGGGGCAGTGAGCACAGGGGGTGATGGGTGAACGGGACTGGCTGCGATTTAGGACACGGGGCAATGAGCACAGGGGGTGATGGGTGAACGGGACTGGGTGTGAGTTTGGACCCGGGGCAGTGAGCACAGGGGGTGATGGGTGAACGGGACTGGGTGCGAGTTAGGACACGGGACAGTGAGCACAGAAGATTATGGGTGAACGGGACTGGGTGTGAGTGAGGACACGGGGCAGTGAGCACAGGGGGTGATGGGTGAACGGGACTGGGTGTGAGTTAGGACACGGGGCAGTGAGCACAGGGGGTGATGGGTGAACGGGACTGGGTGTGAGTTAGGACACGGGGCAGTGAGCACAGGGGGTGATGGGTGAACGGGACTGGGTGTGAGTTAGGGCACGGGGCAGTGAGCACAGGGGGTGATGGGTGAACGGGTCTGGGTGTGAGTTAGGACACGGGGCAGTGAGCACAGGGGGTGATGGGTGAACAGGACTTGGTGTGAGTTAGGACACGGGGCAGTGAGCACAGGGGGTGATGGGTGATCGGGACTGGGTGTGAGTTAGGACACGGGGCAGGGAGCACAGGGGGTGGTGGGTGAACGGGACTGGGTGTGAGTTGGGACACGGGGCAGCGAGCACAGGGGGTGGTGGGTGAACGGGACTGGGTGTGAGTAAGGACACGGGGCAGTGAGCACAGGGGGTGGTGGGTGAACGGGACTGGGTGTGAGTTAGGACACGGGGCAGTGAGCACAGGGGGTGATGGGTGAACGGGACTGGGAGCGAGTTAGGACACGGCGCAGTGAGCACAGGGGGTGATGGGTGAACGGGACTGGGTGTGAGTTAGGACACGGGCAGTGAGCACAGGGGGTGATGGGTGAACGGGACTGGGTGTCAGTTAGGACACGGGGCAGTGAGCACAGGGGGTGATGGGTGAACGGGACTGGGTGCGAGTTAGGACACGGGTCACTGAGCACAGGGGGTGATGGGTGATCGGGACTGGGAGCGAGTTACGACACGGGGCAGTGAGCACAGGGGGTGATGGGTGAACGGGACTGGGTGCGAGGTAGGACACGGGGCAGTGAGCACAGGAGGTGATGGGTGAACGGGACTGGGTGCGAGTTACGACACGGGGTAGTGAGCACAGGGGGTGATGGGTGAACGGGAGTTGGTGCGAGTTACGACACGGGGCAGTGAGCACAGGGGGTGATGGGTGAACGGGACTGGGTGTGAGTTAGGACACGGGGCAGTGAGCACAGGAGTGATGGGTGAACGGGATTGGGTGTGAGTTAGGACACGGGGCAGTGAGCACAGGGGGTGATGGGTGAACGGGACTGGGTGTGAGTTAGGACACGGGGAAGTGAGCACAGAACATTGTGGGTGAACGGGACTGGGTGTGAGTGAGGACACGGGGCAGTGAGCACAGGGGTCGATGGGTGAATGGGACTGGGTATGAGTTAGGACACGGGGCAGTCAGCACAGGGGGTGATGGGTGAACGGGACTGGGTGTGAGTTAGGACACGGGGCAGTGAGCACAGGGGGTGATGGGTGAATGGGACTGGGTGTGAGTTAGGACACGGGGCAGTGAGCACAGGGGGTGATGGGTGAACGGGACACGGTGCGAGTTAGGACACGGGGCAGTGAGCACAGAGGGTGATGGGTGAACGGGACTGGGTGTGAGTTAGGACACGGGGCAGTGAGCAGAGGGGGTGATGGGTGATCGGGACTGGGTGTGAGTTAGGACACGGGGCAGTGAGCACAGGGGGTGATGGGTGAACGGGACTGGGTGTGAGTTAGGACATGGGGAAGTGAGCACAGGGGTTGATGGGTGAACGGGACTGGGTGCGAGTTAGGACACGGGGCAGTGAGCACAGCGGGTGATGGGTGAACGGGACTGGGTGTGAGTTAGGACACGGGGCAGTGAGCACAGGGGGTGATGGGTGAACGGGACTGGGTGTGAGTTAGGACACGGGGCAGTGAGCACAGGGGGTGATGGGTGAACGGGACTGGGTGTGAGTTAGGACACGGGGCAGCGAGCACAGGGGGTGATGGGTGAACGGGACTGGGTGTGAGTTAGGACACGGGGCAGTGAGCACAGGGGGTGATGGGTGAACGGGACTTGGTGCGGCTTAGGACACGGGGCAGTGAGCACAGGGGGTGATGGGTGAACGGGACTGGGTGCGACTTAGGACACGGGGCAGTGAGCACAGGGGGTGATGGGTGAACGGGACTGGGTGTGAGTTAGGACACGGGGCAGTGAGCACAGGGGGTGATGGGTGAACGGGACTGGGTGTGAGTTAGGACACGGGGCAGTGAGCACAGGGGGTGATGGGTGAACGGGACTGGGTGTGAGTTAGGACACGGGGCAGCGAGCACAGGGGGTGATGGGTGAACGGGACTGGGTGTGAGTTAGGACACGGGGCAGTGAGCACAGTGGGTGATGGGTGAACGGGACTGGGTGTGAGTTAGTACACGGGGCAGGGAGCACAGGGGGTGATGGGTGAACAGGACTGGGTGTGAGTTAGGACACGGGGCACTGAGCAAAGTGGGTGATGGTTGAAAGGGACTGGGTGTGAGTTAGGACACGGGGCAGTGTGCACAGGGGTCGATGGGTGAACGGGACTGGGTGTGAGTAAGGACACGGGGCAGTGAGCACAGGGGGTGATGGGTGAACGGGACTGGGTGTAAGTTAGGACACGGGGCAGTGAGCACAGGGGGTAATGGGTGAACGGGACTCGGTGCGAGTTAGGACACGGGGCAGTGAGCACAGGGGGTGATGGCTGAACGGGACTGGGTGCGGGTTAGGACACGGGGCAGTGAGCACAGGGTGTGCTGGGTGAACGGGACTGGGTGTGAGTTAGGACACGGGTCAGTGAGCACAGGGGGTGATGAGCGAACGGGACTGGGTGTGAGTTAGGACACGGGGCAGCGAGCACAGGGGGTGATGGGTGAACGGGACTTGGTGCGGGTTAGGACACGGGGCAGTGAGCACAGAGGGTGATGGGTGAGCGGGACTGGGTGCGGGTTTGGACACGGGGCAGTGAGCACAGGGGGTGATGGGTGAACGGGACTGGGTGTGAGTTAGGACACGGGGCAGTGAGCACAGGGGGTGATGGGTGAACGGGACTGGGTGTGAGTTAGGACACGGGGCAGTGAGCACAGGGGGTGATGGTTGAACGGGACTGGGTGTGAGTTAGGACACGGGGCACTGAGCACAGGGGGTGATGGGTGAACGGGACTTGGTGTGAGTAAGGACACAGGGCAGTGAGCACAGGGGGTGATGGGTGAACGAGACTGGGTGTGAGTTTGGACACGGGGCAGCGAGCACAGGGGGTGATGGGTGAACGGGACTGGGTGTGAGTTAGGACACGGGGCAGTGAGCACAGGGGGTGATGGGTGAACGGGACTCGGTGTGAGTTAGGACACGGGGCAGTGAGCACAGGGGGTGATGGGTAAACGGGACACGGTGCGAGTTAGGATACGGGGCAGTGAGCACAGGGGGTGGTGGGTGAACGGGACTGGGTGTGAGTTAGGACACGGGGCAGTGAGCACAGGGGGTGATGGGTGAAAGGGACTGGGTGTGAGTTAGGACACGGGGCAGTGTGCACAGGGGTCGATGGGTGAACGGGACTGGGTGTGAGTAAGGACACGGGGCAGTGAGCACAGGGGGTGATGGGTGAACGGGACTCGGTGCGAGTTAGGACACGGGGCAGTGAGCACAGGGGGTGATGGCTGAACGGGACTGGGTGCGGGTTAGGACACGGGGCAGTGAGCACAGGGTGTGCTGGGTGAACGGGACTGGGTGTGAGTTAGGACACGGGTCAGTGAGCACAGGGGTTGATGAGCGAACGGGACTGGGTGTGAGTAAGGACACGGGGCAGTGAGCACAGGGGGTGATGGGTGAACGGGACTCGGTGCGAGTTAGGACACGGGGCAGTGAGCACAGGGGGTGATGGCTGAACGGGACTGGGTGCGGGTTAGGACACGGGGCAGTGAGCACAGGGTGTGCTGGGTGAACGGGACTGGGTGTGAGTTAGGACACGGGTCAGTGAGCACAGGGGTTGATGAGCGAACGGGACTGGGTGTGAGTTAGGACACGGGGCAGCGAGCACAGGGGGTGATGGGTGAACGGGACTTGGTGCAGGTTAGGACACGGGGCAGTGAGCACAGAGGGTTATGGGTGAGCGGGACCGGGTGCGGGTTAGGACACGGGGCAGTGAGCACAGTGGGTGATGGGTGAACGGGACTGGGTGTGAGTTAGGACACGGGGCAGTGAGCACAGGGGGTGATGGGTGAACGGGACTGGGTGTGAGTTAGGACACGGGGCAGTGAGCACAGGGGGTGATGGGTGAACGGGACTGGGTGTGAGTTAGGGCACGGGGCAGTGAGCACAGGGGGTGATGGGTGAACGGGACTGGGTGCGAGCTAGGACACGGGGCAGTGAGCACAGGGGGTGATGGGTGAACGGGACTGGGTGCGAGTTAGGACACGGGGCAGTGAGCACAGGGGGTGATGGGTGAACGGGACTGGGTGCGAGTTAGGACACGGGGCAGTGAGCACAGGGGTTGATGGGTGAACGGGACTGGGTGCGAGTTAGGACACGGGGCAGTGAGCACAGGGGGTGATGGGTGAACGGGACTGGGTGTGAGTTAGGACACGGGGCAGTGAGCACAGGGGGTGATGGGTGAACGGGACTGGGTGTGAGTTAGGACACGGGGCAGTGAGCACAGGGGGTGATGGGTGAACGGGACTCGGTGCGAGTTAGGACACGGGGCAGTGAGCACAGGGGGTGATAGGTAAACGGGACACGGTGCGAGTTAGGATACGGGGCAGTGAGCACAGGGGGTGATGGGTGAACGGGACTGGGTGTGAGTTAGGACACGGGCACGGGGCAGTGAGCACAGGGGGTGATGGGAGAACGGGACTGGGTGTGAGTTAGGACCTGGGGCAGTGAGCACAGGGGGTGATGGGTGAACGGGACTGGGTGCGAGTTAGGACACGGGGCAGTGAGCACAGGGGGTGATGGGTGAACGGGACCGGGTGCGAGTTAGGACACGGGGCAGTGAGCACAGGGGGTGATGGGTGAACGGGACTGGGTGTGAGTTAGGACACGGGGCAGTGAGCACTGGGGGTGATGGGTGAACGGGACTGGGTGTGAGTTAGGACACGGGGCAGTGAGCACAGGGGGTGATGGGTGAACGGGACTGGGTGTGAGTTAGGACACGGGGCAGTGAGCACAGGGGGTGATGGGTGAACGGGACTGGGTGTGAGTTAGGATACGGGGCAGTGAGCACAGGGGGTGATGGGTGAACGGGACTGGGTGTGAGTTAGGAAACGGGGCAGTGAGCACAGGGCCTGATGGGTGAACGGGACTGGGTGTGAGTTAGGACACGGGGCAGTAAGCACTGGGGGTGATGGGTGAACGGGACAGGGGGTGAGTTAGGACACGGGGCAGTGAGCACAGGGGGTGATGGGTGAACGGGATTGGGTGTGAGTTAGGACACGGGGCAGTGAGCACAGTGGGTGGTGTGTGAACGGGACTGGGTGTGAGTTACGACACGGGGCAGTGAGCACAGGGGGTGATGGGTGAACGGGACTGGGAGCGAGTTAGGACACGGGGCAGTGAGCACAGGTGGTGATGGATGAACGGGACTGGGTGTGAGTTAGGACACGGGCAGAGAGCACAGGGGGTGACGGGTGAACGGGACTGGGTGTGAGTTAGGACACGGGGCAGTGAGCACAGGGGGTGATGGGTGAACGGGACTGGGAGCGAGTTAGGACACGGGGCAGTGAGCACAGGTGGTGATGGGTGAACGGGACTGGGTGTGAGTTAGGACACGGGCAGAGAGCACAGGGGGTGACGGGTGAACGGGACTGGGTGCGAGTTAGGACACGGGCAGAGAGCACAGGGGGTGACGGGTGAACGGGACTGGGTGTGAGTAAGGACACGGGGCAGTGAGCACAGGGGCTGAAGGGTGAACGGGACTGGGTGTGAGTTAGGACACGGGGCATTGAGCACAGGGGTGATGGGTGAACGGGACTGGGTGTGAGTTAGGACACGGGGCAGTGAGCACACGGGGTGATGGGTGATCGGGACTGGGAGCGAGTTACGACACGGGGCAGTGAGCACAGGAGTGATGGGTGAACGGGATTGGGTGTGAGTTAGGACACGGGGCAGTGAGCACAGGGGGTGATGGGTGAATGGGACTGGGTGTGAGTTAGGACACGGGGCAGTGAGCACAGAAGGTTATGGGTGAACGGGACTGGGTGTGAGTGAGGACACGGGGCAGTGAGCACAGGGGGTGATGGGTGAACGGGACTGGGTGTGAGTTCGGACACGGGGCAGTGAGCACAGGGGGTGATGGGTGAACGGGACTGGGTGTGAGTTAGGACACGGGGCAGTGAGCACAGGGGGTGATGGGTGAACGGGACTGGGTGTGAGTTAGGACACGGGGCAGTGAGCACAGGGGGTGATGGGTAAACGGGACCGGGTGTGAGTTAGGACACGGGGCAGCGAGCACAGGGGGTGATGGGTGAACGGGACTGGGTGTGAGTTAGGACACGGGGCAGTGAGCACAGGGGGTGATGGGTGAACGGGACTGTGTGTGAGTTAGGACACGGGGCAGTGAGCACTGGGGGTGATGGGTGAACGGGACTGGGTGTGAGTTAGGACACGGGGCAGTGAGCACAGGGGGTGATGGTTGAACGGGATTGGGTGTGAGTTAGGACACGGGGCAGTGAGCACAGGGGGTGGTGGGTGAACGGGACTGGGTGTGAGTTAGGACACGGGGCAGTGAGCACAGGGGGTGATGGGTGAACGGGACTGGGTGTGAGTTAGGATGCGGGGCAGTGAGCACTGGGGGTGATGGGTGAACGGGACTGGGTGTGAGTTAGGACACGGGGCAGTGAGCACAGGGGGTGATGGGTGAACGGGACTGGGTGTGAGTTAGGACACGGGGCAGTGAGCACAGGGGGTGATGGGTGAACGGGACTGGGTGTGAGTTAGGATACGGGGCAGTGAGCACAGGGGGTGATGGGTGAACGGGACTGGGTGTGAGTTAGGAAACGGGGCAGTGAGCACAGGGCCTGATGGGTGAACGGGACTGGGTGTGAGTTAGGACACGGGGCAGTGAGCACTGGGGGTGATGGGTGAACGGGACAGGGGGTGAGTTAGGACACGGGGCAGTGAGCACAGGGGGTGATGGGTGAACGGGATTGGGTGTGAGTTAGGACACGGGGCAGTGAGCACAGTGGGTGGTGTGTGAACGGGACTGGGTGTGAGTTACGACACGGGGCAGTGAGCACAGGGGGTGATGGGTGAACGGGACTGGGAGCGAGTTAGGACACGGGGCAGTGAGCACAGGTGGTGATGGGTGAACGGGACTGGGTGTGTGTTAGGACACGGGCAGAGAGCACAGGGGGTGACGGGTGAACGGGACTGGGTGTGAGTTAGGACACGGGGCAGTGAGCACAGGGGGTGATGGGTGAACGGGACTGGGAGCGAGTTAGGACACGGGGCAGTGAGCACAGGTGGTGATGGGTGAACGGGACTGGGTGTGAGTTAGGACACGGGCAGAGAGCTCAGGGGGTGATGGGTGAACGGGACTGGGTGCGAGTTAGGACACGGGCAGAGAGCACAGGGGGTGACGGGTGAACGGGACTGGGTGTGAGTTAGGACACGGGGCAGTGAGCACAGGGGGTGATGGGTGAACGGGACTGGGTGTGAGTTAGGACACGGGGCAGTGAGCACAGGGGTGATGGGTGAACGGGACTGGGTGTGAGTTAGGACACGGGGCAGTGAGCACAGGAGTGATGGGTGAACGGGATTGGGTGTGAGTTAGGACACGGGGCAGTGAGCACAGTGGGTGATGGGTGAATGGGACTGGGTGTGAGTTAGGACACGGGGCAGTGAGCACAGAAGGTTATGGGTGAACGGGACTGGGTGTGAGTGAGGACACGGGGCAGTGAGCACAGGGGGTGATGGGTGAAAGGGACTGGGTGTGAGTTCGGACACGGGGCAGTGAGCACAGGGGGTGATGGGTGAACGGGACTGGGTGTGAGTTAGGACACGGGGCAGTGAGCACAGGGGGTGATGGGTGAACGGGACTGGGTGTGAGTTAGGACACGGGGCAGTGAGCACAGGGGGTGATGGGTAAACGGGACCGGGTGTGAGTTAGGACACGGGGCAGCGAGCACAGGGGGTGATGGGTGAACGGGACTGGGTGTGAGTTAGGACACGGGGCAGTGAGCACAGGGGGTGATGGGTGAACGGGACTGGGTGTGAGTTAGGACACGGGGCAGTGAGCACTGGGGGTGATGGGTGAACGGGACTGGGTGTGAGTTAGGACACGGGGCAGTGAGCACAGGGGGTGATGGTTGAACGGGATTGGGTGTGAGTTAGGACACGGGGCAGTGAGCACAGGGGGTGGTGGGTGAACGGGACTGGGTGTGAGTTAGGACACGGGGCAGTGAGCACAGGGGGTGATGGGTGAACGGGACTGGGTGTGAGTTAGGACACGGGCAGTCAGCACAGGGGGTGATGGGTGAACGGGACTGGGTGTGAGTTAGGACACGGGGCAGTGAGCACAGGGGGTGATGGGTGATCGGGACTGGGAGCGAGTTACGACACGGGGCAGTGAGCACAGGGGGTGATGTGTGAATGGGACTGGGTGTGAGTTAGGACACGGGCAGTCAGCACAGGGGGTGATGGGTGAACGGGACTCGGTGTGAGTTAGGACACGGGGCAGTGAGCACAGAGGGTGATGGGTGAACGGGACTGGGTGTGAGTTAGGACACGGGGCAGTGAGCACAGAAGATTATGGGTGAACGGGACTGGGTGTGAGTGAGGACACGGGGCAGTGAGCACAGGGGGTGATGGGTGAACGGGACTGGGTGTGAGTGAGGACACGGGGCAGTGAGCACAGGAGTGATGGGTGAACGGGATTGGGTGTGAGTTAGGACACGGGGCAGTGAGCACAGGGGGCGATGGGTGAACGGGACTGGGTGTGAGTTCGGAGACGGGGCATTGAGCACAGGGGGCGATGGGTGAACGGGACTGGGTGCGAGTTAGGACACGGGGCAGTGAGCACAGGGGGTGATGGGAGAACGGGACTCGGTGTGAGTTAGGACCCGGGGCAGTGAGCACAGGGGGTGATGGGTGAACGGGACTTGGTGCGAGTTAGGACACGGGGCAGTGAGCACAGGGGGTGATGGGAGAACTGGACTGGGTGTGAGTTAGGACACGGGGCAGTGAGCACAGGGGGTGATGGGTGAACGGGACTGGCTGCGCTTTAGGACACGGGGCAATGAGCACAGGGGGTGATGGGTGAACGGGACTGGGTGTGAGTTTGGACCCGGGGCAGTGAGCACAGGGGGTGATGGGTGAACGGGACTGGGTGCGAGTTAGGACACGGGACAGTGAGCACAGAAGGTTATGGGTGAACGGGACTGGGTGTGAGTGAGGACACGGGGCAGTGAGCACAGGGGGTGATGGGTGAACGGGACTGGGTGTGAGTTAGGACACGGGGCAGTGAGCACAGGGGGTGATGGGTGAACGGGACTGGGTGTGAGTTAGGACACGGGGCAGTGAGCACAGGGGGTGATGGGTGAACGGGACTGGGTGTGAGTTAGGGCACGGGGCAGTGAGCACAGGGGGTGATGGGTGAACGGGTCTGGGTGTGAGTTAGGACACGGGGCAGTGAGCACAGGGGGTGATGGGCGAACGGGATTGGGAGCGAGTTACGACACGGGGCAGTGAGCACAGGAGTGATGGGTGAACAGGACTTGGTGTGAGTTAGGACACGGGGCAGTGAGCACAGGGGGTGATGGGTGAACGGGACTGGGTGTGAGTTAAGACACGGGGCAGTGATCACAGGGGGTGATGGGTGATCGGGACTGGGTGTGAGTTAGGACACGGGGCAGGGAGCACAGGGGGTGGTGGGTGAACGGGACTGGGTGTGAGTTGGGACACGGGGCAGCGAGCACAGGGGGTGGTGGGTGAACGGGACTGGGTGTAAGGACACGGGGCAGTGAGCACAGGGGGTGGTGGGTGAACGGGACTGGGTGTGAGTTAGGACACGGGGCAGTGAGCACAGGGGGTGATGGGTGAACGGGACTGGGTGTGAGTTAGGACACGGGGCAGTGAGCACAGGGGGTGATGGGTGAACGGGACTGGGAGCGAGTTAGGACACGGGGCAGTGAGCACAGGGGGTGATGGGTGAACGGGACTGGGTGTGAGTTAGGACACGGGCAGTGAGCACAGGGGGTGATGGGTGAACGGGACTGGGTGTGAGTTAGGACACGGGGCAGTGAGCACAGGGGGTGATGGGTGAACGGGACTGGGTGCGAGTTAGGACACGGGTCAGTGAGCACAGGGGGTGATGGGTGATCGGGACTGGGAGCGAGTTACGACACGGGGCAGTGAGCACAGGGGGTGATGGGTGAACGGGACTGGGTGCGAGTTAGGACACGGGGCAGTGAGCACAGGAGGTGATGGGTGAACGGGACTGGGTGCGGGTTACGACACGGGGTAGTGAGCACAGGGGGTGATGGGTGAACGGGAGTTGGTGCGAGTTACGACACGGGGCAGTGAGCACAGGGGGTGATGGGTGAACGGGACTGGGTGTGAGTTAGGACACGGGGCAGTGAGCACAGGAGTGATGGGTGAACGGGATTGGGTGTGAGTTAGGACACGGGGCAGTGAGCACAGGGGGTGATGGGTGAACGGGACTGGGTGTGAGTTAGGACACGGGGCAGTGAGCACAGAACATTATGGGTGAACGGGACTGGGTGTGAGTGAGGACACGGGGCAGTGAGCACAGGGGTCGATGGGTGAATGGGACTGGGTATGAGTTAGGACACGGGGCAGTCAGCACAGGGGGTGATGGGTGAACGGGACTGGGTGTGAGTTAGGACACGGAGCAGTGAGCACAGGGGGTGATGGGTGAACGGGACTGGGTGTGAGTTAGGACACGGGGCAGTGAGCACAGGGGGTGATGGGTGAACGGGACTGGGTGTGAGTTAGGACACGGGGCAGTGAGTACAGGGGGTGATGGGTGAACGGGACTGGGTGTGAGTTAGGACACGGTGCAGTGAGCACTGGGGGTGATGGGTGAACGGGACTGGGTGTGAGTTAGGACACGGGGCAGTGAGCACAGGGGGTGATGGGTGAACGGGACTGGGTGTGAGTTAGGACACGGGGCAGTGAGCACAGGGGGTGATGGGTGAACGGGATTGGGTGTGAGTTAGGACACGGGGCAGTGAGCACAGGGGGTGGTGGGTGAACGGGACTGGGTGTGAGTTAGGACACGGGGCAGTGAGCACAGGGAGTGATGGGTGAACGGGACTGGGTGTGAGTTAGGACACGGGGCAGTGAGCACGGGGTGATGGGTGAACGGGACTGGGTGTGAGTTAGGACACGGGGCAGTGAGCACAGGGGGGTGATGGGTGAACGGGACTGGGTGTGAGTTAGGACACGGGGCAGTGAGCACAGGGGGTGATGGGTGAACGGGACTGGGTGTGAGTTAGGACACGGGGCAGTGAGCACAGGGGGTGATGGATGAACGGGACTGGGTGTGAGTTAGGACACGGGGCAGTGAGCACAGTGGGTGATGGGTGAACGGGACTGGGTGTGAGTTAGGACACGGGGCAGTGAGCACAGCGGGTGATGGGTGAACGGGACTGGGTGTGAGTTAGGACACGGGGCAGTGAGCACAGGGGGTGATGGGTGAACGAGACTGGGTGTGAGTTTGGACACGGGGCAGCGAGCACAGGGGGTGATGGGTGAACGGGACTGGGTGTGAGTGAGGACACGGGGCAGTGAGCACAGGGGGTGATGGGTGAACGGGACTGGGTGTGAGTTAGGACACGGGGCAGTGAGCACAGGGGGTGATGGGTGAACGGGACTCGGTGTGAGTTAGGACATGGGGCAGGGAGCACAGGGGGTGATGGGTGAACGGGACAGGGTGTGAGTTAGGACACGGGGCAGTGAGCACCGGGGGTGATGGGTGAACGGGACTGGGTGTGAGTCAGGACACGGGGCAGTGAGCACAGGGGGTGATGGGTGAACGGGACTGGGTGTGTGTTAGGACACGGGGCAGTGAGCACAGAAGGTGATGGGTGAACGGGACTGGGTGTGAGTTAGGACACGGGGCAGCGAGCACAGGGGGTGATGGGTGAACGGGACTGGGTGTGAGTTAGGACACGGGGCAGTGAGCACAGGGGGTGATGGGAGAACGGGACTGGGTGTGAGTTAGGACACGGGGCAGTGAGCACAGTGGGTGATGGGTGAACGGGACTGGCTGCGCTTTAGGACACGGGGCAATGAGCACAGGGGGTGATGGGTGAACGGGACTGGGTGTGAGTTTGGACCCGGGGCAGTGAGCACAGGGGGTGATGGGTGAACGGGACTGGGTGCGAGTTAGGACACGGGACAGTGAGCACAGAAGGTTATGGGTGAACGGGACTGGGTGTGAGTGAGGACACGGGGCAGTGAGCACAGGGGGTGATGGGTGAACGGGACTGGGTGTGAGTTAGGACACGGGGCAGTGAGCACAGGGGGTGATGGGTGAACGGGACTGGGTGTGAGTTAGGACACGGGGCAGTGAGCACAGGGGGTGATGGGTGAACGGGACTGGGTGTGAGTTAGGGCACGGGGCAGTGAGCACAGGGGGTGATGGGTGAACGGGTCTGGGTGTGAGTTAGGACACGGGGCAGTGAGCACAGGGGGTGATGGGTGAACAGGACTTGGTGTGAGTTAGGACACGGGGCAGTGAGCACAGGGGGTGATGGGTGAACGGGACTGGGTGTGAGTTAGGACACGGGGCAGTGATCACAGGGGGTGATGGGTGATCGGGACTGGGTGTGAGTTAGGACACGGGGCAGGGAGCACAGGGGGTGGTGGGTGAACGGGACTGGGTGTGAGTTGGGACACGGGGCAGCGAGCACAGGGGGTGGTGGGTGAACGGGACTGGGTGTGAATAAGGACACGGGGCAGTGAGCACAGGGGGTGATGGGTGAACGGGACTGGGAGCGAGTTAGGACAGGGGGCAGTGAGCACAGGGGGTGATGGGTGAACGGGACTGGGTGTGAGTTACGACACGGGGTAGTGAGCACAGGGGGTGATGGGTGAACGGGAGTTCGTGCGAGTTACGACACGGGGCAGTGAGCACAGGGGGTGATGGGTGAACGGGACTGGGTGTGAGTTAGGACACGGGGCAGTGAGCACAGGAGTGATTTGTGAACGGGATTGGGTGTGAGTTAGGACACGGGGCAGTGAGCACAGGGGGTGATGGGTGAACGGGACTGGGTGTGAGTTAGGACACGGGGCAGTGAGCACAGAACATTATGGGTGAACGGGACTGGGTGTGAGTGAGGACACGGGGCAGTGAGCACAGGGGTCGATGGGTGAATGGGACTGGGTATGAGTTAGGACACGGGGCAGTCAGCACAGGGGGTGATAGGTGAACGGGACTGGGTGTGAGTTAGGACACGGAGCAGTGAGCACAGGGGGTGATGGGTGAACGGGACTGGGTGTGAGTTAGGACGCGGAGCAGTGAGCACAGGGGGTGATGGGTGAACGGGACTGGGTGTGAGATAGGACACGGGGCAGTGAGCACAGGGGGTGATGGGTGAACGGGACTGGGTGTGAGTTAGGACACGGGGCAGTGAGTACAGGGGGTGATGGGTGAACGGGACTGGGTGTGAGTTAGGACACGGTGCAGTGAGCACTGGGGGTGATGGGTGAACGGGACTGGGTGTGAGTTAGGACACGGGGCAGTGAGCACAGGGGGTGATGGGTGAACGGGACTGGGTGTGAGTTAGGACACGGGGCAGTGAGCACAGGGGGTGATGGGTGAACGGGATTGGGTGTGAGTTAGGACACGGGGCAGTGAGCACAGGGGGTGGTGGGTGAACGGGACTGGGTGTGAGTTAGGACACGGGGCAGTGAGCACAGGGGGTGATGGGTGAACGGGACTGGGTGTGAGTTAGGACACGGGCAGTGAGCACAGGGGGTGATGGGTGAACGGGACTGGGTGTGAGTTAGGACACGGGGAAGTGAGCACAGGAGTTTATGGGTGAACGGGACTGGGTGTGAGTTAGGACACGGGGCAGTGAGCACAGGAGTGATGGGTGAACGGGATTGGGTGTGAGTTAGGACACGGGGCAGTGAGCACAGAGGGTGATGGGTGAACGGGACTGGGTGTGAGTTAGGACACGGGGCAGTGAGCACAGAAGGTTATGGGTGAATGCGACTCGGTGTGAGTGAGGACACGGAGCAGTGAGCACAGGGGGTGATGGGTGAACGGGACTGGGTGTGAGTGAGGACACGGGGCAGTGAGCACAGGGGGCGATGGGTGAACGGGACTGGGTGTGAGTTAGGACACGGGGCAGTGAGCACAGGGGGCGATGGGTGAACGGGACTGGGTGTGAGTTCGGAGAAGGGGCAGTGAGCACAGGGGGCGATGGGTGAACGGGACTGGGTGCGAGTTAGGACACGGGGCAGTGAGCACAGGGGGTGATGGGAGAACGGGACTCGGTCTGAGTTAGGACCCGGGGCAGTGAGCACAGGGGGTGATGGGTGAACGGGACTTGGTGCGAGTTAGGACATGGGGCAGTGAGCACAGGGGGTGATGGGTGAACGGGACTGGGTGTGAGTTAGGACACGGGGCAGTGAGCACAGGGGGTGATGGGTGAACGGGACTGGGTGTGAGTTAGGACACGGGGCAATGAGCACAGGGGGTGATGGGTGAACGGGACTGGCTGCGCTTTAGGACACGGGGCAATGAGCACAGGGGGTGATGGGTGAACGGGACTCGGTGTGAGTTAGGACACGGGGCAGTGAGCACAGGGGGTGATGGGTAAACGGGACACGGTGCGAGTTAGGATACGGGGCAGTGAGCAGAGGGGGTGATGGGTGAACGGGACTGGGTGTGAGTTAGGACACGGGGCAGTGAGCACAGAGGGTGATGGGTGAACGGCACTCGGTGTGAGTTAGGACACGGGGCAGTGAGCACAGGGGGTGATGGGTAAACGGGACACGGTGCGAGTTAGGATACGGGGCAGTGAGCACAGGGGGTGATGGGTGAACGGGACTGGGTGTGAGTTAGGACACGGGGCAGTGAGCACAGGGGGTGATGGGTGAAAGGGACTGGGTGTGAGTTAGGACACGGGGCAGTGTGCACAGGGGTCGATGGGTGAACGGGACTGGGTGTGAGTAAGGACACGGGGCAGTGAGCACAGGGGGTGATGGGTGAACGGGACTGGGTGTGTGTTAGGACACGGGTCAGTGAGCACAGGGGGTAATGGGTGAACGGGACTCGGTGCGAGTTAGGACACGGGGCAGTGAGCACAGGGGGTGATGGCTGAACGGGACTGGGTGCGGGTTAGGACACGGGGCAGTGAGCACAGGGTGTGCTGGGTGAACGGGACTGGGTGTGAGTTAGGACACGGGTCAGTGAGCACAGGGGTTGATGAGCGAACGGGACTGGGTGTGAGTTAGGACACGGGGCAGCGAGCACAGGGGGTGATGGGTGAACGGGACTTGGTGCAGGTTAGGACACGGGGCAGTGAGCACAGAGGGTGATGGGTGAGCGGGACTGGGTGCGGGTTAGGACACGGGGCAGTGAGCACAGTGGGTGATGGGTGAACGGGACTGGGTTTGAGTTAGGACACGGGGCAGTGAGCACAGGGGGTGATAGGTGAACGGGATTGGGTGTGAGTTAGGACACGGGGTAGTGAGCACAGGGGGTGATGGGTGAACGGGACTGGGTGTGAGTTAGGACACGGGGCAGTGAGCACAGGGGGTGATGGGTGAACGGGACTGGGTGTGAGCTAGGACACGGGGCAGTGAGCACAGGGGGTGATGGGTGAACGGGACTGGGTGCGAGTTCGGACACGGGGCAGTGAGCACAGGGGGTGATGGGTGAACGGGACTGCGTGCGAGTTAGGACACAGGGCAGTGAGCACAGGGGTTCATGGGTGAACGGGACTGGGTGTGAGTTAGGACACGGGGCAGTGAGCACAGGGGGTGATGGGTGAACGGGACTGGATGTGAGTTAGGACACGGGGCAGTGAGCACAGGGGGTGATGGGTGAACGGGACTGGGTGTGAGTTAGGACACGGGGCAGTGAGCACAGGGGGTGATGGGTGAACAGGACTGGGTGTGAGTTAGGACACGGGGCAGTGAGCACAGGGGGTGATGGGTGAACGGGACTGGGTGTGAGTTAGGACACGGGGCAGTGAGCACAGGGGGGTGATGGGTGAACGGGACTGGGTGTGAGTTAGGACACAGGGCAGTGAGCACAGGGGGTGATGGGTGAACGGGACTGGGTGTGAGTTAGGACACGGGGCAGTGAGCACAGGGGGTGATGGATGAACGGGACTGGGTGTGAGTTAGGACACGGGGCAGTGAGCACAGTGGGTGATGGGTGAACGGGACTGGGTGTGAGTTAGGACACGGGGCAGTGAGCACCGGGGGTGATGGGTGAACGGGACTGGGTGTGAGTCAGGACACGGGGCAGTGAGCACAGGGGGTGATGGGTGAACGGGACTGGGTGTGTGTTAGGACACGGGGCAGTGAGCACAGAAGGTGATGGGTGAACGGGACTGGGTGTGAGTTAGAACACGGGGCAGCGAGCACAGGGGGTGATGGGTGAACGGGACTGGGTGTGAGTCAGGACACGGGGCAGTGAGCACAGGGGGTGATGGGTGAACGGGACTGGGTGTGAGTCAGGACACGGGGCAGTGAGCACAGGGGGTGATGGGTGAACGGGACTGGGTGTGTGTTAGGACACGGGGCAGTGAGCACAGGGGGTGAGGGGTGAACGGGACTGGGTGTGTGTTAGGACACGGGGAAGTGAGCACAGAGGGTGATGGGTGAAAGGGACTGGGTGTCAGTTAGGACACGGGGCAGTGAGCACAGGGGGTGATGGGTGAACGGGACTGGGTGCGGGTTAGGACTGGGGCAGTGAGCACAGGGTGTGCTGGGTGAACGGGACTGGGTGTGAGTTAGGACACGGGGCAGTGAGCACAGGGGGTGATGAGCGAACGGGACTGGGTGTGAGTTAGGACACGGGGCAGTGAGCACAGGGGGTGATGGGTGAACAGGACTGGGTGTGAGTTAGGATACGGGGCAGCGAGCACAGGGGGTGATGGGTGAACGGGACTTGGTGCGGGTTAGGACACGGGGCAGTGAGCACAGAGGGTGATGGGTGAACGGGACTGGGTGCGGGTTAGGACACGGGGCAGTGAGCACAGGGGGTGATGGGTGAACGGGACTGGGTGTGAGTTAGGACAAGGGGCAGTGAGCACAGGGGTGATGGGTGAACGGGACTGGGTGTGAGTTAGGACACGGGGCAGTGAGCACAGTGGGTGATGGGTGAACGGGACTGGGTGTGAGTTAGGACACGGGGCAGTGAGCACACGGGGTGATGGGTGAATGGGACTGTGTGTGAGTTGGGACACGGGGCAGTGAGCACAGGGGATGATGGGTGAACGGGACACGGTGCGAGTTAGGACACGGGGCAGTGAGCACAGAAGGTGATGGGTGAACGGGATTGGGTGTGAGTTAGGACATGGGGCAGTGAGCACAGGGGGTGATGGGTGAATGGGACTGGGTGTGAGTTAGGACACGGGGCAGTGAGCACAGAAGGTTATGGGTGAACGGGACTGGGTGTGAGTGAGGACACGGGGCAGTGAGCACAGGGGGTGATGGGTGAACGGGACTGGGTGTGAGTTAGGACACGGGGCAGTGAGCACAGGGGGTGATGGGTGAACGGGACTGGGTGTGAGTTAGGACACGGGGCAGTGAGCACAGGGGTTGATGGGTGAACGGGACTGGGTGTGAGTTAGGACACGGGGCAGTGAGCACAGGGGGTGATGGGTAAACGGGACCGGGTGTGAGTTAGGACACGGGGCAGCGAGCACAGGGGGTGATGGGTGAACGGGACTGGGTGTGAGTTAGGACACGGGGCAGTGAGCACAGGGGGCGATGGGTGAACGGGACTGGGTGTGAGTTAGGACACGGGGCAGTGAGCACTGGGGGTGATGGGTGAACGGGACTGGGTGTGAGTTAGGACACGGGGCAGTGAGCACAGGGGGTGATGGGTGAACGGGATTGGGTGTGAGTTAGGACACGGGGCAGTGAGCACAGGGGGTGATGGGTGAACGGGACTGGGTGTGAGTTAGGACACGGGGCAGTGAGCACAGGGGGTGATGGGTGAACGGGACTGGGTGTGAGTTAGGACACGGGCAGTGAGCACAGGGGGTGATGGGTGAACGGGACTGGGTGTGAGTTAGGACACAGGGCAGTGAGCACAGGGGGTGATGGGTGAACGGGACTCGGTGTGAGTTAGGACACGGGGCAGTGAGCACAGGGGGTGATGGGTGATCGGGACTGGGAGCGAGTTACGACACGGGGCAGTGAGCACAGGAGTGATGGGTGAACGGGATTGGGTGTGAGTTAATACACGGGGCAGTGAGCACAGAGGGTGATGGGTGAACGGGACTGGGTGTGAGTTAGGACACGGGGCAGTGAGCACAGAAGGTTATGGGTGAACGGGACTGGGTGTGAGTGAGGACACGGGGCAGTGAGCACAGGGGGTGATGGGTGAACGGGACTGGGTGTGAGTGAGGACACGGGGCAGTGAGCACAGGAGTGATGGGTGAACGGGATTGGGTGTGAGTTAGGACACGGGGCAGTGAGCACAGGGGGCGATGGGTGAACGGGACTGGGTGTGAGTTCGGAGACGGGGCATTGAGCACAGGGGGCGATGGGTGAACGGGACTGGGTGCGAGTTAGGACACGGGGCAGTGAGCACAGGGGGTGATGGGAGAACGGGACTCGGTGTGAGTTAGGACCCGGGGCAGTGAGCACAGGGGGTGATGGGTGAACGGGACTTGGTGCGAGTTAGGACACGGGGCAGTGAGCACAGGGGGTGATGGGTGAACGGGACTGGGTGTGAGTTAGGACACGGGGCAGTGAGCACAGGGGGTGATAATTGAACGGGACTGGCTGCGCTTTAGGACACGGGGCAATGAGCACAGGGGGTGATGGGTGAACGGGACTGGGTGTGAGTTAGGACCCGGGGCAGTGAGCACAGGGGGTGATGGGTGAACGGGACTGGGTGCGAGTTAGGACACGGGGCAGTGAGCACAGAAGGTTATGGGTGAACGGGACTGGGTGTGAATGAGGACATGGGGCAGTGAGCACAGGGGGTGATGGGTGAACGGGACTGGGTGTGAGTTAGGACACGGGGCAGTGAGCACAGGGGGTGATGGGTGAACGGGACTGGGTGTGAGTTAGGACACGGGGCAGTGAGCACAGGGGGTGATGGGTGAACGGCACTGGGTGTGAGTTAGGGCACGGGGCAGTGAGCACAGGGGGTGATGGGTGAACGGGTCTGGGTGTGAGTTAGGACACGGGGCAGTGAGCACAGGGGGTGATGGGTGAACAGGACTTGGTGTGAGTTAGGACACGGGGCAGTGAGCACAGGGGGTGATGGGTGAACGGGACTGGGTGTGAGTTAGGACACGGGGCAGTGATCACAGGGGGTGATGGGTGATCAGGACTGGGTGTGAGTTAGAAAAGGGGAAGGGAGCACAGGGGGTGGTGGGTGAACGGGACTGGGTGTGAGTTGGGACACGGGGCAGCGAGCACAGGGGGTGGTGGGTGAACGGGACTGGGTGTGAGTTAGGACACGGGGCAGTGAGCACAGGGGGTGGTGGGTGAACGGGACTGGGTGTGAGTTGGGACACGGGGCAGCGAGCACAGGGGGTGATGGGTGAACGGGGCTGGGAGCGAGTTAGGACACGGGGCAGTGAGCACAGGGGGTGATGGGTGAACGGAACTGGGTGCGAGTTAGGACACGGGTCAGTGAGCACAGGGGGTGATGGGTGATCGGGACTGGGAGCGAGTTACGACACGGGGCAGTGAGCACAGGGGGTGATGGGTGAACGGGACTGGGTGCGAGTTAGGACACGGGGCAGTGAGCACAGGAGGTGATGGGTGAACGGGACTGGGTGCGAGTTACGACACGGGGCAGTGAGCACAGGGGGTGATGGGTGAACGGGACTGGGTGCGAGTTACGACACGGGGCGGTGAGCACAGGGGGTGATGGGTGAACGGGACTGGGTGTGAGTTAGGACACGGGGCAGTGAGCACAGGAGTGATGGGTGAACGGGATTGGGTGTGAGTTAGGACACGGGGCAGTGAGCACAGGGGGTGATGGGTGAACGGGACTGGGTGTGAGTTAGGACACGGGGCAGTGAGCACAGAACGTTATGGGTGAACGGGACTGGGTGTGAGTGAGGACACGGGGCAGTGAGCACAGGGGTCGATGGGTGAATGGGACTGGGTATGAGTTAGGACACGGGGCAGTCAGCACAGGGGGTGATGGGTGAACGGGACTGGGTGTGAGTTAGGACACGGGGCAGTGAGCACAGGGGGCGATGGGTGAACGGGTCTGGGTGTTAGTTAGGACACGGGGCAGTGAGCACAGGGGGCGATGGGTGAACGGGACTGGGTGCGAGTTAGGACACGGGGCAGTGAGCACAGGGGGTGATGGGTGAACGGGACTTTGTGTGAGTTAGGACACGGGGCAGTGAGCACAGGGAGTGATGGGTGAACGGGACTTTGTGTGAGTTAGGACACAGGTCAGTGAGCACAGTGGGTGATGGGTGAACGGGACTGGGAGCGAGTTACGACACGGGGCAGTGAGCACAGGGGGTGATGGGTGAATGGGACTGGGTGTGAGTTAGGACCCGGGGCAGTGAGCACAGAGGGTGTTGGGTGAACGGGACATGGAGCGAGTTACGACACGGGGCAGTGAGCACAGGGGGTGATGGGTGAACGGGACTGGGAGCGAGTTACGACACGGGGCAGTGAGCACAGGGGGAGATGAGCGAATGGGACTCGGTGTGAATTAGGACACGGGGCAGTGAGCACAGGGAGTGATGGGTGAACGGGACTGGGTGTGAGTGAGGACACGGGGCTGTGAGCACAGGGAGTGATGGGTGAACGGGACTTGGTGTGAGTTAGGACACGGGGCAGTGAGCACAGGGGGTGATGGGTGAACGGGACTGGGTGTGAGTTAGGACACGGGGCAGTGAGCACAGAAGGTTATGGGTGAACGGGACTGGGTGTGAGTGAGGACACGGGGCAGTGAGCACAGGGGGTGATGGGTGAACGGGACTGGGTGTGAGTTAGGACACGGGGCAGTGAGCACAGGGGGTGATGGGTGAACGGGACTGGGTGTGAGTTAGGACACGGGGCAGTGAGCACAGGGGGTGATGGGTGAACGGGACTGGGTGTGAGTTAGGACACGGGGCAGTGAGCACAGGGGGTGATGGGTAAATGGGACCGGGTGTGAGTTAGGACACGGGGCAGCGAGCACAGGGGGTGATGGGTGAACGGGACTGGGTGTGAGTTAGGACACGGGGCAGTGAGCACAGGGGGTGATGGGTGAACGGGACTGGGTGTGAGTTAGGACACGGGGCAGTGAGCACAGGGGGTGATGGGTGAACGGGACTGGGTGTGAGTTAGGACACGGGGCAGTGAGCACAGGGGGTGATGGGTGAACGGGATTGGGTGTGAGTTAGGACACGGGGCAGTGAGCACAGGGGGTGGTGGCTCAACGGGACTGGGTGTGAGTTAGGACACGGGGCAGTGAGCACAGGGGGTGATGGGTGAACGGGACTGGGTGTGAGTTAGGACACGGGCAGTGAGCACAGGGGGTGATGGGTGAACGGGACTGGGTGTGAGTTAGGACACGGGGCAGTGAGCACAGGGGTGATGGGTGAACGGGACTGGGTGTGAGTTAGGACACGGGCAGTGAGCACGGGGTAATGGGTGAACGGGACTGGGTGTGAGTTAGGACACGGGGCAGTGAGCACAGAAGGTTATGGGTGAACGGGACTTGGTGTGAGTTAGGACACGGGGCAGTGAGCACAGGAGTGATGGGTGAACGGGATTGGGTGTGAGTTAGGACACGGGGCAGTGAGCACAGAGGGTGATGGGTGAACGGGACTGGGTGTGAGTTAGGACACGGGGCAGTGAGCACAGAAGGTTATGGGTGAACGGGACTGGGTGTGAGTGAGGACACGGAGCAGTGAGCACAGGGGGTGAGGGGTGAACGGGACTGGGTGAGAGTGAGGACACGGGGCAGTGAGCACAGGAGTGATGGGTGAACGGGATTGGGTGTGAGTTAGGACACGGGGCAGTGAGCACAGGGGGTGATGGGTGAACGGGACTGGGAGAGAGTTAGGACACGGGGCAGTGAGCACAGGGGGTGATGGGTGAACGGGACTGGGTGTGAGTTAGGACACGGGGCAGTGAGCACAGGGGGCGATGGGTGAACGGGACTGGGTGTGAGTTAGGACACGGGGCAGTGAGCACAGGGGGCGATGGGTGAACGGGACTGGTTGTGAGTTCGGAGACGGGGCAGTGAGCACAGGGGGCGATGGGTGAACGGGACTGGGTGCGAGTTAGGACACGGGGCAGTGAGCACAGGGGGTGATGGGAGAACGGGACTCGGTGTGAGTTAGGACCCGGGGCAGTGAGCACAGGGGGTGATGGGTGAACGGGACTTGGTGCGAGTTAGGACACGGGGCAGTGAGCACAGGGGGTGATGGGTGAACGGGACTGGGTGTGAGTTAGGACATGGGGCAGTGAGCACAAGGGGTGATGGGTGAACGGGACTGGGTGTGAGTTAGGACACGTGGCAATGAGCACAGGGGGTGATGGGTGAACGGGACTGGCTGCGCTTTAGGACACGGGGCAATGAGCACAGGGGGTGATGGGTGAACGGGACTCGGTGTGAGTTAGGACACGGGGCAGTGAGCACAGGGGGTGATGGGTAAACGGGACACGGTGCGAGTTAGGATACGGGGCAGTGAGCACAGGGGGTGATGGGTGAACGGGACTGGGTGTGTGTTAGGACACGGGGCAGTGAGCACAGGGGGTGATGGGTGAACGGGACTCGGTGTGAGTTAGGACACGGGGCAGTGAGCACAGGGGGTGATGGGTAAACGGGACACGGTGCGAGTTAGGATACGGGGCAGTGAGCACAGGGGGTGATGGGTGAACGGGACTGGGTGTGAGTTAGGACACGGGGCAGTGAGCACAGGGGGTGATGGGTGAAAGGGACTGGGTGTGAGTTAGGACACGGGGCAGTGTGCACAGGGGTCGATGGGTGAACGGGACTGGGTGTGAGTAAGGACACGGGGCAGTGAGCACAGGGGGTGATGGGTGAACGGGACTGGGTGTGAGTTAGGACACGGGGCAGTGAGCACAGGGGGTAATGGGTGAACGGGACTCGGTGCGAGTTAGGACACGGGGCAGTGAGCACAGGGGGTGATGGCTGAACGGGACTGGGTGCGGGTTAGGACACGGGGCAGTGAGCACAGGGTGTGCTGGGTGAACGGGACTGGGTGTGAGTTAGGACACGGGTCAGTGAGCACAGGGGTTGATGAGCGAACGGGACTGGGTGTGAGTTAGGACACGGGGCAGCGAGCACAGGGGGTGATGGGTGAACGGGACTTGGTGCAGGTTAGGACACGGGGCAGTGAGCACAGAGGGTGATGGGTGAGTGGGTCTGGGTGCGGGTTAGGACACGGGGCAGTGAGCACAGTGGGTGATGGGTGAACGGGACTGGGTGTGAGTTAGGACACGGGGCAGTGAGCACAGGGGGTGATGGCTGAACGGGACTGGGTGTGAGTTAAGACACGGGGTAGTGAGCACAGGGGGTGATGGGTGAACGGGACTGGGTGTGAGTTAGGACACGGGGCAGTGAGCACAGGGGCTGATGGGTGAACGGGACTGGGTGCGAGCTAGGACACGGGGCAGTGAGCACAGGGGGTGATGGGTGAACGGGACTGGGTGCGAGTTAGGACACGGGGCAGTGCGCACAGGGGGTGATGGGTGAACGGGACTGGGTGCGAGTTAGGACACGGGGCAGTGAGCACAGGGGTTGATGGGTGAACGGGACTGGGTGCGAGTTAGGACACGGGGCAGTGAGCACAGGGGGTGATGGGTGAACGGGACTGGGTGTGAGTTAGGACACGGGGCAGTGAGCACAGGGGGTGATGGGTGAACGGGACTGGGTGTGAGTTAGGACACGGGGCAGTGAGCACAGGGGGTGATGGGTGAACGGGACTCGGTGTGAGTTAGGACACGGGGCAGTGAGCACAGGGGGTGATGGGTGAACGGGACTGGGTGTGAGTTAGGACACGGGGCAGTGAGCACAGGGGGTGATGGGTGAACGGGACTGGGTGTGAGTTAGGACACGGGGCAGTGAGCACAGGGGGTGATGGGTGAACGGGACTGGGTGCGGGTTAGGACACGGGGCAGTGAGCACAGGGGGTGATGAGCGAACGGGACTGGGTGTGAGTTAGGATACGGGGCAGCGAGCACAGGGGGTGATGGGTGAACGGGACTTGGTGCGGGTTAGGACACGGGGCAGTGAGCACAGAGGGTAATGGGTGAACGGGACTGGGTGCGGGTTAGGACACGGGCCAGTGAGCACAGGGGGTGATGGGTGAACGGGACTGGGTGTGAGTTAGGAGAAGGGGCAGTGAGCACAGGGGTGATGGGTGAACGGGACTGGGTGTGAGTTAGGACACGGGGCAGTGAGCACAGTGGGTGATGGGTGAACGGGACTGGGTGTGAGTTAGGACACGGAGAAGTGAGCACAGGTGGTGATGGGTGAACGGGACTGGGTGTGAGTTAGGACACGGGGCAGTGAGCACAGGGGGTGATGGGTGAATGGGACTGGGTGTGAGTTGGGACACGGGGCAGTGAGCACAGGGGGTGATGGGTGAATGGGACTGGGTGTGAGTTGGGACACGGGGCAGTGAGCACAGAGGGTGATGGGTGAACGGGACTGGGTGTGAGTTAGGACATGGGGCAGTGAGCACAGGGGGTGATGGGTGAACGGGACTGGGTGTGAGTTAGGACACGGGGAAGTGAGCACAGGGGTTGATGGGTGAACGGGACTGGGTGTGAGTTAGGACACGGGGCAGTGAGCACAGGGGGTGATGGGTGAACGGGACTGGGTGTGAGTTAGGACACGGGGCAGCGAGCACAGGGGGTGATGGGTGAACGGGACTGGGTGTGAGTTAGGACACCGGGCAGCGAGCACAGGGGGTGATGGGTGAACGGGACTGGGTGTGAGTTAGGACACGGGGCAGTGAGCACAGGGGGTGATGGGTGAACGGGACTTGGTGCGGCTTAGGACACGGGGCAGTGAGCACAGGGGGTGATGGGTGAACGGGACTGGGTGTGAGTTAGGACACGGGGCAGTGAGCACAGGGGGTGATGGGTGAACGGGACTGGGTGTGAGTTAGGACACGGGGCAGTGAGCACAGGGGGTGATGGGTGAACGGGACTGGGTGCGGGTTAGGACACGGGGTAGTGAGCACAGGGGGTGATGGGTGAACGGGACTGGATGCGAATTAGGACACGGGGCAGCGAGCACAGGGGGTGATGGGTGAACGGGACTTGGTGCGGGTTAGGACACGGGGCAGTGAGCACAGGGGGTGATGGGTGAACGGGACTGGGTGCGAGCTAGGACACGGGGCAGTGAGCACAGGGGGTGATGGGTGAACGGGACTTGGTGCGGGTTAGGACACGGGGCAGTGAGCACAGGGGGTGATGGGTGAACGGGACTGGGTGTGAGTTAGGACACGGGGCAGGGAGCACAGGGGGTGATGGGTGAACAGGACTGGGTGTGAGTTAGGACACGGGGCACTGAGCAAAGGGGGTGATGGGTGAACGAGACTGGGTGTGAGTTAGGACACGGGGCAGTGAGCACAGGGGGTGATGGGTGAACGAGACTGGGTGTGAGTTTGGACACGGGGCAGCGAGCACAGGGGGTGATGGGTGAACGGGATTGGGTGTGAGTTAGGACACGGGGCAGTGAGCACAGGGGGTGATGGGTGAACGGGACTCGGTGTCAGTTAGGACACGGGGCAGTGAGCACAGGGGGTGATGGGTAAACGGGACACGGTGCGAGTTAGGATACGGTGCAGTGAGCACAGGGGGTGATGGGTGAACGGGACTGGGTGTGAGTTAGGACACGGGGCAGTGAGCACAGGGGGTGATGGGTGAACGGGACTGGGTGTGAGTTAGGACACGGGGCAGCGAGCACAGGGGGTAATAGGTGAACGGGACTTGGTGCGGGTTAGGACACGGGGCAGTGAGCACAGGGGGTGATGGGTGAACGGGACTGGGTGCGAGTTAGGTCACGGGGCAGTGAGCACAGGGGGTGATGGGTGAACGGGACTGGGTGTGAGTTAGGACATGGGGCAGTGAGCACAGGGGGTGATGGGTGAACGGGACTGGGTGTGAGTTAGGACACGGGGCAGTGAGCACAGGGGGTGATGGGTGAACGGGACTGGGTGCGGGTTAGGACACGGGGCAGTGAGCACAGGGGGTGATGGGTGAACGGGACTGGGTGCGAATTAGGACACGGGGCAGCGAGCACAGGGGGTGATGGGTGAACGGAACTTGGTGCGGGTTTGGACACGGGGCAGTGAGCACAGGGGGTGATGGGTGAACGGGACTGGGTGCGAGCTAGGACACGGGGCAGTGAGCACAGGGGGTGATGGGTGAACGGGACTTGGTGCGGGTTAGGACACGGGGCAGTGAGCACAGGGGGTGATGGGTGAACGGGACTGGGTGTGAGTTAGGACACGGGGCAGCGAGCACAGGGGGTGATGGGTGAACGGGACTGGGTGTGAATTAGGACACGGGGCAGTGAGCACAGTGGGTGATGGGTGAACGGGACTGGGTGTGAGTTAGGACACGGGGCAGGGAGCACAGGGGGTGATGGGTGAACGGGACTGGGTGTGAGTTAGGACACGGGGCACTGAGCAAAGGGGGTGATGGGTGAACGAGACTGGGTGTGAGTTAGGACACGGGGCAGTGAGCACAGGGGGTGATGGGTGAATGAGACTGGGTGTGAGTTTGGACACGGGGCAGCGAGCACAGGGGGTGATGGGTGAACGGGATTGGGTGTGAGTTAGGACACGGGGCAGTGAGCACAGGGGGTGATGGGTGAACGGGACTCGGTGTCAGTTAGGACACGGGGCAGTGAGCACAGGGGGTGATGGGTAAACGGGACACGGTGCGAGTTAGGATACGGGGCAGTGAGCACAGGGGGAGATGGGTGAACGGGACTGGGTGTGAGTTAGGACACGGGGCAGTGAGCACAGTGGGTGATGTTTGAAAGGGACTGGGTGTGAGTTAGGACACGGGGCAGTGTGCACAGGGGTCGATGGGTGAACGGGACTGGGTGTGAGTAAGGACACGGGGCAGTGAGCACAGGGGGTGATGGGTGAACGGGACTGGATGTGAGTTAGGACACGGGGCAGTGAGCACAGGGGGTAATGGGTGAACGGGACTCGGTGCGAGTTAGGACACGGGGCATTGAGCACAGGGGGTGATGGCTGAACGGGACTGGGTGCGGGTTAGGACACGGGGCAGTGATCACAGGGTGTGCTGGGTGAGCGGGATTGGGTGTGAGTTAGGACACGGGTCAGTGAGCACAGGGGGTGATGAGCGAACGGGACTGGGTGTGAGTTAGAACACGGGGCAGCGAGCACAGGGGGTGATGGGTGAACGGGACTTGGTGCGGGTTAGGACACGGGGCAGTGAGCACAGAGGGTGATGTGTGAGCGAGACTGGGTGCGGGTTAGGACACGGGGCAGTGAGCACAGGGGGTGATGGGTGAACGGGACTGGGTGTGAGTTAGGACACGGGGCAGTGAGCACAGGGGGTGATGGGTGAACGGGACTGGATGTGAGTTAGGACACGGGGCAGTGAGCACAGGGGGTGATGGGTGAACGGGACTGGGTGTGAGTTAGGACACGGGGCACTGAGCACAGGGGGTGATGGGTGAACGGGACTTGGTGTGAGTAAGGACACGGGGCAGTGAGCACAGGGGGTGATAGGTGAACGAGACTGGGTGTGAGTTTGGACACGGGGCAGCGAGCACAGGGGGTGATGGGTGAACGGGACTGGGTGTGAGTTAGGACACGGGGCAGTGAGCACAGGGGGTGATGGGTGAACGGGACTCGGTGTGAGTTAGGACACGGGGCAGTGAGCACAGGGGGTGATGGGTAAACGGGACACGGTGCGAGTTAGGATACGGGGCAGTGAGCACAGGGGGTGATGGGTGAACGGGACTGGGTGTGAGTTAGGACACGGGGCAGTGAGCACAGGGGGTGATGGGTGAAAGGGACTGGGTGTGAGTTAGGACACGGGGCAGTGTGCACAGGGGTCGATGGGTGAACGGGACTGGGTGTGAGTAAGGACACGGGGCAGTGAGCACAGGGGGTGATGGGTGAACGGGACTGGGTGTGAGTTAGGACACGGGGCAGTGAGCACAGGGGGTAATGGGTGAACGGGACTCGGTGCGAGTTAGGACACGGGGCAGTGAGCACAGGGGGTGATGGCTGAACGGGACTGGGTGCGGGTTAGGACACGGGGCAGTGAGCAAGGGTGTGCTGGGTGAACGGGACTGGGTGTGAGTTAGGACACGGGTCAGTGAGCACAGGGGGTGATGGGTGAACGGGACTTGGTGCAGGTTAGGACACGGGGCAGTGAGCACAGAGGGTGATGGGTGAGCGGGACTGGGTGCGGGTTAGGACACGGGGCAGTGAGCACAGGGGGTGATGGGTGAACGGGACTGGGTGCGAGTTAGGACACGGGGCAGTGAGCACAGGGGGTGATGGGAGAACGGGACTGGGTGTGAGTTAGGACCCGGGGCAGTGAGCACAGGGGGTGATGGGTGAACGGGACTGGGTGCGAGTTAGGACACGGGGCAGTGAGCACAGGGGGTGATGGGTGAACGGGACTGGGTGTGAGTTAGGACACGGGGCAGTGAGCACAGGGGGTGATGGGTGAACGGGACTGGGTGCGAGTTAGGACACGGGGCAATGAGCACAGGGGGTGATGGGTGAACGGGACTGGGTGTGAGTTAGGACCCGGGGCAGTGAGCACAGGGGGTGATGGGTGAACGGGACTGGGTGCGAGTTAGGACACGGGGCAGTGAGCACAGGGGGTGATGGGTGAACGGGACGGGGTGCGAGTTAGGACACGGGGCAGTGAGCACAGGGGGTGATGGGTGAACGGGACTGGGTGTGAGTTAGGACACGGGGCAGTGAGCACAGGGGGTGATGGGTGAACGGGACCGGGTGCGAGTTAGGACACGGGGCAGTGAGCACAGGGGGTGATGGGTGAACGGGACCGGGTGTGAGTTAGGACACGGGGCAGTGAGAACAGGGGGTGATGGCTGAACGGGACTGGGTGCGGGTTAGGACACGGGGCAGTGAGCAAGGGTGTGCTGGGTGAACGGGACTGGGTGTGAGTTAGGACACGGGTCAGTGAGCACAGGGGTTGATGAGCGAACGGGACTGGGTGTGAGTTAGGACACGGGGCAGCGAGCACAGGGGGTGATGGGTGAACGGGACTTGGTGCAGGTTAGGACACGGGGCAGTGAGCACAGAGGGTGATGGGTGAGCGGGACTGGGTGCGGGTTAGGACACGGGGCAGTGAGCACAGGGGGTGATGGGTGAACGGGACTGGGTGCGAGTTAGGACACGGGGCAGTGAGCACAGGGGGTGATGGGAGAACGGGACTGGGTGTGAGTTAGGACCCGGGGCAGTGAGCACAGGGGGTGATGGGTGAACGGGACTGGGTGCGAGTTAGGACATGGGGCAGTGAGCACAGGGGGTGATGGGTGAACGGGACTGGGTGTGAGTTAGGACACGGGGCAGTGAGCACAGGGGGTGATGGGTGAACGGGACTGGGTGCGAGTTAGGACACGGGGCAGTGAGCACAGGGGGTGATGGGTGAACGGGACTGGGTGTGAGTTAGGACACGGGGCAGTGAGCACAGGGGGTGATGGGTGAACGGGACCGGGTGCGAGTTAGGACACGGGGCAGTGAGCACAGGGGGTGATGGGTGAACGGGACCGGGTGTGAGTTAGGACACGGGGCAGTGAGCACAGGGGGTGATGGGTGAACGGGACTGGGTGTGAGTTAGGACGCGGGGCAGTGAGCACAGGGGGTGATGGGTGAACGGGACTGGGTGTGAGTTAGGACACGGGGCAGTGAGCACAGGGGGTGATGGGTGAACGGGACTGGGTGTGAGTTAGGACCCGGGACAGTGAGCACAGGGGGTGATGGGTGAACGGGACTGGGTGTGAGTTAGGATACGGGGCAGTGAGCACAGGGGGTGATGGGTGAACGGGACTGGGTGTGAGTTAGGACACGGGGCAGTGAGCACAGGGGCTGATGGGTGAACGGGACTGGGTGCGAGTTAGGACACGGGGCAGTGAGCACTGGGGGTGATGGGTGAACGGGACTGGGTGTGAGTTAGGACACGGGGCAGTGATCACAGGGGGTGATGGGTGATCGGGACTGGGTGTGAGTTAGGACACGGGGCAGGGAGCACAGGGGGTGGTGGGTGAACGGGACTGGGTGTGAGTTGGGACACGGGGCAGTGAGCACAGGGGGTGATGGGTGAACGGGACTGGGTGTGAGTTGGGACACGGGGCAGCGAGCACAGGGGGTGATGGGTGAACGGGACTGGGTGTGAGTTGGGACACGGGGCAGCGAGCACAGGGGGTGGTGGGTGAACGGGACTGGGTGTGAGTTAGGACACGGGGCAGTGAGCACAGGGGGTGGTGGGTGAACGGGACTGGGTGTGAGTTAGGACACGGGGCAGTGAGCACAGGGGGTGATGGGTGAACGGGACTGGGTGTGAGTTAGGACACGGGGCAGTGAGCACAGGGGGCGATGGGTGAACGGGACTGGGTGTGAGTTAGGACACGGGGCAGTGAGCACAGAGGGTGATGGGTGAACGGGACTGGGTGTGAGTTAGGACACGGGGCAGTGAGCACAGGGGGTGGTGGGTGAACGGGACTGGGTGTGAGTTAGGACACGGGTCAGACGGAGTGAATACACATGCTGAAGATGGGCTGCTGAGATTTTAGTGTTTTTAGTGTCTAAAGTGGGGAAAAAAAGTTTCATTTCATTTCAATTTTTAAAAAGGTTTTAAAATTAAATTTAGTTCTAGTTAAGTTAGTTTAGTTTAGGTTAGTTTAAGTTTAGATTAGTCTAGACAAAGTAGAGAAGGAAAAGACTGCCAGAAAGACTACCAAAGAAAAAAAAACCCAGAGGAAAATAGAGGAAAAAAAAAAGCCAAAGCAAAAAAAAAAAAAGAAACAAGAGAAGAACTACACAAACCAGTGAACGGCAGCCACACGGGGCTTCAGCAGCGGTGGTTGAGTCGGCGGCATCGGGACCGAGTTCGAGGAGGCGAGGTGACTCGGGCCGCAGCCCAGCGGTCCAGCAACCGGCACAGCCGAGGGGACTTGGGCCGCATCCCAGAAATCGGCACAGCCGAGGAGATCCGGAACGCAGCCCGGCAATCGGCACAGCGGAGAGGACTCGGGCCGCATCGCAGAAATCGGCACAGCCGAGGAGATTCGGAACGCAGCCCGGAAATCCAGCAATCAGCACAGCCGAGGGGACTCGGGCCACAGCCCAACAATCCAGCACGGGAAAGGCCCGAGGAGCCAGGCCAGCAGGCACAGAGACCTCTGAGGAGAAGGAGAGCAACCAGAAGGCTCGCAACCAAGACCGTGAGTACAGGGCCCAGGGAGGGAGGCCCAGGGAAAGGCCCGAGGAGCCAGGCCGAAACAGAGGCCCAGAGACCTCTGAGGGGAGGGGAACAGCCCGAAGGCACCGGGAAACAGTGGCTCACAGACTCAGACCTGAGAAGGGTGAACCCAGGAGCCGAGGCCCAGGGACCACGGGGTCGGAGAGGGGGACCGGGAAAGTTCGCGAACAGGGAGAGGGTAACACCAAACCCGGGGCCCCAGAAAAGCTTATTCTAAGATCAACAATACTTTACCAAAAATGAGCGAATCAGAAGATCCACAACAGCCCCGCTTCCAGATTCCCCCCAACACCACAAAAAAAGCTATAAAAACGATCAAGCATGCTCAGATGAGAGAAAAACCAGAAACTCTCTTTACTGACTGTTACAACAATGGGACAAAAAGTAACCTCATATTCTACTCAGATCAGCCAGCGGCTTGGATCAGAGCAATAAAATCACACTATACCAGTGTTAAGCTAAAAAATACCGCAAATGGGTCCATAATGAAAATTAACACACCAGGAGACAGTTCAATCACGACTGTCAACACGTACAATACCGGAACAATATTAGTGCAAGGCAACCTCGACAAATTTGCAACGGCCTTCAGGACACTGAAAAGATCAACTACGAGGGGAATGAACAGCCCCAGAGTGGCCCGCACTCCCCCCAACATTGACAACTTACCAGGAGAAAATCTGCATGGTCAAGGGATGAATGAGCCACACAGTTCAAACCAGACACTAACCCCGGGGAACCACAGCCACACGATACAACTGACAAACCCCAGCATAACTACCACGGAGGAAGCCACACATAGTTCCCCTACCATTCCCAGCCCACCAAGAGAAGAGCAGCATAGCCAGGAAGTGAGTGAGCCTTCCAGGGCCGACCAGCTTAGCCAGGAAGTGAGTGAGCCTTCCAGGGCCGACCAGACACATACCCCGGGATCACACAGCCAGATACAACCAAAAGATAAATTTAATCAATTAGAGATAGAGATGGTTAAACTTAGAGAGGAGGTCCTCAAATTGAATGACAAACAAAAGCAGGAGAGGGAGAGACACAAGAGAGAGCTGAATAGACTTGATAACCAGGTGAATCTACTTAAGAATCAGGTGAAAGAGCTGCAGGAAAAAGAAGAGAGCCATAGAGGAGAGAAAACACCATTAGACCAGCAACCAGAGACTAGAGATAAGACAAGACAGAGCCGGACGGAACGGCTGCACTCCCACACGGAACAAAAGCAACAGACACACAATACAAGGGGTGCCACACAGACCGACCAGCATGCTGACTCGCAATCTTCCCCCACCACCATGGAACCACAAGCGAGCCGCTCACAAGAGGTACGCACACACCAGACACCCCAGCCCAGCACACACACTATGAGTCCAGGCGAAAGCCACCAGACAGTAAACACAAACAAGGCTGACGTCGTAATACTCATAGACTCAAATGGGAAATTTCTATGGGAGAAAAAGCTCTTCCCTAGAAGTAAAGTAGAAAAGATTTGGTGCCCAACAACAGACAGAGCCATGGGATGGCTGACCAAAGCCAGATTAGGCTCCCCCCAACACATAATAATACACACGGGCACAAATGACCTAAAGGCCAAACAGAAAGAGGTAGCAACATCGCTCAGAGCAATGATTAGGAAGGCAAGCAGTACATTTCCAAACACTAGAATCACTGTTTCCACAATATTGCCGAGAACAGACTTCAACAACAACACAATTCATGAGATAAATGCCAGCATAGCAACAGAATGCGAATCAAACCACAACGTACACCTGGCCCAACACCCCACCCTCGATGAAGAATGTCTTTACGACCACGTCCACATCCAAAGGCAAAAAATATCGATCTTTGCTAAAGCCCTGAAGGACGTCGCTTTTAACCGGGTCCATACCCAGACTCCAAGAGGACCCCCCCCCGACCACCAGAGATCAGCGGGGTACATATCAGGAACACTACAAAGACCACCACCACACCAACCGAGACCGGAGAGGATCCCCATGCAAAACAACATTATCAGACCTGCACCACTCCTGTCCCACAGGGGAATAGGACCGCTACCAGCCAGACAGAGGGAGAGATGCACAGGACGTACGCAATACCTCAGACAGAAACAATCCATTAAGAGACAATAAGCAGATGTGCAGCAGCATCTACTTCCGCCTTATGGATCAAGGACTAATTAATAGAAAGAACTGTAACCAAATTGTATTAACTTTTGTAGACAACTGGGGTGATCTTTTTTTTCCCCACACTTAGACACGACAAACACGTACCACTCTTTAACCTATCATAGAAAAAGATAAAACTTAACATGAAATCCTTATATATTTCGACCTGGAATATCCAAGGTCTACGCTCTTCACTGCGAGAAGTGAAGAGTAGGACCCCAGAGTTCATAGAGGAAACTAAAGATCTAGATATTATCATTTTACAGGAAACTTGGTATAAAGGAAAAGGACACACCGGCTGTCCCCAAGGGTACACTGAGCTAGTGGTCCCCTCCAATAAATTACCAAGTGTAACCCAAGGCAGAGACTCCGGAGGCATACTGATCTGGTTTAAAACAGAACTTAAGAATTACATCAAATTTATAAAAAAGGGCGAAAACCATATGTGGCTCAAACTTGAGAGGGAGATTATCTCAAACACCCAAGATGTTTACATTTGCGCACTTTATATCCCTCCAATCGATTCCCCGTACTACAAAGAGGACACCTTCTCCAACATGGAGGGGGAAATTATCCAATACCAGGCCCAGGGGAACGTGTTGATCTGTGGGGACCTCAATTCAAGAACGGGCGAAGAACCAGACTTCACCAATAATCAGGGAAACAATTACGTATTCGGGAATAACCACTTTGACATCCCTTCCCTTCCATACAGGCATAACTGCGACAAGCAGTCAAATACCAATGGTAAACAGCTACTACAGCTCTGTCGAAACCTGGGTCTGTACATTGTCAATGGTAGGTTCATAGGAGACCTCCTAGGAAGATCGACCTACTGCTCACCTCTTGGCTGCAGCACAGTAGACTATATGATTACAGACTTGGACCCATCCTCTTTCAGAGCATTCACAGTCAAACCACAAACAACACTGTCAGATCACAGTCAAATTACTATGTTTCTCAAAAAGACAGAAACAAACAACATAGAAACACAACCCAGTAAACTGTACAACACCAAAAAATCGTACAGATGGGCCAAAAACGACACGGAAAAATACCAGAAAACAATTAGCAATGCATCAACTCAAGCTCTCTTAGACACCTTTCTGGATAACATATACACTCACAATAAAGAAGGCGTAAACCGGGCAGTTAGTAAACTAAACAATATTTTTGATAATTTGGCAACAAATGCAAACTTGAAAGCTCGCAAGAACAAACCCAAAACAAAAAACTATGAAAAATGGTTTGACCATGATTGCCATAACATGAGGAAAAAACTTAGAAAACTATCAAACCAAAAACACAGACATCCAGAAAACGAGGAATTACGCCTTACTTATTGTCAGACGCTAACACAATACAGAAACACACTCAGGACCAAAAAAGAGCAATTTATTAAGAATACACTCAGCTCCATGGAGGAATCCATTGAGTCGAATTGTTTCTGGGACAACTTGAAAACACTACACAAAAAACAACACGACGATTTGTCCATTCAAAATGGGGACACATGGGTAAACCACTTTGAAAAATTATACCAGAAAAACACACTAGGACCAGAGCAACACCAAATACGCAAAAAACTTGAAAAGCTTGAAATGGCCATAAAAGATAACCAAAACCCGCTAGACGCCATAATAACAGAAAAAGAACTTCTTGAAAAACTCAAGGACCTGCGACCAGGAAAAGCTTGCGGGACAGACAGCATACTAAACGAGATGATTAAACACGCAGACGACAAACTGAAACTGGCTATCCTAAAACTCTTCAACTTGGTTCTGAGTGTCGGTTATTTCCCTGACATCTGGAACAAAGGACTCATAACACCCATATACAAAAGTGGGGACAAAATCGACCCAAACAACTATCGAGGCATCTGTGTTAACAGTAACCTGGGGAAGGTATTCTGTAGCATCATAAACAAAAGACTTATAAACTTCCTTGAAGAGCACAATGTCTTGAGTAAAAGCCAAATTGGATTCCTGCCAAACTATAGAACATCCGATCATATCTTCACCCTACAGACCCTAATTGACAAACACGTTCACCATAACAAAAGCAAAATCTACGCATGCTTTGTAGATTTCCAGAAGGCTTTCGACTCCATCTGGCATGACGGTTTATTCCTGAAACTTATCGAAAGCGGGGTAGGAGGTAAAACATATGATGTAATTAAATCAATGTATACAAACAATAAATGTGCAGTTAAAATTGGAGACAAACAAACAAAATACTTCCCACAGGGGCGGGGGGTGACGCAGGGCTCGCCAATCTCACCGACACTCTTTAATATTTACATTAATGGATTGGCAAAACTACTTGAACAATCTACAGCACCCGGCCTCACCCTATACTGTGCAATGAGAAGGGACTAATCAGTAATCTTGTTGTACGGGGACCCTTGGGTCAGAGCGATCATAACATGATCGATTTCTCACTCGAAATGGAGAGCGAAGAAATTGACTCAGAGACTAAGGTCCTGAATTTAAACAAGGGGAATTATGATGCCATGAGACGGGAACTGAGTAGGTCTGATTGGACAACGTTCCTGGGAGGACTGGAGGTAGATAAACAATGGCAAACATTTAAAGATAGAATGACAAAATTGCAAAAATTGTTTATACCAATCTGGCATAAAAGGAAATCTAAAAAGGTGACTCAACCGTGGATAACAGGGGAAATTAGAGACAGCATAAAATCCAAAGATAGGGCGTATAAAATAGCCAAAAAAAGCGCCAGAGCGGAAGATTGGGAACAGTTTAAGATAGAGCAAAGGAGGGCAAAGGGCATAATCAAGAGGGGCAAAATAGCTTACGAAAACAAGCTGGCGGAAAATATAAAAACTAACTCCAAAAGCTTTTATAAGTATATCAAAAGGAAAAGACTGGTGAAAACCAAAGTTGGTCCATTGCAGTCAGATACGGGGGAATATATAATGGGAAATAAGGAAATGGCAGATCAACTAAATGCATACTTTGGGTCAGTCTTTACGAAGGAAGACACAAAAAACCTCCCTGGGATATCGGGAAAAATAGGGACATTGGCAAAGGAGGAACTGACGCAAATCAATATCTCTAAGGATATGGTGTTAAGGAAGCTAAAGGGATTGAAGGTGGACAAATCCCCAGGGCCTGATAACATGCATCCTAGGGTACTGAAGGAGGTGGCCCTAGAGATAGCGGATGCACTAAGGATGATTTTTCAGAATTCATTAGACTCGGGAACAGTGCCCATGGATTGGAGGGTAGCTAACGTTACCCCACTATTCAAAAAGGGGGGTAGGGAAAAAGCAGGTAATTACAGACCTGTAAGCCTTACATCAGTTGTGGGCAAAATGCTGGAGTCCATCATTAAGGATGAAATAGCGGAGCACTTAGCAAATGGGGACAGGATAGGACAGAGTCAACATGGATTTACAAAGGGTAAATCGTGCTTGACTAATCTATTGGAATTTTTTGAGGGAGTAACTGGTAGAATAGATGGGGGAGAGCCAGTAGATGTGGTGTACCTGGACTTCCAAAAGGCCTTCGATAAGGTCCCACATAAAAGATTAGCATGGAAAATTGAGGCTCATGGGATAAAGGGGAAAGTATTGGCGTGGATAGGGAACTGGCTGTCAGATAGAAAACAGAGAGTTGGAATAAACGGCTCATTTTCTGAATGGCAGGCAGTAACAAGTGGGGTACCACAGGGATCTGTCCTGGGCCCCCAGCTGTTCACAATTTACATTAATGACCTGGATCAGGGAGTCGGATGCAGCATTTCCAAATTTGCAGACGACACTAAACTAGGAGGGGGGGTGGGCTCAGAGGAAGAGACCAGGAAGCTCCAGAGCGATTTGGACAGACTGGGCGATTGGGCGGATAAATGGCAGATGCACTATAATGTGGACAAGTGCGAAGTTATCCACCTTGGGTGCAGGAACGGGAGGGCAAATTATTATTTAAATGGCAATAGATTGGGAGAGGGGGAAGTACAGAGAGACCTGGGTGTTCTTGTACACCAGTCACTGAAGGCGAGCATGCAGGTGCAACAGGCGGTCAAGAAGGCAAACGGTATGCTGGCCTTCATAGCAAAAGGGTTAGAATACAGGAACAGGGATACCTTGCTGCAGCTGTACAGGGCACTGGTGAGACCACACCTCGAGTACTGTGTACAGTTTTGGTCGCCTCATCTGAGGAAGGATGTTCTTGCCATGGAGGGGGTGCAGCGGCGATTCACCAGGCTGATACCAGGAATGGCGGGAATGACCTATGAGGAGAGACTATGTAGTTTAGGGATGTACACACTGGAGTTTAGAAGATTGAGAGGGGACCTCATAGAAGTGTATAAAATTCTGACAGGTCTAGACAGACTGGATGCAGAAGGAATGTTTCCCTTGGCGGGTGAGAACAGAACTAGAGGACATAATTTAAGGATAAGGGCTAAACCATTTAGGACAGAGATGAGGGGGAATTTCTTCACTCAGAGAGTGGTGAACCTGTGGAACTCATTGCCACAGAGGGCAGTGTACGCCAGCTCATTAAATATATTTAAGAGGGAATTAGATATATTTCTACGGGCAAAAGGGGTTAAGGGTTACGGAGAGAAGGCGGGGACGGGATACTGAATTAAAGGATCAGCCATGATCTCATTGAATGGCGGAGCAGGCACGAAGGGCCGAATGGCCTACTCCTGCTCCTATCTTCTATGTATCTATCTATGTATATGAATCCAAGGTTAAATTCCTCCTCTATGCCGACGACCTGGTTCTGCTGTCACCAACTAAGGAGGGTCTACAGCAGAACCTGGACCTGCTGGAGTCGTACTGCCAGACTTGGGCCCTGACAATAAATCCCCAAAAAACCAAAGTCCTTGTGTTCCAGCAAAGATCCAAACAACATGGACCCACAATAAATTTCACAGTAGGAACAACCAAAATTGAACAAACCACTCACTACACATACTTGGGCTTAAAAATCAGTTCTACGGGAAACTTCAAACTGGCTGTGAATGAACTGAAAGAGAAAGCAAGAAGGGCTTTCTATGCCATCAAAAAATCAATCCAAATAGAAATCCCAATTAGCATTTGGCTCAAAATTTTCAAATCAGTAATTGAACCAATTGCACTCTATGGCAGTGAGGTCTGGGGACCACTAACACAACAAGATTTTGCAAAATGGGACAAACACCCAGTTGAGATCCTACATGCGGAATTCTGTAAAAGTATCCTCCGGACTCAAAGGAAAACAGTAAACAACGCATGCAGGGCGGAACTAGGCCAATACCCATTAATAATCACTATCCAAAAAAGAGCCACCAAATTTTGGAATCACCTACAAATGAGCAACCCCCAATGCTATCACTACGACGCCCTGAAATGCCAAGAGCTGACCATAAAGAAGAATACCCTCAGTCAACTAGTCCTGGGACTCAATAAAGTAACTAATAACAATACTAACAATAACCAGCCCCAGGACAGTGACAGGGTAACACAAAGAATTCGACCCAACACAATCGTCGCTAAGCAAAAGGAAAAATATCTGTCATATTGGGCAGAAACAACAAAAACCCAAAGCAAACTCAATTGCTACTTGGCCCTAAACAGACAATACAACATAGCTGATTACCTGACCATGGTAAAGGATAACAAACTGAGAAGAACCTTGACAAGGTACAGACTTAGCGAACATAGCCTAGCGATCGAAAAAGGCAGACACAGGCAGACCAGGCTGCCAAGAGAAGACAGGATATGCTCTCACTGCAGTCAGGGAGTAGTTGAGACAGAGATGCACTTCCTCACAGCCTGTGGAAAATATCAGGGCATCAGAGAGAATTTCTATCAAAAATTCTCACAAATATGCCCTGAATTCAGAAATCTGACTGACAACCAAAAACTCCCATTCCTACTGGGGGAGGAGAGAAGCTGTGTAACACTGGCGGCACACTATGTTACAACTTGCCATGAACAGAGGGACAACCAGTAAACTAAGACAAGAGGAGATATAAACAAGGCGAAAATATATTTATAAACTCAGGGATATACCTGTTTATACACTGTATGAATGGAACCGCGTTTATGTGTTCAACCATAAATGTATTTTGATGCTTTGGCAACATAAGATGTACCTTATCATGCCAATAAAGCGATTTGTATTGTATTATTGTATTGTATTGATGGGTGAACGGGACTGGGAGCGAGTTAGGACACGGGGCAGTGAGCACAGGGGGTGATGGGTGAACGGGACTGGGTGTGAGTTAGGACACGGGCAGTGAGCACAGGGGGTGATCGGTGAACGGGACTGGGTGTGAGTTAGGACACGGGGCAGTGAGCACAGGGGGTGATGGGTGAACGGGACTGGGTGCGAGTTAGGACACGGGTCAGTGAGCACAGGGGGTGATGGGTGATCGGGACTGGGAGCGAGTTACGACACGGGGCAGTGAGCACAGGGGGTGATGGGTGAACGGGACTGGGTGCGAGTTAGGACACGGGGCAGTGAGCACAGGGGGTGATGGGTGAACGGGACTGGGTGCGAGTTACGACACGGGGCAGTGAGCACAGGGGGTGATGGGTGAACGGGACTGGGTGCGAGTTACGACACGGGGCAGTGAGCACAGGGGGTGATGGGTGAACGGGACTGGGTGTGAGTTAGGACACGGGGCAGTGAGCACAGGAGTGATGGGTGAACGGGATTGGGTGTGAGTTAGGACACGGGGCAGTGAGCACAGGGGGTGATGGGTGAACGGGACTGGGTGTGAGTTAGGACACGGGGCAGTGAGCACAGAACGTTATGGGTGAACGGGACTGGGTGTGAGTGAGGACACGGGGCAGTGAGCACAGGGGGTGATGGGTGAACGGGACTGGGTGTGAGTTAGGACACAGGGCAGTGAGCACAGGGGGCGATGGGTGAACGGGACTGGGTGTGAGTTAGGACACGGGGCAGTGAGCACAGGGGGCGATGGGTGAACGGGACTTGGTGTGAGTTAGGACACGGGGCAGTCAGCACAGGGGGTGATGGGTGAACGGGACTGGGTGTGAGTTAGGACACGGGGCAGTGAGCACAGGGGGCGATGGGTGAACGGGTCTGGGTGTTAGTTAGGACACGGGGCAGTGAGCACAGGGGGCGATGGGTGAACGGGACTGGGTGCGAGTTAGGACACGGGGCAGTGAGCACAGGGGGTGATGGGTGAACGGGACTGGGTGTGAGTTAGGACACGGGGCAGTGAGCACAGGGGGTGATGGGTGAACGGGACTGGGTGTGAGTTAGGACACGGGGCAGTGAGCACAGGGGGTGATGGGTGAACGGGACTGGGTGTGAGTGAGGACACGGGGCAGTGAGCACAGGGGGTGATGGGTAAATGGGACCGGGTGTGAGTTAGGACACCGGGCAGTGAGCACAGAGGGTGATGGGTGAACGGGACTTGGTGTGAGTTAGGACACGGGGCAGCGAGCAGAGGGGGTGATGGGTGAACGGGACTGGGTGTGAGTTAGGACACGGGGCAGTGAGCACAGGGGGTGATGGGTGAACGGGACTGGGTGTGAGTTAGGACACGGAGCAGTGAGCACTGGGGGTGATGGGTGAACGGGACTGGGTGTGAGTTAGGACACGGGGCAGTGAGCACAGGGGGTGATGGGTGAACGGGACTGGGTGTGAGTTAGGACACGGGGCAGTGAGCACAGGGGGTGATGGGTGAACGGGATTGGGTGTGAGTTAGGACACGGGGCAGTGAGCACAGGGGGTGGTGGGTGAACGGGACTGGGTGTGAGTTAGGACACGGGCAGTGAGCACAGGGGGTGATGGGTGAACGGGACTGGGTGTGAGTTAGGACACGGGGCAGTGAGCACAGAAGGTTATGGGTGAACGGGACTGGGTGTGAGTTAGGACACGGGGCAGTGAGCACAGGAGTGATGGGTGAACAGGATTGGGTGTGAGTTAGGACACGGGGCAGTGAGCACAGAGGGTGATGGGTGAACGGGACTGGGTGTGAGTTAGGACACGGGGCAGTGAGCACAGAAGGTTATGGGTGAACGGGACTGGGTGTGAGTGAGGACACGGAGCAGTGAGCACAGGGGGTGATGGGTGAACGGGACTGGGTGTGAGTGAGGACACGGGGCAGTGAGCAGAGTGGGTGATGGGTGAACGGGATTGGGTGTGAGTTAGGACACGGGGCAGTGAGCACAGTGGGTGATGGGTGAACGGGACTGGGAGAGAGTTAGGACACGGGGCAGTGAGCACAGGGGGTGATGGGTGAACGGGACTGGGTGTGAGTTAGGACACGGGGCAGTGAGCACAGGGGGCGATGGGTGAACGGGACTGGGTGTGAGTTAGGACACGGGGCAGTGAGCACAGGAGGCGATGGGTGAACGGGACTGGGTGTGAGTTCGGAGACGGGGCAGTGAGCACAGGGGGCGATGGGTGAACGGGACTGGGTGCGAGTTAGGACACGGGGCAGTGAGCACAGGGGGTGATGGGAGAATGGGACTCGGTGTGAGTTAGGACCCGGGGCAGTGAGCACAGGGGGTGATGGGTGAACGGGACTGGGTGTGAGTTAGGACACGGGGCAGTGAGCACAGGGGGTGATGGGTGAACGGGACTGGGTGTGAGTTAGGACACGGGGCAATGAGCACAGGGGGTGATGGTGTGAACGGGACTGGCTGCGCTTTAGGACACGGGGCAATGAGCACAGGGGGTGATGGGTGAACGGGACTCGGTGTGAGTTAGGACACGGGGCAGTGAGCACAGGGGGTGATGGGTAAACGGGACACGGTGCGAGTTAGGATACGGGGCAGTGAGCACAGGGGGTGATGGGTGAACGGGACTGGGTGTGAGTTAGGACACGGGGCAGTGAGCACAGGGGGTGATGGTGAACGGGACTCGGTGTGAGTTAGGACACGGGGCAGTGAGCACAGGGGGTGATGGGTAAACGGGACACGGTGCGAGTTAGGATACGGGGCAGTGAGCACAGGGGGTGATGGGTGAACGGGACTGGGTGTGAGTTAGGACACGGGGCAGTGAGCACAGGGGGTGATGGGTGAAAGGCACTGGGTGTGAGTTAGGACACGGGGCAGTGTGCACAGGGGTCCATGGGTGAACGGGACTGGGTGTGAGTAAGGACACGGGGCAGGGAGCACAGGGGGTGATGGGTGAACGGGACTGGGTGTGAGTTAGGACACGGGGCAGTGAGCACAGGGGGTAATGGGTGAACGGGACTCGGTGCGAGTTAGGACACGGGGCAGTGAGCACAGGGGGTGATGGCTGAACGGGACTGGGTGCGGGTTAGGACACGGGGCAGTGAGCACAGGGTGTGCTGGGTGAACGGGACTGGGTGTGAGTTAGGACACGGGTCAGTGAGCACAGGGGTTGATGAGCGAACGGGACTGGGTGTGAGTTAGGACACGGGGCAGCGAGCACAGGGGGTGATGGGTGAACGGGACTTGGTGCAGGTTAGGACACGGGGCAGTGAGCACAGAGGGTGATGGGTGAGCGGGACTGGGTGCGGGTTAGGACACGGGGCAGTGAGCACAGGGGGTGATGGGCGAACAGGACTGGGTGTGAGTTAGGACACGGGGCAGTGAGCACAGGGGGTGATGGGTGAACGGGACTGGGTGTGAGTTAGGACACGGGGCAGTGAGCACAGGGGGTGATGGGTGAACGGGACTGGGTGTGAGTTAGGACACGGGGTAGTGAGCACAGGGGGTGATGGGTGAACGGGACTGGGTGTGAGTTAGGACACGGGGCAGTGAGCACAGGGGGTGATGGGTGAACGGGACTGGGTGTGAGCTAGGACACGGGGCAGTGAGCACAGGGGGTGATGGGTGAACAGGACTGGGTGCGAGTTAGGACACGGGGCAGTGAGCACAGGGGGTGATGGGTGAACGGGACTGGGTGCGATTTAGGACACGGGGCAGTGAGCACAGGGGTTGATGGGTGAACGGGACTGGGTGTGAGTTAGGACACGGGGCAGTGAGCACAGGGGGTGATGGGTGAACGGGACTGGGTGTGAGTTAGGACACGGGGCAGTGAGCACAGGGGGTGATGGGTGAACGGGATTGGGTGTGAGTTAGGACACGGGGCAGTGAGGACAGGGGGTGATGGGTGAACGGGACTCAGTGTGAGTTAGGACATGGGGCAGTGAGCACAGGGGGTGATGGGTGAACGGGATTGGGTGTGAGTTAGGACACGGGGCAGCGAGCACAGGGGGTGATGAGTGAACGGGACTCGGTGTGAGTTAGGACACGGGGCAGTGAGCACAGGGGGTGATGGGTGAACGGGACTGGGTGCGAGTTAGGACACGGGGCAGTGAGCACAGGGGGTGATGGGTGAACGGGACTGGGTGTGAGTTACGACACGGGGCAGTGAGCACAGGGGGTGATGGGTGAACGGGACTGGGTGCGTGTTAGGACACGGGGCAATGAGCACAGGGGGTGATGGGTGAACGGGACTGGGTGTGAGTTTGGACCCGGGGCAGTGAGCACAGGGGGTGATGGGTGAACGGGACTGGGTGCGAGTTTGGACACGGGGCAGTGAGCACAGGGGGTGATGGGTGAACGGGACGGGGTGCGAGTTAGGACACGGGGCAGTGAGCACAGGGGGTGATGGGTGAACGGGACTGGGTGTGAGTTAGGACACGGGGCAGTGAGCACAGGGGGTGATGGGTGAACGGGACCGGGTGCGAGTTAGGACACGGGGCAGTGAGCACAGGGGGTGATGGGTGAACGGGTCTGGGTGTGAGTTAGGACACGGGGCAGTGAGCACAGGGGGTGATGGGTGAACGGGAATGGGTGTGAGTTAGGATACGGGGCAGTGAGCACAGGGGGTGATGGGTGAACGGGACTGGGTGTGAGTTAGGACACGGGGCAGTGAGCACAGGGGGTGATGGGTGAACGGGACTGGGTGTGAGTTAGGACACGGGGCAGTGAGCACAGGGGGTGATGGGTGAACGGGACTGGGTGTGAGTTAGGATACGGGGCAGTGAGCACAGGGGGTGATGGGTGAACGGGACTGGGTGTGAGTTAGGACACGGGGCAGTGAGCACAGGGGCTGATGGGTGAATGGGACTGGGTGCGAGTTAGGACACGGGGCAGTGAGCACTGGGGGTGATGGGTGAACGGGACTGGGGGTGAGTTAGGACACGGGGCAGTGAGCACAGGGGGTGATGGGTGAACGGGATTGGGTGTGAGTTAGGACACGGGGCAGTGAGCACAGGGGGTGGTGTGTGAACGGGACTGGGTGTGAGTTAGGACACGGGGCAGTGAGCACAGGGGGTCATGGGTGAACGGGACTGGGAGCGAGTTAGGACACGGGGCAGTGAGCACAGGGGGAGATGGGTGAACGGGACTGGGTGTGAGTGAGGACACGGGCAGAGAGCACAGGGGGTGACGGGTGAACGGGACTGGGTGTGAGTTAGGACACGGGGCAGTGAGCACAGAGGGTGATGGGTGATCGGGACTGGGAGCGAGTTACGACACGGGGCAGTGAGCACAGGAGTGATGGGTGAACGGGATTGGGTGTGAGTTAGGACACGGGGCAGTTAGCACAGGGGGTGATGGGTGAATGGGACTGGGTGTGAGTTAGGACACGGGGCAGTGAGCACAGAAGGTTATGGGTGAATGGGACTGGGTGTGAGTGAGGACACGGGGCAGTGAGCACAGGGGGTGATGGGTGAACGGGACTGGGTGTGAGTTAGGACACGGGGCAGTGAGCACAGGGGGTGATGGGTGAACGGGACTGGGAGTGAGTTAGGACACGGGGCAGTGAGCACAGGGGGTGATGGGTGAACGGGACTGGGTGTGAGTTAGGACACGGGGCAGTGAGCACTGGGGGTGATGGGTGAACGGGACTGGGTGTGAGTTAGGACACGGGGCAGTGAGCACAGGGGGTGATGGGTGAACGGGATTGGGTGCGAGTTAGGACACGGGGCAGTGAGCACAGGGGGTGGTGGGTGAACGGGACTGGGTGTGAGTTAGGACACGGGGCAGTGAGCACAGGGGGTGATGGGTGAACGGGACTGGGTGTGAGTTAGGACACGGGCAGTGAGCACAGGGGGTGATGGGTGAATGGGACTGGGTGTGAGTTAGGACACGGGGCAGTGAGCACAGGGGGTGATGGGTGATCGGGACTGGGAGCGAGTTACGACACGGGGCAGTGAGCACAGGAGTGATGGGTGAACGGGATTGGGTGTGAGTTAGGACACGGGGCAGTGAGCACAGAGGGTGATGGGTGAACGGGAGTGGGTGTGAGTTAGGACACGGGGCAGTGAGCACAGAAGGTTATGGGTGAACGGGACTGGGTGTGAGTGAGGACACGGGGCAGTGAGCACAGGGGGTGATGGGTGAACGGGACTGGGTGTGAGTGAGGACACGGGGCAGTGAGCACAGGAGTGATGGGTGAACGGGATTGGGTGTGAGTTAGGACACGGGGCAGTGAGCACAGGGGGTGATGGGTGAACGGGACTGGGAGAGAGTTAGGACACGGGGCAGTGAGCACAGGGGGTAATGGGTGAACGGGACTGGGTGTGAGTTAGGAGACGGGGCAGTGAGCACAGGGGGCGATGGGTGAACGGGACTGGGTGTGAGTTAGGACAAAGGGCAGTGAGCACAGGGGGCGATGGGTGAACGGGACTGGGTGTGAGTTCGGAGACGGGGCAGTGTGCACAGGGGGCGATGGGTGAACGGGACTGGGTGCGAGTTAGGACACGGGGCAGTGAGCACAGGGGGTGATGGGAGAACGGGACTCGGTGTGAGTTAGGACCCGGGGCAGTGAGCACAGGCGGTGATGGGTGAACGGGACTTGGTGCGAGTTAGGACACGTGGCAGTGAGCACAGGGGGTGATGGGTGAACGGGACTGGGTGTGAGTTAGGACACGGGGCAGTGAGCACAGGGGGTGATGGGTGAACGGGACTGGGTGTGAGTTAGGACACGGGGCAGTGAGCACAGGGGGTGATGGGTGAACGGGACTGGGTGTGAGTTAGGACACGGGGCAGTGAGCACAGGGGGTGATGGGTGAACGGGACTGGCTGCGCTTTAGGACACGGGGCAGTGAGCACAGGGGGTGATGGGTGAACGGGATTGGGTGTGAGTTAGGACACGGGGCAATGAGCACAGGGGGTGATGGGTGAACGGGACTGGGTGTGAGTTAGGACCCGGGGCAGTGAGCACAGGGGGTGATGGGTGAACGGGACTGGGTGCGAGTTAGGACACGGGGCAGTGAGCACAGAAGGTTATGGGTGAACGGGACTGGGTGTGAGTGAGGACACGGGGCAGTGAGCACAGGGGGTGATGGGTGAACGGGACTGGGTGTGAGTTAGGACACGGGGCAGTGAGCACAGGGGGTGATGGGTGAATGGGACTGGGTGTGAGTTAGGACACGGGGCAGTGAGCACAGGGGGTGATGGGTGAACGGGATTGGGTGTGAGTTAGGGCACGGGGCAGTGAGCACAGGGGGTGATGGGTGAACGGGTCTGGGTGTGAGTTAGGACACGGGGCAGTGAGCACAGGGGGTGATGGGTGAACAGGAGTTGGTGTGAGTTAGGACACGGGGCAGTGAGCACAGGGGATGATGGGTGAACGGGACTGGGTGTGAGTTAGGACACGGGGCAGTGAGCACAGGGGGTGATGGGTGAACGGGACTGGGTGTGAGTTAGGACACGGGGCAGTGAGCACAGCGGGTGGTGGGTGAACGGGACTGGGTGTGAGTTGGGACACGGGGCAGCGAGCACAGGGGGTGATGGGTGAACGGGACGGGGTGTGAGTTAGGACAAAGGGCAGTGAGCACAGGGGGCGATGGGTGAACGGGACTGGGTGTGAGTTCGGAGACGGGGCAGTGTGCACAGGGGGCGATGGGTGAACGGGACTGGGTGCGAGTTAGGACACGGGGCAGTGAGCACAGGGGGTGATGGGAGAACGGGACTCGGTGTGAGTTAGGACCCGGGGCAGTGAGCACAGGCGGTGATGGGTGAACGGGACTTGGTGCGAGTTAGGACACGTGGCAGTGAGCACAGGGGGTGATGGGTGAACGGGACTGGGTGTGAGTTAGGACACGGGGCAGTGAGCACAGGGGGTGATGGGTGAACGGGACTGGGTGTGAGTTAGGACACGGGGCAGTGAGCACAGGGGGTGATGGGTGAACGGGACTGGGTGTGAGTTAGGACACGGGGCAGTGAGCACAGGGGGTGATGGGTGAACGGGACTGGCTGCGCTTTAGGACACGGGGCAGTGAGCACAGGGGGTGATGGGTGAACGGGATTGGGTGTGAGTTAGGACACGGGGCAATGAGCACAGGGGGTGATGGGTGAACGGGACTGGGTGTGAGTTAGGACCCGGGGCAGTGAGCACAGGGGGTGATGGGTGAACGGGACTGGGTGCGAGTTAGGACACGGGGCAGTGAGCACAGAAGGTTATGGGTGAACGGGACTGGGTGTGAGTGAGGACACGGGGCAGTGAGCACAGGGGGTGATGGGTGAACGGGACTGGGTGTGAGTTAGGACACGGGGCAGTGAGCACAGGGGGTGATGGGTGAATGGGACTGGGTGTGAGTTAGGACACGGGGCAGTGAGCACAGGGGGTGATGGGTGAACGGGATTGGGTGTGAGTTAGGGCACGGGGCAGTGAGCACAGGGGGTGATGGGTGAACGGGTCTGGGTGTGAGTTAGGACACGGGGCAGTGAGCACAGGGGGTGATGGGTGAACAGGAGTTGGTGTGAGTTAGGACACGGGGCAGTGAGCACAGGGGATGATGGGTGAACGGGACTGGGTGTGAGTTAGGACACGGGGCAGTGAGCACAGGGGGTGATGGGTGAACGGGACTGGGTGTGAGTTAGGACACGGGGCAGTGAGCACAGCGGGTGGTGGGTGAACGGGACTGGGTGTGAGTTGGGACACGGGGCAGCGAGCACAGGGGGTGATGGGTGAACGGGACGGGGTGTGAGTTAGGACACGGGGCAGTGAGCACAGGGGGTGGTGGGTGAACGGGACTGGGTGTGAGTTGGGACACGGGGCAGCGAGCACAGGGGGTGATGGGTGAACGGGACTGGGTGTGAGTTAGGACACGGGGCAGTGAGCACAGGGGGTGGTGGGTGAACGGGACTGGGTGTGAGTTAGGACACGGGGCAGTGAGCACAGGGGGTGGTGGGTGAACGGGACTGGGTGTGAGTTAGGACACGGGGCAGTGAGCACAGGGGGTGATGGGTGAACGGGACTGGGAGCGAGTTAGGACACGGGGCAGTGAGCACAGGGGGTGATGGGTGAACGGGACTGGGTGTGAGTTAGGACACGGGGCAGTGAGCACAGGGGGTGATGGGTGAACGGGACTGGGTGTGAGTTAGGACACGGGCAGTGAGCACAGGGGGTGATGGGTGAACGGGACTGGGTGTGAGTTAGGACACGGGGCAGTGAGCACTGGGGGTGATGGGTGAACGGGAGTGGGGGTGAGTTAGGACACGGGGCAGTGAGCACAGGGGGTGATTGGTGAACGGGATTGGGTGTGAGTTAGGACACGGGGCAGTGAGCACAGGGGGTGGTGTGTGAACGGGACTGGGTGTGAGTTAGGACACGGGGCAGTGAGCACAGGGGGTGATGGGTGAACGGGACTGGGAGCGAGTTAGGACACGGGACAGTGAGCACAGGGGTGATGGGTGAACGGGACTGGGTGTGAGTTAGGACACGGGCAGAGAGCACAGGGAGTGACGGGTGAACGGGACTGGGTGTGAGTTAGGACACGGGGCAGTGAGCACAGGGGGTGATGGGTGATCGGGACTGGGAGCGAGTTACGACACGGGGCAGTGAGCACAGGAGTGATGGGTGAACGGGATTGGGTGTGAGTTAGGACACGGGGCAGTGAGCACAGGTGGTGATGGATGAATGGGACTTGGTGTGAGTTAGGACACGGGGCAGTGAGCACAGAAGGTTATGGGTGAACGGGACTGGGTGTGAGTTAGGACACGGGGCAGTGAGCACAGAGGGTGATGGGTGAACGGGACTGGGTGTGAGTTAGGACACGGGGCAGTGAGCACAGAAGGTTATGGGTGAACGGGACTGGGTGTGAGTGAGGACACGGGGCAGTGAGCACAGGGGGTGATGGGTGAACGGGACTGGGTGTGAGTGAGGACACGGGGCAGTGAGCACAGGGGGTGATGGGTGAACGGGGCTGGGTGTGAGTTAGGACACGGGGCAGTGAGCACTGGAGGTGATGGGTGAACAGGACTGGGTGTGAGTTAGGACACGGGGCAGTGAGCACAGGAGTGATGGGTGAACGGGATTGGGTGTGAGTTAGGACACGGGGCAGTGAGCACAGGGGGTGATGGGTGAACGGGACTGGGAGAGAGTTAGGACACAGGGCAGTGAGCACAGGGGGTGATGGGTGAACGGGACTGGGTGTGAGTTAGGACACGGGGCAGTGAGCACAGGGGGCGATGGGTGAACGGGACTGGGTGTGAGTTAGGACACGGGGCAGTGAGCACAGGGGGTGATGGGTGAACGGGACTGGGTGTGAGTTAGGACACGGGGCAGTGAGCACAGGGGGTGTTGGGTGAACGGGACTGGGTGTGAGTTAGGACACGGGGCAGTGAGCACAGGGGGCGATGGGTGAACGGGACTGGGTGTGAGTTAGGACACAGGGCAGTGAGCACAGGGGGTGTTGGGTGAACGGGACTGGGTGTGAGTTTGGACACGGGGCAGTGAGCACAGGGGGCGATGGGTGAACGGGTCTGGGTGTTAGTTAGGACACGGGGCAGTGAGCACGGGGGCGATGGGTGAACGGGACTGGGTGTGAGTTAGGACACGGGGCAGTGAGCACAGGGGGAGATGGGTGAACGGGACTGGGTGTGAGTTAGGACACGGGGCAGTGAGCACAGGGGGTGATGGGTGAACGGGACTGGGTGTGAGTTAGGGCACGGGGCAATGAGCACAGGGGGTGATGGGTGAACGGGTCTGGGTGTGAGTTAGGACACGGGGCAGTGAGCACAGGGCGTGATGGGTGAACAGGACTTGGTGTGAGTTAGGACACGGGGCAGTGAGCACAGGGGGTGATGGGTGAACGGGACTGGGTGTGAGTTAGGACACGGGCAGTGAGCACAGGGCGTGATGGGTGAACAGGACTTGGTGTGAGTTAGGACACGGGGCAGTGAGCACAGGGGGTGATGGGTGAACGGGACTGGGTGTGAGTTGGGACACGGGGCAGCGAGCACAGGGGGTGGTGGGTGAACGGGACTGGGTGTGAGTTAGGACACGGGGCAGTGAGCACAGGGGGTGGTGGGTGAACGGGACTGGGTGTGAGTTAGGACACGGGGCAGTGAGCACAGGGGGTGATGGGTGAACGGGACTGGGAGCGAGTTAGGACACGGGGCAGTGAGCACAGGGGGTGATGGGTGAACGGGACTGGGTGTGAGTTAGGACACGGGGCAGTGAGCACAGGGGGTGATGGGTGAACGGGACTGGGTGTGAGTTAGGACACGGGGCAGTGAGCACAGGGGCTGATGGGTAAACGGGACCGGGTGTGAGTTAGGACACGGGGCAGCGAGCACAGGGGGTGATGGGTGAACGGGACTGGGTGTGAGTTAGGACACGGGGCAGTGAGCACAGGGGGTGATGGGTGAACGGGACTGGGTGTGAGTTAGGACACGGGGCAGTGAGCACTGGGGGTGATGGGTGAACGGGACTGGGTGTGAGTTAGGACACGGGGCAGTGAGCACAGGGGGTGATGGGTGAACGGGACTGGGTGTGAGTTAGGACACGGGGCAGTGAGCACAGGACGTGATGGGTGCACAGGACTTGGTGTGAGTTCGGACATGGGGCAGTGAGCACAGGGGGTGATGGGTGAACGGGACTGGGTGTGAGTTAGGACACGGGGCAGTGAGCACAGGGGGAGGTGGGTGAACGGGACTGGGTGTGAGTTAGGACACGGGGCAGTGAGCACAGAGGGTGATGGGTGAACGGGACTGGGTGTGAGTTAGGACACGGGGCAGTGAGCACAGCGGGTGATGGGTGTGGTAAACCACTGTATTGTATATTGCCACCTCTGGGTGGCGCTGTGTATGGAGGCATGCCTCAGCTGACTCCACCCACCACTGTGTGGGTTTCGTTCAGACTTGTTCAGTCACTCACGAAGAAGCATGGTCTCTTCTTAGCTAATAAAAGCCTTATTCATCTCTTCTTTCGACTCATCATCTCTTCTTCAACTCATCACCTTTTATGAAGTAATTGATAAGCGTATCAATTTTATTAGCTAAAAGTTAAATGGCGACACCTGAGGAGCAACAACAGCAACGGATACAGCAGACATTGCTGAGAGCCCTCAGACCACCACGCCTGGACCTCGACCCTCAAGATGTGGGTGCATCAGCCAAGTTTGAACACTGGCTGAGCTGCTTTGAATCCTTCCTCGCAATCTCACAGGTTACAGAGGAGGATCACAAACTGAAAATTTTGACCGCCCAGGTGAGCCATCAAGTATATATGCTAATCCGGGACTCTAATACGTACGTGGCGGCCCTCGAGCTACTAAAAGGGCAATATACGCGCCCAGTGAACACAATTTACGCCCGACACCTCTTGGGATCCCGCAGGCAGCAACCGGGAGAATCGGTAGGGGCATTTGCACGGGCGCTACTGGCACTCTGCAGAGACTGCGATTGTAAAGCGGTAACGGCTGTGGAGCACGCGCAGGGACTCGCCTGTGATGCCTTCGTCAGGGGCCTCCAGTCAGACCACACCCGGCAGAGACTGCTAGAAAGCAAGGAACCCGACCTGAAGACGGCCATTGCCCTTGCGCTCTCGTTAGAGGAGGCCCACCGAAACCTCGAGGCATACCCCCGTAACGGCGCCGAGACATGGCAATCGAAACCGTGGGACACGGGACCGCCGCCCCCGGCACCAACCGCTGCAGCGACCCAACCGAGACAGCAGCCTCTGGTAAGAACTGCTTCGATGCCCAGTAACCAGGCCCAAAAATGCTATTTCTGTGGCCAGTTAAAACATCCCAGAGCGCACTGCCCAGCTAAGACAGCTACCTGCTCGGGCTGCGGGAAGAAAGGCCATTACGCTAACGCCTGCAAGGGGAAGCCAGCCAGCAGCGCAGCGTGCGGGCCGTGGGAGCAGCCATCTTATCCGCCATTTTGTGTACCCCCGGCCGCATGGCATCCGCCGCCATCGTATCCAACGCACTCAACCACCATTTCGTCACCGGAACCGACCACCGTCTCGGCGGATGACTATAGTGACTCACTAAGCCACATACTGGCCTCCGTGACGCTGGATCAAGGCCACCCTCACCATCTATCCAGCTCCATGATGGATATCGCGGTAAACGGCCGCGCCACCAGTTGCCTGATCGACAGCGGGAGCACAGAGAGTTTCGTCCACCCCGACACGGTACGTAGCCACTCCCTCACGATTCTGCCAACGCACCATCGCATTTCTATGGCGTCCAAGTCCCAGTCAATGGACATCAGCGGCTACTGTGTGGTGACCCTGTCAGTAGGGGGCACTGAATATCAAAAATTTAAACTGCTAGTCCTGCCCCGTCTTTGCGCTGCCGTCCTGCTAGGGTTGGATTTTCAGTGCCACCTTAAGAGTGTCACACTAGCATACGGTGGACCCCTCCCCCCACTCACAGTCTGCAACCAACAACTTTTAAATCGCCCGCTGCAAACCACCTGCAGCCTTTCCACATTAAAAGTCCCCCCTCCTCCCCTGTTCGCTAACCTCACCCGCGACTGTAAACCCATCGCTACCAAAAGCAGGCGGTACAGTGCCGGGGACAGAGCTTTTATCAGCTCTGAGGTGGAGCGGCTCTTGAAGGAGGGCATTATCGAAGGTAGCACTAGCCCCTGGCGAGCCCAGGTTGTAGTCGTTAAAACCACTGCAAAACGCCGCATGGTAATCGACTACAGCCAAACCATAAACCGGTACACCCAGCTGGACGCGTACCCCCTCCCTCGCATATCTGATATGGTCAATCAGATTGCGCAATACAAAGTATTCTCCACCATCGACCTTAAGTCAGCGTACCACCAGCTGCCCATCCGCCATGAGGACCGCCAGTATACTGCCTTCGAGGCAAACGGCCGCCTCTACCACTTCCTTAGGGTCCCCTTCGGCGTCACCAACGGGGTTTCGGTCTTCCAAAGGGAGATGGACCGAATGGTTGACCAGAACGCGCTGCGGGCAACCTTCCCCCATTTGGATAACGTCACCATCTGCGGCCACGACCAGCAGGACCACGACGTTAATCTAGCAAATTTCCTCCGTACGGCCCAACGGCTGAACCTAACGTACAATAAGGAAAAATGTATGTTTCACACCAAGCGCCTGGCCATCCTCGGCTGCGTGGTGGAGAACGGAGTCATCGGGCCCGACCCCGACAGAATGCGCCCCCTAATGGAGCTACCCCTTCCCCACTGCCAAAAAGGAGGCCCAGGCTATTGTAGAAGCGGTGCGTCACTGGAGGCATTACCTGGCCGGGAAACGATTTACCCTGCTCACTGACCAGCGTTCAGTAGCTTTTATGTTTAATAATAAGCAGAGGGGTAAAATCAAGAACGACAAGATCTTGAGGTGGAGAATCGAACTCTCCACCTACAATTATGATATCTTGTATCGGCCAGGGAAACTCAATGAGCCCCCAGATGCCCTATCACGTGGTACATGCGCCAACGCGCAGAGTGATAGGCTGCAGTCCCTCCACAATGACCTCTGCCACCCGGGGGTCACCAGGTTTTTCCATTTTATCAAATCCCGTAACCTGCCCTACTCCATCGAGGAGGTCAGGACCATGACCAAGAGCTGCCAAATCTGCGCCGAGTGCAAACCGCACTTCTATAGGCCGGACAGAGCAAGCCTGATCAAGGCCACCCGCCCCTTCGAACGCCTGAGCGTCGATTTTAAAGGGCCCCTCCCCTCCGCTGACCGCAATGTGTACTTCCTCAACATAGTTGATGAGTACTCCCGTTTCCCCTTTGCCATCCCTTGCCCAGACATGACCAGTACCACGGTCATCAAGTGTCTGAATGACATCTTCGCTCTGTTCGGGTTCCCCAGCTATATACATAGCGACAGGGGCTCATCGTTCATGAGCGACGAACTTCGGCAGTACCTGCTAACAAGAGGTATCGCCACGAGCAGGACCACCAGTTACAACCCCCGGGGGAACGGCCAGGTGGAAAGGGAGAACGCGACGGTTTGGAAGGCAGTCCTCTTAGCACTAAAATCTAAGGGCCTTCCGACCTCCCGCTGGCAGGAGGTCCTCCCTGCAGCGCTTCACTCCATTCGGTCACTGCTTTGTACTGCCACTAATGCGACCCCTCATGAGAAAATGTTCGTTTTCCCCCGGAAGTCTACATCGGGAACCTCGCTACCGGCATGGTTGACTTCTCCTGGGTCCGTCCTACTGCGGAGGCACGTGAGGACGCATAAAACGGACCCCCTGGTCGAGCGGGTGCACCTCCTACACGCCAACCCCCAGTATGCCTGGGTGACATACCCAGACGGGCGGGAGGACACGGTCTCCATACGAGATCTCGCACCCTCGGGTACCCCTGAATTACCACCGTTATCCCCCTTACCACCGTTATCCCCCTTACCACTGTTATCCCCCACCACCCCTCCCAACCCAACCCCTGCAGACGGCATGCCAAAGCCCCAGGAATCTTCGCCAACCACCCAGACACCAGACCCGACGTCGGATGCTGCAACACCACCGCCGCCACCACGACGATCAGGACGTCAGACAAGGCCTCCTGATAGACTTAACTTGTAGTACCCTTCACCCCGCCGGACTTCACATTAAACAAGGGGTGAATGTGGTAAACCACTGTATTGTATATTGCCACCTCTGGGTGGCGCTGTGTATGGAGGCATGCCTCAGCTGACTCCACCCACCACTGTGTGGGTTTCGTTCAGACTTGTTCAGTCACTCACGAAGAAGCATGGTCTCTTCTTAGCTAATAAAAGCCTTATTCATCTCTTCTTTCGACTCATCATCTCTTCTTCGACTCATCACCTTTTATGAAGTAATTGATAAGCGTATCAATGGGTGAACGGGACTGGGTGTGTGTTAGGACACGGGGCAGTGAGCACGGGGTGATGGGTGAACGGGACTGGGTGCGAGTTAGGACACGGGGCAGTGAGCACAGGGGGTGGTGGGTGAACGGGACTGGGTGTGAGTTAGAACACGGGGCAGTGAGCACAGGGGGTGATGGGTGAACGGGACTGGGAGCGAGTTAGGACACGGGGCAGTGAGCACAGGGGGTGATGGGTGAACGGGACTGGGTGTGAGTGAGGACACGGGGCAGTGAGCACAGGGGTCGATAGGTGAACGGGACTGGGTGTGAGTTAGGACACGGGGCAGTGAGCACAGGGGGTGATGGGTGAACGGGACTGGGTGTGAGTTAGGACACGGGGCAGTGAGCACAGGGGGTGATGGGTGAACGGGACTGGGTGAGAGTTAGGACACGGGGCAGTGAGCACAGGGGGTGATGGGTGAACGGGACTGGGTGCGAGTTAGGACACGGGGCAGTGAGCACAGGGGGTGATGGGTGAACGGGACTGGGTGAGAGTTAGGACACGGGGCAGTGAGCACAGGGGGCGATGGGTGAACGGGACTGGGTGCGAGTTAGGACACGGGGCAGTGAACACAGGGGGCGATGGGTGAACGGGACTGGGTGCGAGTTAGGACACGGGGCAGTGAGCACAGGGGGTGATGGGTAAACGGGACTGGGTGCGAGTTAGGACACGGGGCAGTGAGCACAGGGGGTGATGGGTGAACGGGACTGGGTGCGAGTTAGGACACGGGGCAGTGAGCACAGGGGGTGATGGGTGAACGGGACTGGGATCGAGTTACGACACGGGGCAGTGAGCACAGGGGGTGATGGGTGAACGGGACTGGGTGTGAGTTACGACACGGGGCAGTGAGCACAGGGGGTGATGGGTGAACGGGACTGGGAGCGAGTTACGACACGGGGCAGTGAGCAAAGGGGGTGATGGGCGAATGGGACTCGGTGTGAATTAGGACACGGGGCAGTGAGCAGAGGGGGTGATGGGTGAACGGGACTGGGTGTGAGTGAGGACACGGGGCAGTGAGCACAGGGGGTGATGGGTGAATTGGACCTGGTGCGAGTTAGGACACGGGGCAGTGAGCACAGGGGGTGATGTGTGAACGGGACTTGGTGTGAGTTAGGACACGGGGCAGTGAGCACAGGGGGTGATGGGTGAACGGGACTGGGTGTGACTTAGGACACGGGGCAGTGAGCACAGGGGGTGATGGGTGAACGGGACTGGGTGTGAGTTAGGACACGGGCAGTGAGCACAGGGGGTGATGGGTGAACGGGACTGGGTGTGAGTTAGGACACGGGGCAGTGAGCACAGGGGGTGATGGGTGAACGGGACTGGATGCGAGTTAGGACACGGGGCAGTGAGCACAGGAGTGATGGGTGAACGGGATTGGGTGTGAGTTAGGACACGGGGCAGTGAGCACAGAACGTTATGGGTGAACGGGACTGGGTGTGAGTGAGGACACGGGGCAGTGAGCACAGGGGTCGATGGGTGAATGGGACTGGGTATGAGTTAGGACACGGGGCAGTCAGCACAGGGGGTGATGGGTGAACGGGACTGGGTGTGAGTTAGGACACGGGGCAGTGAGCACAGGGGGCGATGGGTGAACGGGTCTGGGTGTTAGTTAGGACACGGGGCAGTGAGCACGGGGGCGATGGGTGAACGGGACTGGGTGTGAGTTCGGACACGGGGCAGTGAGCACAGGGGGTGATGGGTGAACGGGACTGGGTGTGAGTTAGGACACGGGGCAGTGAGCACAGGGGGTGATGGGTGAACGGGACTGGGTGTGAGTTAGGGCACGGGGCAGTGAGCACAGGGGGTGATGGGTGAACGGGTCTGGGTGTGAGTTAGGACACGGGGCAGTGAGCACAGGGCGTGATGGGTGAACAGGACTTGGTGTGAGTTAGGACACGGGGCAGTGAGCACACGGGGTGATGGGTGAACGGGACTGGGTGTGAGTTAGGACACGGGGCAGCGAGCACAGGGGGTGGTGGGTGAACGGGACTGGGTGTGAGTTAGGACACGGGGCAGTGAGCACAGGGGGTGGTGGGTGAACGGGACTGGGTGTGAGTTAGGACACGGGGCAGTGAGCACAGGGGGTGATGGGTGAACGGGACTGGGAGCGAGTTAGGACACGGGGCAGTGAGCACAGGGGGTGATGGGTGAACGGGACTGGGTGTGAGTTAGGACACGGGGCAGTGAGCACAGGGGGTGATGGGTGAACGGGACTGGGTGTGAGTTAGGACACGGGGCAGTGAGCACAGGGGGTGATGGGTAAACGGGACCGGGTGTGAGTTAGGACACGGGGCAGCGAGCACAGGGGGTGATGGGTGAACGGGACTGGGTGTGAGTTAGGACACGGGGCAGTGAGCACTGGAGGTGATGGGTGAACGGGACTGGGTGTGAGTTAGGACACGGGGCAGTGAGCACAGGGGGTGATGGGTGAACGGGACTGGGTGTGAGTTAGGACACGGGGCAGTGAGCACAGGGCGTGATGGGTGCACAGGACTTGGTGTGAGTTAGGACATGGGGCAGTGAGCACAGGGGGTGATGGGTGAACGGGACTGGGTGTGAGTTAGGACACGGGGCAGTGAGCACAGGGGGAGGTGGGTGAACGGGTCTGGGTGTGAGTTAGGACACGGGGCAGCGAGCACAGGGGGTGGTGGGTGAACGGGACTGGGTGTGAGTTAGGACACGGGGCAGTGAGCACAGAGGGTGATGGGTGAACGGGACTGGGTGTGAGTTAGGACACGGGGCAGTGAGCACAGCGGGTGATGGGTGAACGGGACTGGGTGTGTGTTAGGACACGGGGCAGTGAGCACGGGGTGATGGGTGAACGGGACTGGGTGCGAGTTAGGACACGGGGCAGTGAGCACAGGGGGTGGTGGGTGAACGGGACTGGGTGTGAGTTAGGACACGGGGCAGTGAGCACAGGGGGTGATGGGTGAACGGGACTGGGAGCGAGTTAGGACACGGGGCAGTGAGCACAGGGGGTGATGGGTGAACGGGACTGGGTGTGAGTTAGGACACGGGCAGTGAGCACAGGGGGTGATGGGTGAACGGGACTGGTTGTGAGTTAGGACACGGGGCAGTGAGCACAGAGGGTGATGGGTGATCGGGACTGGGAGCGAGTTGCGACACGGGGCAGTGAGCACAGGAGTGATGGGTGAACGGGATTGGGTGTGAGTTAAGACACGGGGCAGTGAGCACAGGGGGTGATGGGTGAACGGGACTGGGTGTGAGTTAGGACCCGGGGCAGTGAGCACAGGGGGTGATGGGTGAACGGGACTGGGTGCGAGTTAGGACACGGGGCAGTGAGCACAGAAGGTTATGGGTGAACGGGACTGGGTGTGAGTGAGGACACGGGGCAGTGAGCACAGGGGGTGATGGGTGAACGGGACTGGGTGTGAGTTAGGACACGGGGCAGTGAGCACAGGGGGTGATGGGTGAATGGGACTGGGTGTGAGTTAGGACACGGGGCAGTGAGCACAGGGGGTGATGGGTGAACGGGATTGGGTGTGAGTTAGGGCACGGGGCAGTGAGCACAGGGGGTGATGGGTGAACGGGTCTGGGTGTGAGTTAGGACACGGGGCAGTGAGCACAGGGGGTGATGGGTGAACAGGAGTTGGTGTGAGTTAGGACACGGGGCAGTGAGCACAGGGGGTGATGGGTGAACGGGACTGGGTGTGAGTTAGGACACGGGGCAGTGAGCACAGGGGGTGATGGGTGAACGGGACTGGGTGTGAGTTAGGACACGGGGCAGTGAGCACAGCGGGTGGTGGGTGAACGGGACTGGGTGTGAGTTGGGACACGGGGCAGCGAGCACAGGGGGTGATGGGTGAACGGGACGGGGTGTGAGTTAGGACACGGGGCAGTGAGCACAGGGGGTGGTGGGTGAACGGGACTGGGTGTGAGTTGGGACACGGGGCAGCGAGCACAGGGGGTGATGGGTGAACGGGACTGGGTGTGAGTTAGGACACGGGGCAGTGAGCACAGGGGGTGGTGGGTGAACGGGACTGGGTGTGAGTTAGGACACGGGGCAGTGAGCACAGGGGGTGGTGGGTGAACGGGACTGGGTGTGAGTTAGGACACGGGGCAGTGAGCACAGGGGGTGATGGGTGAACGGGACTGGGAGCGAGTTAGGACACGGGGCAGTGAGCACAGGGGGTGATGGGTGAACGGGACTGGGTGTGAGTTAGGACACGGGGCAGTGAGCACAGGGGGTGATGGGTGAACGGGACTGGGTGTGAGTTAGGACACGGGCAGTGAGCACAGGGGGTGATGGGTGAACGGGACTGGGTGTGAGTTAGGACACGGGGCAGTGAGCACTGGGGGTGATGGGTGAACGGGACTGGGGGTGAGTTAGGACACGGGGCAGTGAGCACAGGGGGTGATTGGTGAACGGGATTGGGTGTGAGTTAGGACACGGGGCAGTGAGCACAGGGGGTGGTGTGTGAACGGGACTGGGTGTGAGTTAGGACACGGGGCAGTGAGCACAGGGGGTGATGGGTGAACGGGACTGGGAGCGAGTTAGGACACGGGACAGTGAGCACAGGGGTGATGGGTGAACGGGACTGGGTGTGAGTTAGGACACGGGCAGAGAGCACAGGGAGTGACGGGTGAACGGGACTGGGTGTGAGTTAGGACACGGGGCAGTGAGCACAGGGGGTGATGGGTGATCGGGACTGGGAGCGAGTTACGACACGGGGCAGTGAGCACAGGAGTGATGGGTGAACGGGATTGGGTGTGAGTTAGGACACGGGGCAGTGAGCACAGGTGGTGATGGATGAATGGGACTTGGTGTGAGTTAGGACACGGGGCAGTGAGCACAGAAGGTTATGGGTGAACGGGACTGGGTGTGAGTTAGGACACGGGGCAGTGAGCACAGAGGGTGATGGGTGAACGGGACTGGGTGTGAGTTAGGACACGGGGCAGTGAGCACAGAAGGTTATGGGTGAACGGGACTGGGTGTGAGTGAGGACACGGGGCAGTGAGCACAGGGGGTGATGGGTGAACGGGACTGGGTGTGAGTGAGGACACGGGGCAGTGAGCACAGGGGGTGATGGGTGAACGGGGCTGGGTGTGAGTTAGGACACGGGGCAGTGAGCACTGGAGGTGATGGGTGAACAGGACTGGGTGTGAGTTAGGACACGGGGCAGTGAGCACAGGAGTGATGGGTGAACGGGATTGGGTGTGAGTTAGGACACGGGGCAGTGAGCACAGGGGGTGATGGGTGAACGGGACTGGGAGAGAGTTAGGACACAGGGCAGTGAGCACAGGGGGTGATGGGTGAACGGGACTGGGTGTGAGTTAGGACACGGGGCAGTGAGCACAGGGGGCGATGGGTGAACGGGACTGGGTGTGAGTTAGGACACGGGGCAGTGAGCACAGGGGGTGATGGGTGAACGGGACTGGGTGTGAGTTAGGACACGGGGCAGTGAGCACAGGGGGTGTTGGGTGAACGGGACTGGGTGTGAGTTAGGACACGGGGCAGTGAGCACAGGGGGCGATGGGTGAACGGGACTGGGTGTGAGTTAGGACACAGGGCAGTGAGCACAGGGGGTGTTGGGTGAACGGGACTGGGTGTGAGTTTGGACACGGGGCAGTGAGCACAGGGGGCGATGGGTGAACGGGTCTGGGTGTTAGTTAGGACACGGGGCAGTGAGCACGGGGGCGATGGGTGAACGGGACTGGGTGTGAGTTAGGACACGGGGCAGTGAGCACAGGGGGAGATGGGTGAACGGGACTGGGTGTGAGTTAGGACACGGGGCAGTGAGCACAGGGGGTGATGGGTGAACGGGACTGGGTGTGAGTTAGGGCACGGGGCAATTAGCACAGGGGGTGATGGGTGAACGGGTCTGGGTGTGAGTTAGGACACGGGGCAGTGAGCACAGGGCGTGATGGGTGAACAGGACTTGGTGTGAGTTAGGACACGGGGCAGTGAGCACAGGGGGTGATGGGTGAACGGGACTGGGTGTGAGTTAGGACACGGGCAGTGAGCACAGGGCGTGATGGGTGAACAGGACTTGGTGTGAGTTAGGACACGGGGCAGTGAGCACAGGGGGTGATGGGTGAACGGGACTGGGTGTGAGTTGGGACACGGGGCAGCGAGCACAGGGGGTGGTGGGTGAACGGGACTGGGTGTGAGTTAGGACACGGGGCAGTGAGCACAGGGGGTGGTGGGTGAACGGGACTGGGTGTGAGTTAGGACACGGGGCAGTGAGCACAGGGGGTGATGGGTGAACGGGACTGGGAGCGAGTTAGGACACGGGGCAGTGAGCACAGGGGGTGATGGGTGAACGGGACTGGGTGTGAGTTAGGACACGGGGCAGTGAGCACAGGGGGTGATGGGTGAACGGGACTGGGTGTGAGTTAGGACACGGGGCAGTGAGCACAGGGGCTGATGGGTAAACGGGACCGGGTGTGAGTTAGGACACGGGGCAGCGAGCACAGGGGGTGATGGGTGAACGGGACTGGGTGTGAGTTAGGACACGGGGCAGTGAGCACAGGGGGTGATGGGTGAACGGGACTGGGTGTGAGTTAGGACACGGGGCAGTGAGCACTGGGGGTGATGGGTGAACGGGACTGGGTGTGAGTTAGGACACGGGGCAGTGAGCACAGGGGGTGATGGGTGAACGGGACTGGGTGTGAGTTAGGACACGGGGCAGTGAGCACAGGACGTGATGGGTGCACAGGACTTGGTGTGAGTTCGGACATGGGGCAGTGAGCACAGGGGGTGATGGGTGAACGGGACTGGGTGTGAGTTAGGACACGGGGCAGTGAGCACAGGGGGAGGTGGGTGAACGGGACTGGGTGTGAGTTAGGACACGGGGCAGTGAGCACAGAGGGTGATGGGTGAACGGGACTGGGTGTGAGTTAGGACACGGGGCAGTGAGCACAGCGGGTGATGGGTGTGGTAAACCACTGTATTGTATATTGCCACCTCTGGGTGGCGCTGTGTATGGAGGCATGCCTCAGCTGACTCCACCCACCACTGTGTGGGTTTCGTTCAGACTTGTTCAGTCACTCACGAAGAAGCATGGTCTCTTCTTAGCTAATAAAAGCCTTATTCATCTCTTCTTTCGACTCATCATCTCTTCTTCAACTCATCACCTTTTATGAAGTAATTGATAAGCGTATCAATTTTATTAGCTAAAAGTTAAATGGCGACACCTGAGGAGCAACAACAGCAACGGATACAGCAGACATTGCTGAGAGCCCTCAGACCACCACGCCTGGACCTCGACCCTCAAGATGTGGGTGCATCAGCCAAGTTTGAACACTGGCTGAGCTGCTTTGAATCCTTCCTCGCAATCTCACAGGTTACAGAGGAGGATCACAAACTGAAAATTTTGACCGCCCAGGTGAGCCATCAAGTATATATGCTAATCCGGGACTCTAATACGTACGTGGCGGCCCTCGAGCTACTAAAAGGGCAATATACGCGCCCAGTGAACACAATTTACGCCCGACACCTCTTGGGATCCCGCAGGCAGCAACCGGGAGAATCGGTAGGGGCATTTGCACGGGCGCTACTGGCACTCTGCAGAGACTGCGATTGTAAAGCGGTAACGGCTGTGGAGCACGCGCAGGGACTCGCCTGTGATGCCTTCGTCAGGGGCCTCCAGTCAGACCACACCCGGCAGAGACTGCTAGAAAGCAAGGAACCCGACCTGAAGACGGCCATTGCCCTTGCGCTCTCGTTAGAGGAGGCCCACCGAAACCTCGAGGCATACCCCCGTAACGGCGCCGAGACATGGCAATCGAAACCGTGGGACACGGGACCGCCGCCCCCGGCACCAACCGCTGCAGCGACCCAACCGAGACAGCAGCCTCTGGTAAGAACTGCTTCGATGCCCAGTAACCAGGCCCAAAAATGCTATTTCTGTGGCCAGTTAAAACATCCCAGAGCGCACTGCCCAGCTAAGACAGCTACCTGCTCGGGCTGCGGGAAGAAAGGCCATTACGCTAACGCCTGCAAGGGGAAGCCAGCCAGCAGCGCAGCGTGCGGGCCGTGGGAGCAGCCATCTTATCCGCCATTTTGTGTACCCCCGGCCGCATGGCATCCGCCGCCATCGTATCCAACGCACTCAACCACCATTTCGTCACCGGAACCGACCACCGTCTCGGCGGATGACTATAGTGACTCACTAAGCCACATACTGGCCTCCGTGACGCTGGATCAAGGCCACCCTCACCATCTATCCAGCTCCATGATGGATATCGTGGTAAACGGCCGCGCCACCAGTTGCCTGATCGACAGCGGGAGCACAGAGAGTTTCGTCCACCCCGACACGGTACGTAGCCACTCCCTCACGATTCTGCCAACGCACCATCGCATTTCTATGGCGTCCAAGTCCCAGTCAATGGACATCAGCGGCTACTGTGTGGTGACCCTGTCAGTAGGGGGCACTGAATATCAAAAATTTAAACTGCTAGTCCTGCCCCGTCTTTGCGCTGCCGTCCTGCTAGGGTTGGATTTTCAGTGCCACCTTAAGAGTGTCACACTAGCATACGGTGGACCCCTCCCCCCACTCACAGTCTGCAACCAACAACTTTTAAATCGCCCGCTGCAAACCACCTGCAGCCTTTCCACATTAAAAGTCCCCCCTCCTCCCCTGTTCGCTAACCTCACCCGCGACTGTAAACCCATCGCTACCAAAAGCAGGCGGTACAGTGCCGGGGACAGAGCTTTTATCAGCTCTGAGGTGGAGCGGCTCTTGAAGGAGGGCATTATCGAAGGTAGCACTAGCCCCTGGCGAGCCCAGGTTGTAGTCGTTAAAACCACTGCAAAACGCCGCATGGTAATCGACTACAGCCAAACCATAAACCGGTACACCCAGCTGGACGCGTACCCCCTCCCTCGCATATCTGATATGGTCAATCAGATTGCGCAATACAAAGTATTCTCCACCATCGACCTTAAGTCAGCGTACCACCAGCTGCCCATCCGCCATGAGGACCGCCAGTATACTGCCTTCGAGGCAAACGGCCGCCTCTACCACTTCCTTAGGGTCCCCTTCGGCGTCACCAACGGGGTTTCGGTCTTCCAAAGGGAGATGGACCGAATGGTTGACCAGAACGCGCTGCGGGCAACCTTCCCCCATTTGGATAACGTCACCATCTGCGGCCACGACCAGCAGGACCACGACGTTAATCTAGCAAATTTCCTCCGTACGGCCCAACGGCTGAACCTAACGTACAATAAGGAAAAATGTATGTTTCACACCAAGCGCCTGGCCATCCTCGGCTGCGTGGTGGAGAACGGAGTCATCGGGCCCGACCCCGACAGAATGCGCCCCCTAATGGAGCTACCCCTTCCCCACTGCCAAAAAGGAGGCCCAGGCTATTGTAGAAGCGGTGCGTCACTGGAGGCATTACCTGGCCGGGAAACGATTTACCCTGCTCACTGACCAGCGTTCAGTAGCTTTTATGTTTAATAATAAGCAGAGGGGTAAAATCAAGAACGACAAGATCTTGAGGTGGAGAATCGAACTCTCCACCTACAATTATGATATCTTGTATCGGCCAGGGAAACTCAATGAGCCCCCAGATGCCCTATCACGTGGTACATGCGCCAACGCGCAGAGTGATAGGCTGCAGTCCCTCCACAATGACCTCTGCCACCCGGGGGTCACCAGGTTTTTCCATTTTATCAAATCCCGTAACCTGCCCTACTCCATCGAGGAGGTCAGGACCATGACCAAGAGCTGCCAAATCTGCGCCGAGTGCAAACCGCACTTCTATAGGCCGGACAGAGCAAGCCTGATCAAGGCCACCCGCCCCTTCGAACGCCTGAGCGTCGATTTTAAAGGGCCCCTCCCCTCCGCTGACCGCAATGTGTACTTCCTCAACATAGTTGATGAGTACTCCCGTTTCCCCTTTGCCATCCCTTGCCCAGACATGACCAGTACCACGGTCATCAAGTGTCTGAATGACATCTTCGCTCTGTTCGGGTTCCCCAGCTATATACATAGCGACAGGGGCTCATCGTTCATGAGCGACGAACTTCGGCAGTACCTGCTAACAAGAGGTATCGCCACGAGCAGGACCACCAGTTACAACCCCCGGGGGAACGGCCAGGTGGAAAGGGAGAACGCGACGGTTTGGAAGGCAGTCCTCTTAGCACTAAAATCTAAGGGCCTTCCGACCTCCCGCTGGCAGGAGGTCCTCCCTGCAGCGCTTCACTCCATTCGGTCACTGCTTTGTACTGCCACTAATGCGACCCCTCATGAGAAAATGTTCGTTTTCCCCCGGAAGTCTACATCGGGAACCTCGCTACCGGCATGGTTGACTTCTCCTGGGTCCGTCCTACTGCGGAGGCACGTGAGGACGCATAAAACGGACCCCCTGGTCGAGCGGGTGCACCTCCTACACGCCAACCCCCAGTATGCCTGGGTGACATACCCAGACGGGCGGGAGGACACGGTCTCCATACGAGATCTCGCACCCTCGGGTACCCCTGAATTACCACCGTTATCCCCCTTACCACCGTTATCCCCCTTACCACTGTTATCCCCCACCACCCCTCCCAACCCAACCCCTGCAGACGGCATGCCAAAGCCCCAGGAATCTTCGCCAACCACCCAGACACCAGACCCGACGTCGGATGCTGCAACACCACCGCCGCCACCACGACGATCAGGACGTCAGACAAGGCCTCCTGATAGACTTAACTTGTAGTACCCTTCACCCCGCCGGACTTCACATTAAACAAGGGGTGAATGTGGTAAACCACTGTATTGTATATTGCCACCTCTGGGTGGCGCTGTGTATGGAGGCATGCCTCAGCTGACTCCACCCACCACTGTGTGGGTTTCGTTCAGACTTGTTCAGTCACTCACGAAGAAGCATGGTCTCTTCTTAGCTAATAAAAGCCTTATTCATCTCTTCTTTCGACTCATCATCTCTTCTTCGACTCATCACCTTTTATGAAGTAATTGATAAGCGTATCAATGGGTGAACGGGACTGGGTGTGTGTTAGGACACGGGGCAGTGAGCACGGGGTGATGGGTGAACGGGACTGGGTGCGAGTTAGGACACGGGGCAGTGAGCACAGGGGGTGGTGGGTGAACGGGACTGGGTGTGAGTTAGAACACGGGGCAGTGAGCACAGGGGGTGATGGGTGAACGGGACTGGGAGCGAGTTAGGACACGGGGCAGTGAGCACAGGGGGTGATGGGTGAACGGGACTGGGTGTGAGTGAGGACACGGGGCAGTGAGCACAGGGGTCGATAGGTGAACGGGACTGGGTGTGAGTTAGGACACGGGGCAGTGAGCACAGGGGGTGATGGGTGAACGGGACTGGGTGTGAGTTAGGACACGGGGCAGTGAGCACAGGGGCTGATGGGTGAACGGGACTGGGAGCGAGTTAGGACACGGGGCAGTGAGCACAGGGGGTGATGGGTGAACGGGACTGGGTGTGAGTGAGGACACGGGGCAGTGAGCACAGGGGTCGATAGGTGAACGGGACTGGGTGTGAGTTAGGACACGGGGCAGTGAGCACAGGGGGTGATGGGTGAACGGGACTGGGTGAGAGTTAGGACACGGGGCAGTGAGCACAGGGGGTGATGGGTGAACGGGACTGGGTGCGAGTTAGGACACGGGGCAGTGAGCACAGGGGGTGATGGGTGAACGGGACTGGGTGAGAGTTAGGACACGGGGCAGTGAGCACAGGGGGCGATGGGTGAACGGGACTGGGTGCGAGTTAGGACACGGGGCAGTGAACACAGGGGGCGATGGGTGAACGGGACTGGGTGCGAGTTAGGACACGGGGCAGTGAGCACAGGGGGTGATGGGTAAACGGGACTGGGTGCGAGTTAGGACACGGGGCAGTGAGCACAGGGGGTGATGGGTGAACGGGACTGGGTGCGAGTTAGGACACGGGGCAGTGAGCACAGGGGGTGATGGGTGAACGGGACTGGGATCGAGTTACGACACGGGGCAGTGAGCACAGGGGGTGATGGGTGAACGGGACTGGGTGTGAGTTACGACACGGGGCAGTGAGCACAGGGGGTGATGGGTGAACGGGACTGGGAGCGAGTTACGACACGGGGCAGTGAGCAAAGGGGGTGATGGGCGAATGGGACTCGGTGTGAATTAGGACACGGGGCAGTGAGCAGAGGGGGTGATGGGTGAACGGGACTGGGTGTGAGTGAGGACACGGGGCAGTGAGCACAGGGGGTGATGGGTGAATTGGACCTGGTGCGAGTTAGGACACGGGGCAGTGAGCACAGGGGGTGATGTGTGAACGGGACTTGGTGTGAGTTAGGACACGGGGCAGTGAGCACAGGGGGTGATGGGTGAACGGGACTGGGTGTGACTTAGGACACGGGGCAGTGAGCACAGGGGGTGATGGGTGAACGGGACTGGGTGTGAGTTAGGACACGGGCAGTGAGCACAGGGGGTGATGGGTGAACGGGACTGGGTGTGAGTTAGGACACGGGGCAGTGAGCACAGGGGGTGATGGGTGAACGGGACTGGATGCGAGTTAGGACACGGGGCAGTGAGCACAGGAGTGATGGGTGAACGGGATTGGGTGTGAGTTAGGACACGGGGCAGTGAGCACAGAACGTTATGGGTGAACGGGACTGGGTGTGAGTGAGGACACGGGGCAGTGAGCACAGGGGTCGATGGGTGAATGGGACTGGGTATGAGTTAGGACACGGGGCAGTCAGCACAGGGGGTGATGGGTGAACGGGACTGGGTGTGAGTTAGGACACGGGGCAGTGAGCACAGGGGGCGATGGGTGAACGGGTCTGGGTGTTAGTTAGGACACGGGGCAGTGAGCACGGGGGCGATGGGTGAACGGGACTGGGTGTGAGTTCGGACACGGGGCAGTGAGCACAGGGGGTGATGGGTGAACGGGACTGGGTGTGAGTTAGGACACGGGGCAGTGAGCACAGGGGGTGATGGGTGAACGGGACTGGGTGTGAGTTAGGGCACGGGGCAGTGAGCACAGGGGGTGATGGGTGAACGGGTCTGGGTGTGAGTTAGGACACGGGGCAGTGAGCACAGGGCGTGATGGGTGAACAGGACTTGGTGTGAGTTAGGACACGGGGCAGTGAGCACACGGGGTGATGGGTGAACGGGACTGGGTGTGAGTTAGGACACGGGGCAGCGAGCACAGGGGGTGGTGGGTGAACGGGACTGGGTGTGAGTTAGGACACGGGGCAGTGAGCACAGGGGGTGGTGGGTGAACGGGACTGGGTGTGAGTTAGGACACGGGGCAGTGAGCACAGGGGGTGATGGGTGAACGGGACTGGGAGCGAGTTAGGACACGGGGCAGTGAGCACAGGGGGTGATGGGTGAACGGGACTGGGTGTGAGTTAGGACACGGGGCAGTGAGCACAGGGGGTGATGGGTGAACGGGACTGGGTGTGAGTTAGGACACGGGGCAGTGAGCACAGGGGGTGATGGGTAAACGGGACCGGGTGTGAGTTAGGACACGGGGCAGCGAGCACAGGGGGTGATGGGTGAACGGGACTGGGTGTGAGTTAGGACACGGGGCAGTGAGCACTGGAGGTGATGGGTGAACGGGACTGGGTGTGAGTTAGGACACGGGGCAGTGAGCACAGGGGGTGATGGGTGAACGGGACTGGGTGTGAGTTAGGACACGGGGCAGTGAGCACAGGGCGTGATGGGTGCACAGGACTTGGTGTGAGTTAGGACATGGGGCAGTGAGCACAGGGGGTGATGGGTGAACGGGACTGGGTGTGAGTTAGGACACGGGGCAGTGAGCACAGGGGGAGGTGGGTGAACGGGTCTGGGTGTGAGTTAGGACACGGGGCAGCGAGCACAGGGGGTGGTGGGTGAACGGGACTGGGTGTGAGTTAGGACACGGGGCAGTGAGCACAGAGGGTGATGGGTGAACGGGACTGGGTGTGAGTTAGGACACGGGGCAGTGAGCACAGCGGGTGATGGGTGAACGGGACTGGGTGTGTGTTAGGACACGGGGCAGTGAGCACGGGGTGATGGGTGAACGGGACTGGGTGCGAGTTAGGACACGGGGCAGTGAGCACAGGGGGTGGTGGGTGAACGGGACTGGGTGTGAGTTAGGACACGGGGCAGTGAGCACAGGGGGTGATGGGTGAACGGGACTGGGAGCGAGTTAGGACACGGGGCAGTGAGCACAGGGGGTGATGGGTGAACGGGACTGGGTGTGAGTTAGGACACGGGCAGTGAGCACAGGGGGTGATGGGTGAACGGGACTGGTTGTGAGTTAGGACACGGGGCAGTGAGCACAGAGGGTGATGGGTGATCGGGACTGGGAGCGAGTTGCGACACGGGGCAGTGAGCACAGGAGTGATGGGTGAACGGGATTGGGTGTGAGTTAAGACACGGGGCAGTGAGCACAGAAGGTTGTGGGTGAACGGGACTGGGTGTGAGTGAGGACACGGGGCAGTGAGCACAGGGGTCGATAGGTGAACGGGACTGGGTGTGAGTTAGGACACGGGGCAGTGAGCACAGGGGGTGATGGGTGAACGGGACTGGGTGTGAGTTAGGACACGGGGCAGTGAGCACAGGGGGTGATGGGTGAACAGGACTGGGTGAGAGTTAGGACACGGGGCAGTGAGCACAGGGGGTGATGGGTGAACGGGACTGGGTGCGAGTTAGGACACGGGGCAGTGAGCACAGGGGGTTATGGGTGAACGGGACTGGGTGAGAGTTAGGACACGGGGCAGTGAGCACAGGGGGCGATGGGTGAACGGGACTGGGTGCGAGTTAGGACACGGGGCAGTGAACACAGGGGGCGATGGGTGAACGGGACTGGGTGCGAGTTAGGACACGGGGCAGTGAGCACAGGGGGTGATGGGTAAACGGGACTGGGTGCGAGTTAGGACACGGGGCAGTGAGCACAGGGGGTGATGGGTGAACGGGACTGGGTGCGAGTTAGGACACGGGGCATTGAGCACAGGGGGTGATGGGTGAACGGGACTGGGATCGAGTTACGACACGGGGCAGTGAGCACAGGGGGTGATGGGTGAACGGGACTGGGTGTGAGTTACGACACGGGGCAGTGAGCACAGGGGGTGATGGGTGAACGGGACTGGGAGCGAGTTACGACACGGGGCAGTGAGCAAAGGGGGTGATGGGTGAATGGGACTCGGTGTGAATTAGGACACGGGGCAGTGAGCAGAGGGGGTGATGGGTGAACGGGACTGGGTGTGAGTGAGGACACGGGGCAGTGAGCACAGGGGGTGATGGGTGAATTGGACTTGGTGCGAGTTAGGACACGGGGCAGTGAGCACAGGGGGTGATGTGTGAACGGGACTTGGTGTGAGTTAGGACACGGGGCAGTGAGCACAGGGGGTGATGGGTGAACGGGACTGGGTGTGACTTAGGACACGGGGCAGTGAGCACAGGGGGTGATGGGTGAACGGGACTGGGTGTGAGTTAGGACACGGGGCAGTGAGCACAGGGGGTGATGGGTGAACGGGACTGGGTGTGAGTTAGGACACGGGGCAGTGAGCACAGGGGGTGATGGGTGAACGGGACTGGGTGTGAGTTAGGACACGGGGCAGTGAGCACAGGGGGTGATGGGTGAATGGGACTGGGTGCGAGTTAGGACACGGGGCAGTGAGCACAGGGGGTGATGGGTGAACGGGACTCGGTGCGAGTTAGGACACGGGGCAGTGAGCACAGGGGGTGATGGGTGAACGGGACTGGGTGTGAGTTAGGACACGGGGCAGTGAGCACAGGGGGTGATGGGTGAGCGGGACTGGGTGTGAGTTAGGACACGGGGCAGTGAGCACAGGGGGTGATGGGTGAACGGGACTGGGTGTGAGTTAGGACACGGGGCAGAGAGCACAGGGGGTGATGGGTGAACGGGACTGGGTGTGAGTTAGGACACGGGGCAGCGCGCACAGGGGGTGATGGGTGAATGGGACTGGGTGTGAGTTAGGACACGTGGCAGTGAGCACAGGGGGTGATGGGTGAACGGGTCTGGCTGTGAGTTAGGACAAGGGGCAGTGAGCACAGGGGGTGATGGGTGAACGGGACTGGGTGTGAGTGAGGACACGGGGCAGTGAGCACAGGGGGTGATGGGTGAACGGGACTTGGTGCGGGTTAGGACACGGGGCAGCGAGCACAGGGGGTGATGGGTGAACCGGACTGGGTGTGAGTTAGGACACGGGGCAGCGAGCACAGGGGGTGATGGGTGAACGGGACTGGGTGTGAGTTAGGACACGGGGCAGTGAGCACAGGGGGTGATGGGTGAACGGGACTGGGTGTGAGTTAGGACACGGGGCAGTGAGCACAGGGGGTGATGGGTGAACGGGACTGGGTGTGAGTTAGGACACGGGGCAGTGAGCACAGGGGGTGATGGGTGAACGGGACTGGGTGTGAGTTAGGACACGGGGCAGTGAGCACAGGGGGTGATGGGTGAACGGGACTGGGTGTGAGTTCGGACACGGGGCAGTGAGCACAGGGGGTGATGGGTGTACGGGACTGGGTGTGAGCTAGGACACGGGGCAGTGAGCACAGGGGCTGATGGGTGAACGGGACTGGGTGCGAGTTAGGACACGGGGCAGTGAGCACATGGGGTGATGGGTGAACGGGACTTGCTGCGGGTTAGGACACGGGGCAGCGAGCACAGTGGATGATGGGTGAACAGGACTGGGTGTGAGTTAGGACACGGGGCAGTGAGCACAGGGGGTGCTGGGTGAACGGGACTGGGTGTGAGTTAGGACACGGGGCAGTGAGCAGAGGGGGTGATGGGTGAATGGGACTGGGTGTGAGTTAGGACACGGAGCAGTGAGCACAGGGGGTGATGGGTGAACGGGACTGGGTGTGAGTTAGGACACGGGGCCGCGAGCACAGTGGGTGATGGGTGAACGGAACTGGGTGTGAGTTAGGACATGGGGCAGCGAGCACAGGGGGTGATGGGTGAACGGGACTTGGTGCGAGTTAGGACACGGGGCAGTGAGCACAGGGGGTGATGGGTGAACGGGGCTGGGTGTGAGTTAGGACGCGGGGCAGTGAGCACAGGGGGTGATGGGTGAACGGGACTGGGTGTGAGTTCGGACATGGGGCAGTGAGCACGGGGTGATGGGTGAACGGGACTGGGTGTGAGTTAGGACACGGGGCAGTGAGCACAGGGGGTGATGGGTGAACGGGACTTGGTGTGAGTTAGGACACGGGGCAGTGAGCAGAGGGGATGATGGGTGAACGGGACTGGGTGTGAGTTAGGACACGGGGCAGTGAGTACAGGGGTGATGGGTGAACGGGACTGGGTGTGAGTTAGGACACAGTGCAGTGAGCACAGGGGATGATGGGTGAACGGGAGTGGGTGCGGATTAGGACACAGGGCAGGGAGCACAGGGGGTGATGGGTGAACGGGACTGGGTGTGAGTTAGGACACGGGGCAGTGAGCACAGGGAGCGATGGGTGAAAGGGACTGGGTGTGAGTTAGGACACGGGGCAGTGAGCACAGGGGGTGATGGGTGAACGGGACTGGGTGTGAGTTAGGACACGGGGCAGTGAGCACAGGGGGTGATGGGTGAACGGGACTGGGTGTGAGTTAGGACACGGGGCAGTGAGCACCGGGGGTGATGGGTGAACGGGACTGGGTGCGAGTTAGGACACGGGGCAGTGAGCACAGTGGGTGATGGGTGAACGGGACTGGGTGTGAGTTAGGACACGGGGCAGTGAGCACAGGGGGTGATGGGTGAACGGGACTTGGTGTGAGTTAGGACACGGGGCAGTGAGTACAGGGGTGATGGGTGAACGGGACTGGGTGTGAGTTAGGACACGGTGCAGTGAGCACAGGGGGTGATGGGTGAACGGGACTGGGTGCGAGTTAGGACACGGGGCAGTGAGCACAGGGGGTGATGGGGTGAACGGGACTGGGTGTGAGTTAGGACACGGGGCAGTGAGCACAGGGTGATGGGTGAACGGGACTGGGTGTGAGTTAGGACAAGGGGCAGTGAGCACAGGGAGCGATGGGTGAACGGGACTGGGTGTGAGTTAGGACACGGGGCAGTGAGCACAGGGGGTGATGGGTGAACGGGACTGGGTGTGAGTTAGGACACGGGGCACTGAGCACAGGGGGTGATGGGTGAACGGGACTGGGTGTGAATTAGGACACGGGGCAGTGAGCACAGGGGGTGATGGGTGAACGGGACTGGGTGCGAGTTAGGACACGGGGCAGTGAGCACAGGGGGTGATGGGTGAACGGGACTGGGTGCGAGTTAGGACACGGGACAGTGAGCACAGGGGGTGATGGGTGACGGGACTGGGTGCGAGTTAGGACACGGGGCAGTGAGCGCCGGGGGTGATGGGTGAACGTGTCTGGTTGCAAGTTAGGACACGGGGCAGTGAGCACAGGGGGTGATGGGTGAACGGGACTGTGTGCGAGTTAGGACACGGGGCAGTGAGTGCAGGGGGTGATGGGTGAACGGGGCTCGGTGCGAGTTAGGACACGGGGCAGTGAGCACGGGGTGATGGGTGAACGGGACTGGGTGTGAGTTAGGACACGGGGCAGTGAGCACAGGGGGCGATGGGTGAACGGGACTGGGTGTGAGTTAGGACACGGGGCAGTGAGCACAGGGGGTGATGGGTGAACGGGACTGGGTGTGAGTTAGGACACGGGGCAGTGAGCACAGGGGGTGATGGGTGAACGGGACTGGGTGTGAGTTAGGACACGGGGCAGTGAGCACAGGGGGTGATGGGTAAATGGGACTGGGTGTGAGTTAGGCCACGGGGCAGTGAGCACAGGGGTGATGGGTGAACGGGACTGGGTGTGAGTTAGGACACGGGGCAGTGAGCACAGGGGGTGATGGGTGAACGGGACTGGGTGTGAGTTAGGACACGGGGCAGTGAGCACAGGGGGTGATGGGTGAACGGGACTGGGTGTGAGTTCGGACACGGGGCAGTGAGCACAGGGGGTGATGGGTGTACGGGACTGGGTGTGAGCTAGGACACGGGGCAGTGAGCACAGGGGCTGATGGGTGAACGGGACTGGGTGCGAGTTAGGACACGGGGCAGTGAGCACATGGGGTGATGGGTGAACGGGACTTGCTGCGGGTTAGGACACGGGGCAGCGAGCACAGTGGATGATGGGTGAACAGGACTGGGTGTGAGTTAGGACACGGGGCAGTGAGCACAGGGGGTGCTGGGTGAACGGGACTGGGTGTGAGTTAGGACACGGGGCAGTGAGCACAGGGGGTGATGGGTGAATGGGACTGGGTGTGAGTTAGGACACGGAGCAGTGAGCACAGGGGGTGATGGGTGAACGGGACTGGGTGTGAGTTAGGACACGGGGCCGCGAGCACAGTGGGTGATGGGTGAACGGAACTGGGTGTGAGTTAGGACATGGGGCAGCGAGCACAGGGGGTGATGGGTGAACGGGACTTGGTGCGAGTTAGGACACGGGGCAGTGAGCACAGGGGGTGATGGGTGAACGGGGCTGGGTGTGAGTTAGGACGCGGGGCAGTGAGCACAGGGGGTGATGGGTGAACGGGACTGGGTGTGAGTTCGGACATGGGGCAGTGAGCACGGGGTGATGGGTGAACGGGACTGGGTGTGAGTTAGGACACGGGGCAGTGAGCACAGGGGGTGATGGGTGAACGGGACTTGGTGTGAGTTAGGACACGGGGCAGTGAGCACAGGGGGTGATGGGTGAACGGGACTGGGTGTGAGTTAGGAGACGGGGCAGTGAGCACAGGGGGTGATGGGTGAATGGGACTCGGTGTGAGTTAGGACACGGGGCAGTGAGCAGAGGGGATGATGGGTGAACGGGACTGGGTGTGAGTTAGGACACGGGGCAGTGAGCACAGGGGGTGATGGGTGAACGGGACTGGGTGTGAGTTAGGACACAGTGCAGTGAGCACAGGGGATGATGGGTGAACGGGAGTGAGTGCGGATTAGGACACAGGGCAGGGAGCACAGGGGGTGATGGGTGAACGGGACTGGGTGTGAGTTAGGACACGGGGCAGTGAGCACAGGGAGCGATGGGTGAAAGGGACTGGGTGTGAGTTAGGACACGGGGCAGTGAGCACAGGGGGTGATGGGTGAACGGGACTGGGTGTGAGTTAGGACACGGGGCAGTGAGCACAGGGGGTGATGGGTGAACGGGACTGGGTGTGAGTTAGGACACGGGGCAGTGAGCACCGGGGGTGATGGGTGAACGGGACTGGGTGCGAGTTAGGACACGGGGCAGTGAGCACAGTGGGTGATGGGTGAACGGGACTGGGTGTGAGTTAGGACACGGGGCAGTGAGCACAGGGGGTGATGGGTGAACGGGACTTGGTGTGAGTTAGGACACGGGGCAGTGAGTACAGGGGTGATGGGTGAACGGGACTGGGTGTGAGTTAGGACACGGTGCAGTGAGCACAGGGGGTGATGGGTGAACGGGACTGGGTGCGAGTTAGGACACGGGGCAGTGAGCACAGGGGGTGATGGGTGAACGGGTCTGGCTGTGAGTTAGGACAAGGGGCAGTGAGCACAGGGGGTGATGGGTGAACGGGACTGGGTGTGAGTGAGGACACGGGGCAGTGAGCACAGGGGGTGATGGGTGAACGGGACTTGGTGCGGGTTAGGACACGGGGCAGCGAGCACAGGGGGTGATGGGTGAACCGGACTGGGTGTGAGTTAGGACACGGGGCAGCGAGCACAGGGGGTGATGGGTGAACGGGACTGGGTGTGAGTTAGGACACGGGGCAGTGAGCACAGGGGGTGATGGGTGAACGGGACTGGGTGTGAGTTAGGACACGGGGCAGTGAGCACAGGGGGTGATGGGTGAACGGGACTGGGTGTGAGTTAGGACACGGGGCAGTGAGCACAGGGGGTGATGGGTGAACGGGACTGGGTGTGAGTTAGGACACGGGGCAGTGAGCACAGGGGGTGATGGGTGAACGGGACTGGGTGTGAGTTCGGACACGGGGCAGTGAGCACAGGGGGTGATGGGTGTACGGGACTGGGTGTGAGCTAGGACACGGGGCAGTGAGCACAGGGGCTGATGGGTGAACGGGACTGGGTGCGAGTTAGGACACGGGGCAGTGAGCACATGGGGTGATGGGTGAACGGGACTTGCTGCGGGTTAGGACACGGGGCAGCGAGCACAGTGGATGATGGGTGAACAGGACTGGGTGTGAGTTAGGACACGGGGCAGTGAGCACAGGGGGTGCTGGGTGAACGGGACTGGGTGTGAGTTAGGACACGGGGCAGTGAGCAGAGGGGGTGATGGGTGAATGGGACTGGGTGTGAGTTAGGACACGGAGCAGTGAGCACAGGGGGTGATGGGTGAACGGGACTGGGTGTGAGTTAGGACACGGGGCCGCGAGCACAGTGGGTGATGGGTGAACGGAACTGGGTGTGAGTTAGGACATGGGGCAGCGAGCACAGGGGGTGATGGGTGAACGGGACTTGGTGCGAGTTAGGACACGGGGCAGTGAGCACAGGGGGTGATGGGTGAACGGGGCTGGGTGTGAGTTAGGACGCGGGGCAGTGAGCACAGGGGGTGATGGGTGAACGGGACTGGGTGTGAGTTCGGACATGGGGCAGTGAGCACGGGGTGATGGGTGAACGGGACTGGGTGTGAGTTAGGACACGGGGCAGTGAGCACAGGGGGTGATGGGTGAACGGGACTTGGTGTGAGTTAGGACACGGGGCAGTGAGCAGAGGGGATGATGGGTGAACGGGACTGGGTGTGAGTTAGGACACGGGGCAGTGAGTACAGGGGTGATGGGTGAACGGGACTGGGTGTGAGTTAGGACACAGTGCAGTGAGCACAGGGGATGATGGGTGAACGGGAGTGGGTGCGGATTAGGACACAGGGCAGGGAGCACAGGGGGTGATGGGTGAACGGGACTGGGTGTGAGTTAGGACACGGGGCAGTGAGCACAGGGAGCGATGGGTGAAAGGGACTGGGTGTGAGTTAGGACACGGGGCAGTGAGCACAGGGGGTGATGGGTGAACGGGACTGGGTGTGAGTTAGGACACGGGGCAGTGAGCACAGGGGGTGATGGGTGAACGGGACTGGGTGTGAGTTAGGACACGGGGCAGTGAGCACCGGGGGTGATGGGTGAACGGGACTGGGTGCGAGTTAGGACACGGGGCAGTGAGCACAGTGGGTGATGGGTGAACGGGACTGGGTGTGAGTTAGGACACGGGGCAGTGAGCACAGGGGGTGATGGGTGAACGGGACTTGGTGTGAGTTAGGACACGGGGCAGTGAGTACAGGGGTGATGGGTGAACGGGACTGGGTGTGAGTTAGGACACGGTGCAGTGAGCACAGGGGGTGATGGGTGAACGGGACTGGGTGCGAGTTAGGACACGGGGCAGTGAGCACAGGGGGTGATGGGTGAACGGGACTGGGTGTGAGTTAGGACACGGGGCAGTGAGCACAGGGTGATGGGTGAACGGGACTGGGTGTGAGTTAGGACAAGGGGCAGTGAGCACAGGGAGCGATGGGTGAACGGGACTGGGTGTGAGTTAGGACACGGGGCAGTGAGCACAGGGGGTGATGGGTGAACGGGACTGGGTGTGAGTTAGGACACGGGGCACTGAGCACAGGGGGTGATGGGTGAACGGGACTGGGTGTGAATTAGGACACGGGGCAGTGAGCACAGGGGGTGATGGGTGAACGGGACTGGGTGCGAGTTAGGACACGGGGCAGTGAGCACAGGGGGTGATGGGTGAACGGGACTGGTTGCGAGTTAGGACACGGGACAGTGAGCACAGGGGGTGATGGGTGACGGGACTGGGTGCGAGTTAGGACACGGGGCAGTGAGCGCCGGGGGTGATGGGTGAACGTGTCTGGTTGCAAGTTAGGACACGGGGCAGTGAGCACAGGGGGTGATGGGTGAACGGGACTGTGTGCGAGTTAGGACACGGGGCAGTGAGTGCAGGGGGTGATGGGTGAACGGGGCTCGGTGCGAGTTAGGACACGGGGCAGTGAGCACGGGGTGATGGGTGAACGGGACTGGGTGTGAGTTAGGACACGGGGCAGTGAGCACAGGGGGCGATGGGTGAACGGGACTGGGTGTGAGTTAGGACACGGGGCAGTGAGCACAGGGGGTGATGGGTGAACGGGACTGGGTGTGAGTTAGGACACGGGGCAGTGAGCACAGGGGGTGATGGGTGAACGGGACTGGGTGTGAGTTAGGACACGGGGCAGTGAGCACAGGGGGTGATGGGTAAATGGGACTGGGTGTGAGTTAGGCCACGGGGCAGTGAGCACAGGGGTGATGGGTGAACGGGACTGGGTGTGAGTTAGGACACGGGGCAGTGAGCACAGGGGGTGATGGGTGAACGGGACTGGGTGTGAGTTAGGACACGGGGCAGTGAGCACAGGGGGTGATGGGTGAACGGGACTGGGTGTGAGTTCGGACACGGGGCAGTGAGCACAGGGGGTGATGGGTGTACGGGACTGGGTGTGAGCTAGGACACGGGGCAGTGAGCACAGGGGCTGATGGGTGAACGGGACTGGGTGCGAGTTAGGACACGGGGCAGTGAGCACATGGGGTGATGGGTGAACGGGACTTGCTGCGGGTTAGGACACGGGGCAGCGAGCACAGTGGATGATGGGTGAACAGGACTGGGTGTGAGTTAGGACACGGGGCAGTGAGCACAGGGGGTGCTGGGTGAACGGGACTGGGTGTGAGTTAGGACACGGGGCAGTGAGCACAGGGGGTGATGGGTGAATGGGACTGGGTGTGAGTTAGGACACGGAGCAGTGAGCACAGGGGGTGATGGGTGAACGGGACTGGGTGTGAGTTAGGACACGGGGCCGCGAGCACAGTGGGTGATGGGTGAACGGAACTGGGTGTGAGTTAGGACATGGGGCAGCGAGCACAGGGGGTGATGGGTGAACGGGACTTGGTGCGAGTTAGGACACGGGGCAGTGAGCACAGGGGGTGATGGGTGAACGGGGCTGGGTGTGAGTTAGGACGCGGGGCAGTGAGCACAGGGGGTGATGGGTGAACGGGACTGGGTGTGAGTTCGGACATGGGGCAGTGAGCACGGGGTGATGGGTGAACGGGACTGGGTGTGAGTTAGGACACGGGGCAGTGAGCACAGGGGGTGATGGGTGAACGGGACTTGGTGTGAGTTAGGACACGGGGCAGTGAGCACAGGGGGTGATGGGTGAACGGGACTGGGTGTGAGTTAGGAGACGGGGCAGTGAGCACAGGGGGTGATGGGTGAATGGGACTCGGTGTGAGTTAGGACACGGGGCAGTGAGCAGAGGGGATGATGGGTGAACGGGACTGGGTGTGAGTTAGGACACGGGGCAGTGAGCACAGGGGGTGATGGGTGAACGGGACTGGGTGTGAGTTAGGACACAGTGCAGTGAGCACAGGGGATGATGGGTGAACGGGAGTCGGTGCGGATTAGGACACAGGGCAGGGAGCACAGGGGGTGATGGGTGAACGGGACTGGGTGTGAGTTAGGACACGGGGCAGTGAGCACAGGGAGCGATGGGTGAAAGGGACTGGGTGTGAGTTAGGACACGGGGCAGTGAGCACAGGGGGTGATGGGTGAACGGGACTGGGTGTGAGTTAGGACACGGGGCAGTGAGCACAGGGGGTGATGGGTGAACGGGACTGGGTGCGAGTTAGGACACGGGGCAGTGAGCACCGGGGGTGATGGGTGAACGGGACTGGGTGCGAGTTAGGACACGGGGCAGTGAGCACAGTGGGTGATGGGTGAACGGGACTGGGTGTGAGTTAGGACACGGGGCAGTGAGCACAGGGGGTGATGGGTGAACGGGACTTGGTGTGAGTTAGGACACGGGGCAGTGAGTACAGGGGTGATGGGTGAACGGGACTGGGTGCGAGTTAGGACACGGTGCAGTGAGCACAGGGGGTGATGGGTGAACGGGACTGGGTGCGAGTTAGGACACGGGGCAGTGAGCACAGGGGGTGATGGGTGAACGGGACTGGGTGTGAGTTAGGACACGGGGCAGTGAGCACAGGGTGATGGGTGAACGGGACTGGGTGTGAGTTAGGACACGGGGCAGTGAGCACAGGGGGTGATGGGTGAACGGGACTGGGTGTGAGTTAGGACACGGGGCAGTGAGCACAGGGTGATGGGTGAACGGGACTGGGTGCGAGTTAGGACACGGGGCAGTGAGCACAGGGGGTGATGGGTGAACGGGACTGAGTGTGAGTTAGGACAAGGGGCAGTGAGCACAGGGAGCGATGGGTGAACGGGACTGGGTGTGAGTTAGGACACGGGGCAGTGAGCACAGGGGGTGATGGGTGAACGGGACTGGGTGTGAGTTAGGACACGGGGCACTGAGCACAGGGGGTGATGGGTGAACGGGACTGGGTGTGAATTAGGACACGGGGCAGTGAGCACAGGGGGTGATGGGTGAACGGGACTGGGTGCGAGTTAGGACACGGGGCAGTGAGCACAGGGGGTGATGGGTGAACGGGACTGGGTGCGAGTTAGGACACGGGACAGTGAGCACAGGGGGTGATGGGTGACGGGACTGGGTGCGAGTTAGGACACGGGGCAGTGAGCGCCGGGGGTGATGGGTGAACGTGTCTGGTTGCAAGTTAGGACACGGGGCAGTGAGCACAGGGGGTGATGGGTGAACGGGACTGTGTGCGAGTTAGGACACGGGGCAGTGAGTGCAGGGGGTGATGGGTGAACGGGGCTCGGTGCGAGTTAGGACACGGGGCAGTGAGCACAGGGGGTGATGGGTGAACGGGACTGGGTGCGAGTTAGGACACGGGGCAGTGAGCAGAGGGGGTGATGGGTGAACGGGACTGGGTGTGAGTTAGGACACGGGGCAGTGAGCACAGGGGGCGATGGGTGAACGGGACTGGGTGTGAGTTAGGACACGAGGCAGTGAGCACAGGGGGTGATGGGTGAACGGGACTGGGTGTGAGTTAGGACACGGGGCAGTGAGCACAGGGGGTGATGGGTGAACGGGACTGGGTGTGAGTTAGGACACGGGGCAGTGAGCACAGGGGGTGATGGGTAAATGGGACTGGGTGTGAGTTAGGCCACGGGGCAGTGAGCACAGGGGTGATGGGTGAACGGGACTGGGTGTGAGTTAGGACAGGGGGCAGTGAGCACAGGGGGTGATGGGTGAATGGGCTGGGTGTGAGTTAGGACACGGGGCAGTGAACACAGGGGGTGATGGGTGAACGGGACTGGGTGTGAGATAGGACACGGGGCAGTGAGCACAGCGGGTGATGGGTGAACGCGACTGGGTGTGAGTTAGGACACGGGGCAGTGAGCACAGGGGGTGATGGGTGAACGGGACTGGGTGTGAGTTAGGACACGGGGCAGTGAGCACAGGGGGTGATGGGTGAACGGGACTGGGTTCGAGTTAGGACACGGGGCAGTGAGCACAGGGGGTGATGGGTGAACGGGACTGGGTGCGAGTTAGGACACGGGGCAGTGAGCACAGGGGGTGATGAGTGTACGAGACTGGGTGCGAGTTAGGACACGGGGCAGTGAGCACAGGGGGTGATGGGTGAACGGGACTGGATGTGAGTTAGGACACGGGGCAGTGAGCACGGTGTGATGGGTGAACGGGACTGAGTGTGAGTTAGGACACGGGGCAGTGAGCACAGTGGTCGATGGGTGAACGGGACTGGGTGTGAGTTAGGACACGGGGCAGTGAGCACAGGGGGTGATGGGTGAACGGGACTGGGTGTGAGTTAGGACACGGGGCAGTGAGCACAGGGGGTGATGGGTGAACGGCAGTGGGTGTGAGTTAGGACACGGGGCAGTGAGCACAGGGGGTGATGGGTGAACGGGACTGGGTTCGAGTTAGGACACGGGGCAGTGAGCACAGGAGGTGATGGGTGAACGGGACTGGGTGCGAGTTAGGACACGGGGCAGTGAGCACAGGGGGTGATGAGTGTACGAGACTGGGTGCGAGTTAGGACACGGGGCAGTGAGCACAGGGGGTGATGGGTGAACGGGACTGGGTGTGAGTTAGGACACGGGGCAGTGAGCACGGGGTGATGGGTGAACGGGCCTGAGTGTGAGTTAGGACACGGGGCAGTGAGCACAGGGGTCGATGGGTGAACGGGACTGGGTGTGATTTAGGACACGGGGCAGTGAGCACAGGGGGTGATGGGTGAACGGGACTCGGTGTGAGTTAGGACACGGGGCAGTGAGCACAGGGGGTGATGGGTGAACAGGACTTGGTGTGAGTTAGGACACGGGGCAGTGAGCACAGGGGGTGATGGGTGAACGGGACTGGGTGTGAGTTAGGACACGGGGCAGTGAGCACAGGGGGTGATGGGCGAACAGGACTGGGTGTGAGTTAGGACACGGGGCAGTGAGCACAGGGGGTGATGGGTGAACGGGACTGGGTGTGAGTTAGGACACGGGGCAGTGAGCACAGGGGGTGATGGGTGAACGGGACTGGGTGTGAGTTAGGACACGGGGCAGTGAGCACAGGGGGTGATGGGTGAGCGGGACTGGGTGTGAGTTAGGACACGGGGCAGTGAGCACAGGGGGTGATGGGTGAACGGGACTGGGTGTGAGTTAGGACACGGGGCAGTGAGCACAGGGGGTGATGGGTGAACGGGACTGGGTGTGAGTTAGGACACGGGGCAGCGAGCACAGGGGGTGATGGGTGAATGGGACTGGGTGTGAGTTAGGACACGTGGCAGTGAGCACAGGGGGTGATGGGTGAACGGGTCTGGCTGTGAGTTAGGACAAGGGGCAGTGAGCACAGGGGGTGATGGGTGAACGGGACTGGGTGTGAGTGAGGACACGGGGCAGTGAGCACAGGGGGTGATGGGTGAACGGGACTTGGTGCGGGTTCGGACACGGGGCAGCGAGCACAGGAGGTGATGGGTGAACGGGACTGGGTGTGAGTTAGGACACGGGGCAGCGAGCACAGGGGGTGATGGGTGAACGGGACTGGGTGTGAGTTAGGACATGGGGCAGTGAGAACAGGGGGTGATGGGTGAACGGGACTGGGTGTGAGTTAGGACACGGGGCAGTGAGCACAGGGGGTGATGGGTGAACGGGACTGGGTGTGAGTTAGGACACGGGGCAGTGAGCACAGGGGGTGATGGGTGAACGGGACTGGGTGTGAGTCAGGACACGGGGCAATGAGCACAGGGGGTGATGGGTGAACTGGACTGGGTGCGAGTTAGGACACGGGGCAGTGAGCACAGGGGGTGATGGGTGAACGGGACTGGGTGTGAGTTCGGACACGGGGCAGTGAGCACAGGGGGTGATGGGTGAACGGGACTGGGTGTGAGTTAGGACACGGGGCAGTGAGCACGGGGTGATGGGTGAACGGGACTGGGTGTGAGCTAGGACACGGGGCAGTGAGCACATGGGGTGATGGGTGAACGGGACTTGCTGCGGGTTAGGACACGGGGCAGCGAGCACAGTGGATGATGGGTGAACAGGACTGGGTGTGAGTTAGGACACGGGGCAGTGAGCACAGGGGGTGATGGGTGAACGGGACTGGGTGTGAGTTAGGACACGGGGCAGTGAGCACAGGGGGTGATGGGTGAATGGGACTGGGTGTGAGTTAGGACACGGAGCAGTGAGCACAGGGGGTGATGGGTGAACGGGACTGGGTGTGAGTTAGGACACGGGGCCGCGAGCACAGTGGGTGATGGGTGAACGGAACTGGGTGTGAGTTAGGACATGGGGCAGCGAGCACAGGGGGTGATGGGTGAACGGGACTTGGTGCGAGTTAGGACACGGGGCAGTGAGCACAGGGGGTGATGGGTGAACGGGACTGGGTGTGAGTTCGGACATGGGGCAGTGAGCACAGGGGTGATGGGTGAACGGGACTGGGTGTGAGTTAGGACACGGGGCAGTGAGCACAGGGGGTGATGGGTGAACGGGACTTGGTGTGAGTTAGGACACGGGGCAGTGAGCACAGGGGATGATGGGTGAACGGGACTGGGTGTGAGTTAGGACACGGGGCAGTGAGTACAGGGGTGATGGGTGAACGGGACTGGGTGTGAGTTAGGACACGGGTCAGCGAGCACAGGGGGTGATGGGTGAACGGGAGTGGGTGCGGATTAGGACACAGGGCAGGGAGCACAGCGGGTGATGGGTGAACGGGACTGGGTGTGAGTTAGGACACGGGGCAGTGAGCACAGGGAGCGATGGGTGAACGGGACTGGGTGTGAGTTAGGACACGGGGCAGTGAGCACAGGGGGTGATGGGTGAACGGGACTGGGTGTGAGTTAGGACACGGGGCAGTGAGCACAGGGGGTGATGGGTGAATGGGACTGGGTGTGAGTTAGGCCACGGGGCAGTGAGCACAGAGGGTAATGGGTGAACGGGACTGGGTGTGAGTTAGGACAGGATGGCAGTGAGTTTTGGATGAGCTCAAGTTTACGTAGGGTGGAATGTGGGAGGAACTGTAGTGTATGTACCTTGAAGAAGGAACTATATTCTGCAGCCCCTGTATACTGCAGTACCAGTAGTGACCGCCCCTGTATATAAGCCTGTGAAGTAACTTTGTGTCGTAGTTCCAGTTTTGTCTCCATTCAGTAAACACCTGTTATAACCAACTCCTGCAGTCCGTGTCTCAATTACACACGGACATTACAGGAGGCTGGCCAGGAGTGTGTTGGAATAGTCGAGTCTGGAGGTAACAAAGGCATGGATGAGGGTTTCAGCAGCGGATGAGCTGAGGCGGGGCGGAGACGGGCGATGTTACGGAGGTGGAAGTAGGCGGTCCTAGTTGTGCTGCGGATAAGTGGTCAGAAGCCCATCTCGGATTTCAAATATGACACCAAGGTTGTGAACAGAGTGGTTCAGCCTCAGACAGATGTTAGGGAGAGTGTTAAGTATGTGTATTGTATTGAACAATTAACACAAAGACTTAAACGTATAACTCAAACAGGTCTTTACTGGTTTCAGGTAGGGACTACACGTAGGTCTTTACTTCATGCCCACAGGCGGGAACTGAGGGGAGATCAGTACCCACAGTACTATTTATACCCCTATGGCCAGGAGTGGTACTGCGTATCACTACGCCCTACAAGTAGTGCAGTCCTGTCCATAGGTTCAAAGTAGCACACATATTACATACACAACATTCCTCCCTTCTTAGCTTTACAGTCATCTCCCCATTTAACATAACGTAATAACATATATACATATATAACTTCAGGTTTACATAACAGAATAACATAGATACATAGATAACTTCATGTCAAAACAGATCACAGATTCAGCCTCTGCGGAAAACAGTTCACAGATTCAATCTCTGTGGTGTAGTCGGTTCACGTTGCTGGAGTGACTCATTCAATAGTCCTTCCATGGATTTAACGGCTTGAACTTCCGAACTGATTTGGCTCCGTTCGGAGGGACCACGTGTGTGATCTGGTAGGGGTGATAATGGTTCAGATGGTTATCATCTTCTGCTTCGTCTTTTCCTTTTCTGCTTCTTAGAGACTCTCTGGGCTCCCCTGTCAGCTGCCAGCTGTAGCGCCACCATCTCCCTATGTTCCTTAGACTTTAAGTGATTCATCCTGATTTCTGCACTTTGGGAGTTTTCATCACAAGCTGGGCAGACCAGGTCACTATAATATCCAGTGTCACTCAATAGGTCATGGTAATATTTGGTGTCGTCCTGATCTAGGCCAGCGAGAGGGTCTTCTATTTCCTCCATACCCAGCTGGGCGTTAGCCAGCTTTTGTTCCAAGTCCAGACATCTTTCCTGAAGAGACTTCTTCATGCGTACCTCTTCATCCAGCTTTTTCTGGGCTTTCAGCAAGTCGTTTACTAATGACCTCATTTGAGATTTTACTACTTCAACTTCTTTTGGAGATTGATTGATCGGACTATTCAATCCCTCTACTGGAGCAGCTGTTTCAGCGGTCTGTTGTTCTACGTTGACGTGAGTCAGCGTACTTTTGGCATCCAAGGGCTGCTCTGTTGCAGTCATCTCAGTCTGTGTTGCCACCTCAGCTCTTCCAATAACCTTTGAGAGCTCCGAACCCCTTTCGTTTGAATATTGAAGTTCGTGTTCAAGTTTTTCCCATTTCAGAGTCCTGTCCTTCAGCATATGCAGGAGTTGGCTGACCGTTAACTCCTCTGACATCAGACGTTTTGTGCGCTCCTGCTCCATTTGCTCCAGCAGCTGCTTCTGTTGTCTTCCCAGATGTTCCCACTCTATATCAAAGAACTCTTTCGTCGCATTCATCTCTTGCTCAAAACGGCGAATCATTTGTTCTAATTGCTGTTGCAGTTTGAAATGGAGTTGAGTTCGAGCCCGGTGTCCCTCAGAAATGTGCATGTCAGTAGACTGGACAGACTCAGAATTCTCTATCTCAGTGGAATTCTGTGCTGAAACTTTGTCTTTTGCACACGGGTTGGTCTTACCAGTATCAGTTCCAGAGTCTGGGTTGATTATGTTCACCGAGTTCTCACTCGTTATTGTTTGTAGGAAATGCCAGTCGATATTCATTTTCCTAATCCACTCCCGTCCTAGTAGTGGAGGACCTCCTTCAGATAGCACATATAAGTCCATTATTTGACTTTCTTCGCCCTTGTGGACCACTGTGACCTCAATTTTCCCGATGGGGTACATTCTTTGCCCCGTGTATGTTTTCAATATGAGCTCCGTATCCTGTAGGGGAATATGTTGGAATAACCTTCCATAATCTTTCTTATTTATGACCGTCAATGCCGATCCAGTGTCCAATTCCAGTTTTACTTGGACTCCTTCTATCTGAAGAGCGACCCAAATTGTCTGGAGGTCTGCACCCTTACCAACGTTGAGTACCCTTAAGCTAGCCAGTTCATTACTGCTAGCGTCTGAATCGGACTCCTGTTCGGCCACCTTGTGTACTTTTGCGTATTTTCCTTGCGGTGACTTCTTGTTGCTGGTCTTCTTCCCTGACCTGCATACTCTAGCTATGTGTCCAAGCCTACCACAAGTTCTACATTCTTGGTTTTTAAACCAACACTGGTTCTGATCATGCGTTGTCTTTCCACAACGATAACATTTGCCAGAACTCACACCCAATTTGTGTGCACTGAGCTCCGGTGACCGTAGCTGCATTACTGCCGTGCCTCTCGCTGCAGCTTCGTGTGCTGCTGCCATAGTGACCGCCTTCTCAAGCGTCAGCTCATTCTTCTCGAGCAGTCGCTTTTGTGTATCCTGTTTAAATAAACCACACACAAATTTGTCTCGTAGTGCATCTGTCAGTCCCGTTCCAAACTGGCAATATTTCGCTAATTTACGCAATTCCAGCAAATATTCAGCATTGCTTTCATGCTGTAGCTGCCTTCTGTCGTAAAATTTAAATCGTTCCGCTAGCATCAGCGGCGTGGGGTTTAGATGACCTTTCAGGACAGTAACAATCTCATCGAACGTCTTATCCGCTGGTTCATCTGGTGATAACAGGTGTTTCAATTGCCCGTATGTCTTCGCACCCATTAAATTTAATAATGTTAGAGCTTTATCTTGGTCACGAATTTCATTGGCCTTACAATAATTTTTTACTCTTTCAACATATATGGCCCAATCTTCGAGGTCACTATCAAAGGTGCTAATATTCCCGTGTTTAGGCATTGTAGATTTGCAATTTCTCAGATTTTCTTTTCTTTACTTATCAAAGATGGCGGCTTCCCGCTCTTGCCGTCGTCCTCCGCCCACAAAATGGCGGTTTTCCCGCACTTGGCGGTCTTCACCCGTCCCCCGACGCCGTCTCCCTTCAGCCCCCGAGTGCGGCCCTTATCTTCGCCGCGATCGCCCGAGTGCGGCCCTTATCAGCGGATGCGATCGCTGGATCGCGAAGTGGCTCCCGACCGAAGCGGCTCTCGGCCCTTATCTTCTGTGCGATCGATAGCCCGCGCTGTGCACCGCGGCTCTCGCACCTTGAGCTTTTGCAGCCGCCGCGCCTTTCAGTCCGAGTGCGGCCCTTATCTTTGGTCCCGATCGCTGGCCCGCGCTGCGCCTCGCACTTGAAGGCGGCCCGGCCTTATCTCCGATCGCGATCGATGGCCCTTATCTGCTCCGACTTCCCCAGCCCTGTCTTTGCAGCCAACGCTGCACGGCTTACCCCACCACCTAGGTTGAACAAGGAAACTGCAGAAAGACTTCTGTCAGTCGCTGGAAGCTGTCAGGATGGCTGCTGCACTCCAGTGCTCAGTCGCTGATGGAGGCTTCAGAGTCCTAAGCCTGTCGCTTCTAGTGGGGTGGTGAGGTTTGAAACCTCTCTTCAACTGCCGCAGGGTAAGAACCTGACTCGTCGCCAGTGTTAAGTATGTGTATTGTATTGAACAATTAACACAAAGTGTGCTGCCTCTCCCTCTAACTTAACCTCACTGTATGTATTTAACTTACTTATATATGTATAACCTACCTGTTGGGGCCGTTGCCCCTTTAACTTACCTTTTAGGGCCATTGCCCCTTTAAGACGCGCCTTAGCGTGCTGACGTCACGTCACGTACAACGTAGCGTGCTGACGTCACGGCACGTACGACGTGACGTGCGTGAGGCGGCTGCCGGCCCGACTCGGCCTTCCAGAAAGGCTGCCGGCACAGCCCGGCCTAGCGTCTTCGGCCGCATCTACCAGCCGCCGGGAGCGACGCGTTCTTCCGCTCCCGCGGCAAGCATCGGCTCAGCCTGGCCTCCAGCTCCCGCTCCCGACTTCGGCCTCCACGGCCAGAAACGCGACCACGCGCATCACGTGACGCCCCAAGCGCGGACAACGCTACCGAGCGTGATGAGGTCATCACGCTCCCCACAGGACTGCTACGTAGTCCTCGTGGAGCCCTCGCTGGGACACAGACCTACACCACGGTGCTCCTACAGCAGCACAGGCTCTGGGCAGTTGTATTGTCCCCATGCTTGAGTCTTGGAAATTGTTTGTCTGTAAGTATTTTAGAATGCTATGGATGATTAATGTGCACTGTATGTTGTAGAAAATGTTTAGTTGTAACTTTTCTCTGCCTAGCTGATTAACTAGTAGCTGTATTTTCATACACTATGTACAGGGCTAATTTAAAGAGAATGCCTCCCAGTTTACTAAATGTACTGTGTTGCTCAGGCGTACCTAAATCTGTGTATACATATCAGTTATGCGCCTGTATACTAATGTGTGCTTCCATTTCTGTGTTGTATTTCAGTTTTACAATTAGAATCGTTCAGTAAAGCGTTACAAGAAAAGTCAAGCCTTGTGATTTTATTGGAAGATATCGAGTTGTTCGCTATCTGTCTAGCTCTGCATAGAAGCGCGTTGCGAGGGCAGAACAGTAAAAAGACAACAGCACAGCGGGCTCAAGCGCAGGAAGATACCACTCAGCTACCATGAGTCTACGCTCAGGAAAACAATATACCATAGAGGACGTCGACCAGTCAAGCGAGAAGCATGAGCCTCTCCTAGCAAACGATGCCAAGTCACAGCCCTCTAAAGTATCCCCTAGGTCATCTCGGCGGTCCAGCAGACCGTCGTCATCGACAGCTTCTGCAGCCGCCAAAGCACGTGCCAAGGCAAAAGCTGCCCAGGCTCAATTGTCCTTCGCTGAAAAAGAAGCTGACCTTATGAAGCAGAGAGCCGACCTCGAAGCTAGTATGATGAAGCAGAAAGCTGACCTTATGAAGCAGAGAGCCGACCTCGACGCTAGTGTGATGAAGCAGAGAGCTGACCTCGACGCTAGTGTGATGAAGCAGACAGCACAGTCCTCTAAAGTATCCACTAGATCATCTCGGCAGTCCAGCAGACCGTCGTCATCGACAGCTTCTGCAGCCGCCAAAGCACGTGCCAAGGCAAAAGCTGCCCAGGCTCAATTGGCCCTTGCTGAAAAAGAAGCTAGGGTTATGAAGCAGAGAGCTGACCTCGCTGCCAGTCTCCACATTCTCCAAAGCCAGAGAGCTGCCGCTAAAGCTAAAGCCGCAGCTTATGAAGAAGGTGAGGAGAACGAAGGCGGGGAGCCCAGCCAGGAAACATATGTTCTGGGACAGCCCCTCAGTCCAGTGCAACGTACAAGTGAGTGTGTCCAACAACACTCCAAATTGTTCTCCAAGGAAACATCCAACTATCTCAACGCAGAACCAGCTACTCAACACAGTAGCAAACAGCCTGTTTTTGGAGACACTGAGCTTAAAGGAGAAGAAACAAGCAAGACTTACCTACAGAGACCTCCACAGCACTCGGCCAATCCAGCCAAGCAGTCCTCACCCGAGCCACAGGGTACACAGGACCTCGCTGGGTGCCTTATCCGCCGAGAGTTGTTGAGTTCGGGCCTTCTGGAGTTAGATGGCTGTCCTGAAAGTTGTTGGCCATGGAAAGAGTCCAACCCGAGACTACACAAGGTAGCATCGAACAGTGGACAGGTGATGGAAGCCTTCCCTGCAGAGGACCGTGCCAAGGATCTGAAGGATTTGCACCTTGGAGTGGATCCTCCCCCCCTTCAACGGAGCCTGGGGCTCTCCTGGAACCTGGAAACAGACAGCGTCACATTCCTGGTGTCCCGTGAAGAAAGGCCATTCACACGGAGAGACATCCTGTCCACAGTCAACAGTTTGTACGACCCTTTGGGGTTCGTAGCTCCCATAACAATGCAAGGAAAAGCATTTGTACGGGAACTCTCATCGGATCAGAGTGAGTGGGATGCTCCACTCCTCCCTGAAAAAGAAGCAAAATGGAACCTACAGTTGATCAGAGACAAGATTGACATCGATGTGGGCGCCGTCAAGTTCTTCACGGACAGCAAGATTGTACTTGGTTACATCCACAACTCCACAAGAAGGTTTTACGTGTATGTTTCCAACTGGGTGACTCGTATCAGACGATCCACTCACCCTGACCAGTGGTGCTATGTCTCCACAGACCTGAACCCTGCAGACCATGCTACCAGGTCTATACCAGCAGCACACCTACAGCAAAGCAGTTGGTTCTCGGGCCCCTCTTTCCTGTCTAATGTCAACACAGAGGAGACTCTTGAGTCCAATCCCTTCACCCTTGTGGAGCCTGAAGCTGATACTGAGATTCGGCCTGAAGTTACGACCCTGGTCACCAAAGCCTCAGAATCTCAGTTGGGCTCACAAAGCTTCGAGCGATTCTCAAGCTGGAGAACACTCTGCCGAACCACAGCCCGACTCATTCATGTAGCAGCATCCTTCAAGGGGAATTCGGACAACATAGAACGCAAAGGATGGAAATGTTCTAAAGAAGTATCCAGCACAAGTGAGCCATCACAAGCCAAAGGTGTGATCATTCGCTCTGTCCAGCATGATGTCTTCAAGGAGGAATTCAAATGTCTTGAAGAGGGACAGACATTCCCCAAGCAAAGAGGAGAGTATTTGTCCACCCTACAGAGCCGTAGGAAATGGACAGAAGACAAGCCAAACGTCAAAGTGAGAGACGTTGTCTTGCCGAAAGACAGCCAAGCACGCAGAAATGAATGGCCAGTGGGCCTGGTTGTCAAAACTCTGCCGACCAGGGACAAGAGGGTCCGCAAGGTGGAGGTGAAGATTGTCAAGGAGGGGCCTATCAAAGTGTTTCTGAGGCCAGTCTCAGAGATCCTCCTTTCTGAAGTAACCTAGAGAACGGACTCTGAGTATGTTGCAGCCAAAGGACGTTTTCTTCAGGTTTATTTTGTATCTGTAGTGGTACAATGGAATTGTACCAAGCGGGGAGTGTGCTGCCTCTCCCTCTAACTTAACCTCACTGTATGTATTTAACTTACTTATATATGTATAACCTACCTGTTGGGGCCGTTGCCCCTTTAACTTACCTTTTAGGGCCATTGCCCCTTTAAGACGCGCCTTAGCGTGCTGACGTCACGTCACGTACAACGTAGCGTGCTGACGTCACGGCACGTACGACGTGACGTGCGTGAGGCGGCTGCCGGCCCGACTCGGCCTTCCAGAAAGGCTGCCGGCACAGCCCGGCCTAGCGTCTTCGGCCGCATCTACCAGCCGCCGGGAGCGACGCGATCTTCCGCTCCCGCGGCAAGCATCGGCTCAGCCTGGCCTCCAGCTCCCGCTCCCGACTTCGGCCTCCACGGCCAGAAACGCGCATCACGTGACGCCCCAAGCGCGGACAACGCTACCGAGCGTGATGAGGTCATCACGCTCCCCACAGGACTGCTACGTAGTCCTCGTGGAGCCCTCGCTGGGACACAGACCTACACCACGGTGCTCCTACAGCAGCACAGGCTCTGGGCAGTTGTATTGTCCCCATGCTTGAGTCTTGGAAATTGTTTGTCTGTAAGTATTTTAGAATGCTATGGATGATTAATGTGCACTGTATGTTGTAGAAAATGTTTAGTTGTAACTTTTCTCTGCCTAGCTGATTAACTAGTAGCTGTATTTTCATACACTATGTACAGGGCTAATTTAAAGAGAATGCCTCCCAGTTTACTAAATGTACTGTGTTGCTCAGGCGTACCTAAATCTGTGTATACATATCAGTTATGCGCCTGTATACTAATGTGTGCTTCCATTTCTGTGTTGTATTTCAGTTTTACAATTAGAATCGTTCAGTAAAGCGTTACAAGAAAAGTCAAGCCTTGTGATTTTATTGGAAGATATCGAGTTGTTCGCTATCTGTCTAGCTCTGCATAGAAGCGCGTTGCGAGGGCAGAACACAAAGACTTAAACGTATAACTCAAACAGGTCTTTACTGGTTGGAGGTAGGGACTACACGTAGGTCTTTACTTCATGCCCACAGGCGGGAACTGAGGGGAGATCAGTACCCACAGTACTATTTATACCCCTATGGCCAGGAGTGGTACTGCGTATCACTACGCCCTACAAGTAGTGCAGTCCTGTCCATAGGTTCAAAGTAGCACACATATTACATACACAACAGAGAGGGATGGAGTCAGTGGCTAGGGAACGGAGTTTGTGGTGAGGACCCAAAACAATGGCTTCAGTCTTCCCAATATTTAATTGGAGGAAATTCCTGCTCATCCAGAACTGGGTGTCGGACAAGCAGTCTGACAATTGAGAGACCGTGGAGGGGTCGAGAGAACAGGTAGTGAGGTAGAGCTGGGTGGAAACTGGCGCTGTGTTTTCGGATGATGTCACCAAGGGGCAACATGTAGAGGCAGCAGAAGGCACGGCCACCGATGGTGGGGCGATTATAATCAGGGATGCTCAGGAGGGCAGAATTAGAGGAGCGCAGATATCTTGGGGGGTTGTGGGGAGGAGATTACAGAGATAGGGAGGGGCGAGGGCCACGGAGGGATTTGGAAACAAGGATGAGAATTTTAAAATCAACAGCTGCAAAGGCTCTTGAAAACCGAAGTGCTACCAGGGGTGGAATAAAAAGCACAGTTTGAGAAAATGGGTATTTGACCTTTCTATGACCTCCACTATACTGATTGCTGCTGAGCAACCTTTGACCCCCATGTCAGATGGGCCTTCCTTTAGGTCAGGCTGCTCAGGACCAATTGCGCCACGGTTCAGGATTAGAATGAAGTGCCTGTCCATTTCAAGCAGCCACTTTCACTCCCACTGCTCCCTTCCAGAAAATGCCTCAAAGTATAAAGTTGGTGCATTTCCAGCAGGATAGAACATTCCCACATCTGGCAGCCTCAATACCACCAGAAAACTGGCCAGTGGAGTCAGGAAATTGGCCCATCACAACCCAACCTGAAGGCAGTTATCCCACAAATCAGCATTTTGAATTCCAGTCTGGTCGCTGCAAGCAGTGAGTGAAACAGGGTAACAGGAGTGAAGGCTCCGGTCTTTTCTGGATCAGATATCGACCAGTTTGAAGAGCAGCAGATTATTAACGGGAATGTCTGGGCTGGAGACCATGTTCACCCCAGTTATGACTTTCTGAGGCCTCACTGACTTGCTTTGGGACATCCCAAGACTGTGAAAGGTGTTCCTTCCTTTCCTCGTGACTCTCTGTGGAATTCCCTGAGTCCCTCATCGCGGCCGGAGCAGCTAAACTTACTTTAAACTTGAAGGGGTGATCAATGGAGAAAGTCATCGCTCAGGACACAAGTCCAGCCACTGACACCAGCTTTTTGTCTTGAAGGATCCTTTCAAATATTGTAAAGCGGTCTTGTGCTCAACTTGTGTGAGAGGGCCACGGGTCTGTGTGGGCTTGCCGTGTGTGTAAACATGACCTCCCTTAAGCTTCTCTGAAGAAAAGTAGTCTTTCTAGTTCTTGTAGCTTGAGCCAAGATAGTTATTAAACCTGTACTCATTAGCGAGGGATCAATTTACCTCATCTGACACAGGGAGATGACTGCTCTGGGATCTCGGCCCAAGTTCCTGAGTTCTTTCCCTGAAATAGTCTCAGAATTTCATTGTTGTATTCTCGATTTACTCATCCTGTGGAAATAGGGCAAGGGGAACAGGACTTTCACACACAGACTGAGCAATTCTTCAAACCGCAAAAACTCCTTGGGCTTCATGGATATCCTATTAGTGGACCATTGCAGGGAGTCCACCCCTCCCCACCCCTCTCCTCCCCTCTCCCCGCTCCTCCACTCTCCTCCCCTCTCCCCTCTCCGACTCCTCCCTCCCCTCCTCTCTCCTGTCCTCATCCTCCCCTCCCCACTCCTCCTCCCCTCCCCCTCCTCTCTCATCACCTCCCCTCTCTCCTCCCCTCCCCTCTCCTCTCCTCTCCTCACCTCCCTTCCTTCTCCTCTCTTCCCCTCTGCTCCCCACTCCTCTCCTCCTCCCCTCCCCACTCCACCCATCCCCTCCCCCTCTCTCCCCTCTCCTCTCCTCTCCTCCCCTTTCCTCTCCTCCCCTCTCATCCCCTCCCCTCTCTTCCCCTCCCCTCCCCTCTCCTCCCTCCCCTGTCCTCCTCTCTCCTCCCCTCTCCTCTCCTCACCTCCCCCTCTCCCCTCCCTCTCCCCTCTCCTCCCCTCTCCTCACCTCTCCTCCCCTCTCTCATCCCCTCTCCTCTCCTCCCCTCACCTCGCCTCTCCTCCCCTCCCCTCTCCTCCCCTCACCTCACCACAACTCTCCTCTCCTCCTCTCCCCTCTTCCTCCCCTCCCCTCCCTTCTCCTCTCCTCCCCTCCCCTCGATAAGGGAGAACCAGTGGATGTGGTGTATTTGGGCTTTCAGAAGGCTTTCGATAAGGACCCGCATAAGACATTAGTCTGTAAAGTTAAGGCACATGGGATTGGGGGCAAGGTATTGACTTGGATAGAGAACTGGTTGGCGGACAGAAAGCAAAGAGTTGGAATAAACAGGTCTTTTTTCCGAATGGCAGGCAGTGACTAGTTGGGGTACCGCAGGGATCGGTCCTTGGACCCCAGCTATTCACAATATCTATTAATGATCTAGACAAGGGAACTAGATGTAATATCTCCAAATTTGCAGACGACAAAAACTTGGGTGGGCGTGTGTGCTGTGAGGAGGATGCCGAGAAACTACAGGATGATTTGGACAGGTTGGGTGATTGGGCAGAAGCACGGGGCAGTGAGCACAGGGGGTGATGGGTGAACGGGACTTGGTGCGGGTTAGGACACGGGGCAGTGAGCACAGGGGCTGATGGGTGAACGGGACTGGGTGCGAGTTAGGACACGGGGCAGTGAGCACAGGGGGTGATGGGTGAACGGGACTGGGTGTGAGTTAGGACACGGGGCAGTGAGCACAGGGGTGATGGGTGAACGGGACTGGGTGTGAGTTAGGACACGGGGCAGTGAGCACAGGGGGTGATGGGCGAACGGGACTGGGTGTGAGTTAGGACACGGGGCAGTGAGCACAGGGGGTGATGGGTGAACGGGACTGGGTGTGAGTTAGAGACACAGACGGGGCAGTGAGCACAGGGGGTGATGGGTGAACGGGACTCGGTGTGAGTTAGGACACGGGGCAGTGAGCACAGGGGTGATGGGGTGAACGGGACAGGGTGTGAGTTAGGGACACGGGGCAGTGAGCACAGGGGGTGATGGGTGAACGGGACTGGGTGTGAGTGAGGACACGGGGCAGCGAGCACAGGGGGTGATGGGTGAACGGGACTTGGTGCGGGTTAGGACACGGGGCAGTGAGCAAAGGGGGTGATGGGTGAACGGGGACTGGGTGTGAGTTAGGACATGGGCAGTGAGCACAGGGGGTGATGGTGTGAACGGGACTGGGTGTGAGTTAGGACACGGGGCAGTGAGCACAGGGGGCGATGGGTGAACGGGGCTGTGTGCGAGTTAGGACACGGGGCAGTGGGCACAGGGGGTGATGGGTGAACGGACTGGGTGTGAGTTAGGACACGGGGCAGTGGGCACAGGGGGTGATGGGTGGAACGGACTGGGTGTGAGTTAGGACACGGGGCAGTGAGCACAGGGGTTGATGAGTGAACGGGACGGGGTGTGAGTTAGGACACGGGGCAGTGAGCACAGGGGTTGATGGGAGTGACGGGACTGGGTGTGACCTAAGGGCACGGGGCAGTGAGCACAGGGGGTGATGGTTGAACGGGAACTGGGTGTGAGTTAGGACACGGGTCAGCGAGCACAGGGGGTGATGGGCGAACGGGACTGGGTGTGAGTTAGGACACGGGGCAGTGAGCACAGGGGGTGATGAGTGAACGGGACTGGGTGTGAGTTAGGACACGGGGCAGTGAGCACAGGGGGTGATGGGTGAACGGGACTTGGTGCGAGTTAGGACACGGGGCAGTGAGCACAGGGGGTGATGGGTGAACGGGACTGGGTGCGAGTTAGGACACGGGGCAGTGAGCACAGGGGGTGATGGGTGAACGGGACTTGGTGCGGGTTAGGACACGGGGCAGTGAGCACAGGGGGTGATGGTTGAAAGGGACTCGGTGTGAGTTAGGACACGGGGCAGTGAGCACAGGCGGTGATGGGTGAACGGGACTGGGTGTGAGTTAGGACACGGGGCAGTGATCCCAGGGGGTGATGGGTGTACGGGACTTGGTGCGGGTTAGGACACTGGGCAGTGAGCACAGGGGGTGATGGGTGAACGGGACTGGGTGTGAGTTAGGACACGGAGCAGCGAGCACAGGGGGTGATGGGTGAACGGACTGCGTGTGATTTAGGACACGTGGAAGCGAGCACAGGGGGTGATGGGTGAAAGGGACTGGGTGTGAGTTTGGACACGGGGCAGTGAGCACAGGGGGTGATGAGTGAACGGGACTGGGTGTGAGTTAGGACACGGGGCAGGGAGCACAGGGGGTGATGGGGTGAACGGGACCTGGGTGTGAGTTTGGACACGGTGCAGCGAGCAGAAGGGGTGATGGGTGAACGGGGCTGGGTGTGAGTTAGGACACGGGGCAGTGAGCACAGGGGGTGATGGGTGAACGGGACTGGGTGTGAGTTAGGGACACGGGGCAGTGAGCACAGGGGGTGATGGGTGAATGGGACACGGTGCGAGTTAAGACACGGGGCAGTGAGCACATGGGGTGATGGGTGAATGGGACTGGGCGTGAGTTAGGACACGGTCAGCGAGCACAGGGGGTGATGGGCGAACGGGACTGGGTGTGAGTTAGGACACGGGGCAGTGAGCACATGGGGTGATGGGTGAATGGGACTGGGCGTGAGTTAGGACACGGGGCAGTGAGCACAGGGGGTGATGGGTGAACGGGACTGGGTGTGAGTTAGGACACGGGTCAGCGAGCACAGGGGTGATGGGCGAACGGGACTGGGTGTGAGTTAGGACACGGGGCAGTGAGCACAGGGGGTGATGGTGAACGGGACTGGGTGTGAGTTAGGACACGGGGCAGTGAGCACAGGGGGTGATGGTGAACGGGACTGGGTGTGAGTTAGGACACGGGGCAGTGAGCACAGGGGGTGATGGGTGAACGGGACTGGGTGCGAGTTAGGACACGGGGCAGTGAGCACAGGGGGTGATGGGTGAACGGGACATGGTGCGAGTTAGGACACTGGGCAGTGAGCACAGCGGGTGATTAGTGAACGGGACTGGGTGTGAGTTAGGACACAGGGCAGTGAGCACATGGGGTGATGGGTGAACGGGACTGGGTGCGAGTTAGGACACGGGGCAGTGAGCACAGGGGGTGATGGGTGAACGGGACTGGGTGCGAGTTAGGACACGGGGCAGTGAGCACACAGGGTGATGGGTGAACAGGACTGGGTGTGAGTTAGGACACGGGGCAGTGGGCACAGGGGGTGATGGGCGAACGGGACTGGGCGTGAGTTAGGACACGGGGCAGTGAGCACAGAGAGTGATGGGTGAACGGGACTTGGTGTGAGTTAGGACACGGGGCAGTGAGCACAGGGGGTGATGGGTGAAAGGGACTGGGTGTGAATTAGGACACGGGGCAGTGGGCACAGAGGGTGATGGGTGAACGAGACTGGGTGTGAGTTAGGACACGGGGCAGTGAACACAGAGAGTGATGGGTGAACGAGACTGGGTGTGAGTTAGGACACGGGGCAGTGAGCACAGGGGGTGATGGGTTAACGGGACGGGGTGCGAATTAGGACACGGGGCAGTGAGCACAGGGGGTGATGGGTGAACGGGACTCGGTGTGAGTTAGTACACGGGGCAGTGAGCACAGGGGGTGATGGGTGAACGGGACTGGGTGTGAGTTAGGACACGGGGCAGTGAGCACAGGGGGAGTTGGGTGAGCGGCACTGGGTGCGGGTTAGGACACGGGGCAGTTAGCACAGGGGGTGATGGGTGAACGGGACTTGGTGCGAGTTAGGAAACGGGGCAGTGAGCACTGGGGGTGATGGGTGAACGGGACTGGGTGTGAGTTAGGACACGGGGCAGTGAGCACAGGGAGTGATGGGTGAATGGGACTGGGTGTGAGCTGGGACACGGGGCAATGAGCACAGGGGGTGATGGGTGAACGGGACTGGGTGCGAGTTAGGACACGGGGCAGTGAGCACAGGGGTTGATGGGTGAACGGGACTGGGTGTGAGTTAGGACACGGGGCAGTGAGCACAGGGGGTGATGGGTGAACGGGACTGGGTGCGAGTTAGGACACGGGGCAGTGAGCACAGGGGGTGATGGGCGAACGGGACTGGGTGTGAGTTAGGACACGGGGCAGTGAGCACAGGGGGTGATGGGTGAACGGGACTGGGTGGGAGTTAGGACACGGGGCAGTGAGCACAGGGGGTGATGGGTGAACGGGACTCGGTGTGAGTTAGGACACGGGGCAGTGAGCACAGGGGGTGATGGGTGAACGGGACAGGGTGTGAGTTAGGACACGGGGCAGTGAGCACAGGGGGTGATGGGTGAACGGGACTGGGTGTGAGTGAGGACACGGGGCAGCGAGCACAGGGGGTGATGGGTGAACGGGACTTGGTGCGGGTTAGGACACGGGGCAGTGAGCAAAGGGGGTGATGGGTGAACGGGACTGGGTGTGAGTTAGGACACGGGGCAGTGAGCACAGGGGGTGATGGGTGAACGGGACTGGGTGTGAGTTAGGACATGGGGCAGTGAGCACAGGGGGCGATGGGTGAACGGGGCTGTGTGCGAGTTAGGACACGGGGCAGTGGGCACAGGGGGTGATGGGTGAACGGACTGGGTGTGAGTTAGGACACGGGGCAGTGGGCACAGGGGGTGATGGGTGAACGGACTGGGTGTGAGTTAGGACACGGGGCAGTGAGCACAGGGGTTGATGAGTGAACGGGACGGGGTGTGAGTTAGGACACGGGGCACTGAGCACAGGGGTTGATGGGTGAACGGGACTGGGTGTGACTAAGGGCACGGGGCAGTGAGCACAGGGGGTGATGGTTGAACGGGACTGGGTGTGAGTTAGGACACGGGTCAGCGAGCACAGGGGGTGATGGGCGAACGGGACTGGGTGTGAGTTAGGACACGGGGCAGTGAGCACAGGGGGTGATGGGTGAACGGGACTTGGTGCGAGTTAGGACACGGGGCAGTGAGCACAGGGGGTGATGGGTGAACGGGACTGGGTGCGAGTTAGGACACGGGGCAGTGAGCACAGGGGGTTACGGGTGAACGGGACTGGGTGCGGGTTAGGACACGGGACAGTTAGCACAGGGGGTGATGGGTGAACGGGACTTGGTGCGAGTTAGGAAACGGGGCAGTGAGCACTGGGGGTGATGGGTGAACGGGACTGGGTGTGAGTTAGGACACGGGGCAGTGAGCACAGGGAGTGATGGGTGAATGGGACTGGGTGTGAGCTGGGACACGGGGCAATGAGCACAGGGGGTGATGGGTGAACGGGACTGGGTGCGAGTTAGGACACGGGGCAGTGAGCACAGGGGGTTACGGTGTGAACGGGACTTGGTGCGGGTTAGGACACGGGGCAGTGAGCACAGGGGGTGATGGTTGAAAGGGACTCGGTGTGAGTTAGGACACGGGGCAGTGAGCACAGGCGGTGATGGGTGAACGGGACTGGGTGTGAGTTAGGACACGGGGCAGTGATCCCAGGGGGTGATGGGTGTACGGGACTTGGTGCGGGTTAGGACACTGGGCAGTGAGCACAGGGGGTGATGGGTGAACGGGACTGGGTGTGAGTTAGGACACGGAGCAGCGAGCACAGGGGGTGATGGTGTGAACGGGACTGCGTGTGATTTAGGACACGCGGAAGCGAGCACAGGGGGTGATGGGTGAAAGGGACTGGGTGTGAGTTTGGACACGGGGCAGTGAGCACAGGGGGTGATGAGTGAACGGGACTGGGTGTGAGTTAGGACACGGGGCAGGGAGCACAGGGGGTGATGGGTGAACGGGACTGGGTGTGAGTTTGGACACGGGGCAGCGAGCAGAAGGGGTGATGGGTGAACGGGGCTGGGTGTGAGTTAGGACACGGGGCAGTGAGCACAGGGGGTGATGGGTGAACGGGACTGGGTGTGAGTTAGGACACGGGGCAGTGAGCACAGGGGGTGATGGGTGAATGGGACACGGTGCGAGTTAGGACACGGGGCAGTGAGCACATGGGGTGATGGGTGAATGGGACTGGGCGTGAGTTAGGACACGGGGCAGTGAGCACAGGGGGTGATGGGTGAACGGGACTTGGTGTGAGTTAGGACACGGGGCAGTGAGCACACAGGGTGATGGGTGAACAGGACTGGGTGTGAGTTAGGACACGGGGCAGTGAGCACAGGGGGTGATGGGTGAATGGGACTGGGCGTGAGTTAGGACACGGGGCAGTGAGCACAGAGGGTGATGGGTGAACGGGACTTGGTGTGAGTTAGGACACGGGGCAGTGAGCACAGGGGGTGATGGGTGAAAGGGACTGGGTGTGAATTAGGACACGGGGCAGTGAGCACAGAGGGTGATGGGTGAACGAGACTGGGTGTGAGTTAGGACACGGGGCAGTGAACACAGAGGGTGATGGGTGAACGAGACTGGGTGTGAGTTAGGACACGGGGCAGTGAGCACAGGGGGTGATGGGTGAACGGGACAGGGTGTGACTTAGGACACGGGGCAGTGAGCACAGGGGGTGATGGGTGAACGGGACTGGGTGTGAGTGAGGACACGGGGCAGCGAGCACAGGGGGTGATGGGTGAACGGGACTTGGTGCGGGTTAGGACACGGGGCAGTGAGCAAAGGGGGTGATGGGTGAACGGGACTGGGTGTGAGTTAGGACACGGGGCAGTGAGCACAGGGGGTGATGGGTGAACGGGACTGGGTGTGAGTTAGGACACGGGGCAGTGAGCACAGGGGGCGATGGGTGAACGGGGCTGTGTGCGAGTTAGGACACGGGGCAGTGGGCACAGGGGGTGATGGGTGAACGGACTGGGTGTGAGTTAGGACACGGGGCAGTGGGCACAGGGGGTGATGGTTGAACGGACTGGGTGTGAGTTAGGACACGGGGCAGTGAGCACAGGGGTTGATGAGTGAACGGGACGGGGTGTGAGTTAGGACACGGGGCAGTGAGCACAGGGGTTGATGGGTGAACGGGACTGGGTGCGACTAAGGGCACGGGGCAGTGAGCACAGGGGGTGATGGTTGAACGGGACTGGGTGTGAGTTAGGACACGGGTCAGCGAGCACAGGGGGTGATGGGCGAACGGGACTGGGTGTGAGTTAGGACACGGGGCAGTGAGCACAGGGGGTGATGAGTGAACGGGACTGGGTGTGAGTTAGGACACGGGGCAGTGAGCACAGGGGGTGATGGGTGAACGGGACTTGGTGCGAGTTAGGACACGGGGCAGTGAGCACAGGGGGTGATGGGTGAACGGGACTGGGTGCGAGTTAGGACACGGGGCAGTGAGCACAGGGGGTGATCGGTGAACGGGACTTGGTGCGGGTTAGGACACGGGGCAGTGAGCACAGGGGGTGATGGTTGAAAGGGACTCGGTGTGAGTTAGGACACGGGGCAGTGAGCACAGGCGGTGATGGGTGAACGGGACTGGGTGTGAGTTAGGACACGGGGCAGTGATCCCAGGGGGTGATGGGTGTACGGGACTTGGTGCGGGTTAGGACACTGGGCAGTGAGCACAGGGGGAGATGGTGAACGGGACTGGGTGTGAGTTAGGACACGGAGCAGCGAGCACAGGGGGTGATGGGTGAACGGGACTGCGTGTGATTTAGGACACGCGGAAGCGAGCACAAGGGGTGATGGGTGAAAGGGACTGGGTGTGAGTTTGGACACGGGGCAGTGAGCACAGGGGGTGATGAGTGAACGGGACTGGGTGTGAGTTAGGACACGGGGCAGGGAGCACAGGGGGTGATGGGTGAACGGGACTGGGTGTGAGTTTGGACACGGGGCAGCGAGCAGAAGGGGTGATGGGTGAACGGGGCTGGGTGTGAGTTGGGACACGGGGCAGTGAGCACAGGGGGTGATGGGTGAACGGGACTGGGTGTGAGTTAGGACACGGGGCAGTGAGCACAGGGGGTGATGGGTGAATGGGACACGGTGCGAGTTAAGACACGGGGCAGTGAGCACATGGGGTGATGGGTGAATGGGACTGGGCGTGAGTTAGGACACGGGGCAGTGAGCACAGGGGGTGATGGGTGAACGGGACTGGGTGTGAGTTAGGGCACGGGGCTGTGAGCACAGGGGGTGATGGTTGAACAGGACTGGATGCGAGATCGGACAAGGCGCAGTGAGCACAGGGCGTGATGGGTGAACGGGACTGGGTGTGAGTTAGGACACGGGGCAGTGAGAACAGGGGGTGATGGGTGAACGGGACTTGGTGCGAGTTAAGACACGGGGCAGTGAGCACAGGGGTGATGGGTGAACGGGACTGGGTGTGAGTTAGGACACGGGGCAGTGAGCACAGGGGGTGATGGGTGAACGGGACTTGGTGCGAGTTAAGACACGGGGCAGTGAGCACAGGGGCTGATGGGTGAACGGGACTGGGTGTGAGTTAGGACACGGGGCAGTGAGCACAGGGTTGATGGGTGAACGGGACTGGGTGTGAGTTAGGACACGGGGCAGTGAGCACAGGGGGTGATGGGTGAACGGGACTGGGTATGAGTTAGGACACGGGGCAGTGAGCACAGGGGGTGATGGGTGAACGGGACTGGGTGTGAGTTAGGACACGGGGCAGTGATCACAGGGGGTGATGGGTGAACGGGACTGGGTGTGAGTTAGGACACGGGGCAGTGAGCACAGGGGGTGATGGGTGAACGGGACTGGGTGTGAGTTCGGACACGGGGCAGTGAGCACAGGGGGTGATGGGTGAACGGGACTGGGTGTGAGTTAGGACACGGGGCAGTGAGCACAGGGGGTGATGGGTGAATGGGACTGGGTGTGAGTTGGGACACGGGGCAGTGAGCACAGAGGGTGATGGGTGAACGGGACAAGGTGCGAGTTAGGACACGGGGCAGTGAGCACAGAGGGTGATGGCTGAACGGGACTCGATGTGAGTTAGTACACGGGGCAGTGAGCACAGAGGGTGATGGGTGAACGGGACTGGGTGTGAGTTAGGACACGGGGCAGTGAGCAGAGGGGGTGATGGGTGAACGGGACTGGGTGTGAGTTAGGACACGGGGCAGTGAGCACAGGGGGTGATGGGTGAACGGGACTGGGTGTGAGTTAGGACACGGGGCAGTGTGCACAGGGGTCGATGGGTGAACGGGACTGGGTGTGAGTAAGGACACGGGGCAGTGAGCACAGGGGGTGATGGGTGAACGGGACTCGGTGCGAGTTAGGACACGGGGCAGTGAGCACAGGGGGTGATGGCTGAACGGGACTGGGTGCGGTTTAGGACACGGGGCAGTGAGCACAGGGGGTGATGGGTGAACGGGACTGGGTGTGAGTTAGGACACGGGGCAGTGAGCACAGGGGGTGATGGGTGAACGGGACTGGGTGCGAGTTAGGACACGGGGCAGTGAGCACAGGGGGTGATGGGTGAACGGGACTGGGTGTGAGTTAGGACACGGGGCAGTGAGCACGGGGGGTGATGAGTGAACGGGACTGGCTGTGAGTTAGGACACGGGGCAGTGAGCACAGTGGGTGATGGGTGAACGGGACTGGGTGTGAGTTAGGACACGGGGCAGTGAGCACAGGGGGCGATGGGTGAACGGGACTGGGTGTGAGTTAGGACACGGGGCAGTGAGCACAGGGGGTGATGGGTGAATGGGACACGGTGCGAGTTAGGACACGGGGCAGTGAGCACATGGGGTGATGGGTGAACGGGACTGGGTGTGAGTTAGGACACGGGGCAGTGAGCACAGGGGGCGATGGGTGAACGGGACTCGGTGTGAGTTCGGACACGGGGCAGTGAACACAGGGGGTGATGGGTGAACGGGACTGGGTGTGAGTTAGGACACGGGGCAGTGAGCACAGGGGGTGATGGGTGTACGGGACTCGGTGCGAGTTAGGACACGGGGCAGTGAGCACAGGGGGTGATGGGTGAACGGGACTGGGTGCGAGTTAGGACACGGGGCAGTGAGCACAGGGGGTGATGGCTGAATGGGACTGGGCGTGAGTTAGGACACGGGGCAGTGAGCACAGGGGGTGTTGGGTGAACGGGACTGGGTGCGAGTTAGGACACGGGGCAGTGAGCACAGGGGGTGATGAGTGAACGGGACTGGGTGTGAGTTATGACACGGGGCAGGGAGCACAGCGGGTGATGGGTGAACGGGACTGGGTGTGAGTTTGGACACGGGGCAGCGAGCAGAAGGGGTGATGGGTGAACGGGGCTGGGTGTGAGTTAGGACACGGGGCAGTGAGCACAGGGGGTGATGGGTGAACGGGACTGGGTGTGAGTTAAGACACGGGGCAGTGAGCACAGGGGGTGATGGGTGAATGGGACACGGTGCGAGTTAGGACACGGGGCAGTGAGCACATGGGGTGATGGGTGAATGGGACTGGGCGTGAGTTAGGACACGGGGCAGTGAGCACAGGGGGTGATGGGTGAACGGGACTTGGTGTGAGTTAGGACACGGGGCAGTGAGCACACAGGGTGATGGGTGAACAGGACTGGGTGTGAGTTAGGACACGGGGCAGTGAGCACAGGGGGTGATGGGTGAATGGGACTGGGCGTGAGTTAGGACACGGGGCAGTGAGCACAGAGGGTGATGGGTGAACGGGACTTGGTGTGAGTTAGGACACGGGGCAGTGAGCACAGGGGGTGATGGGTGAAAGGGACTGGGTGTGAATTAGGACACGGGGCAGTGAGCACAGAGGGTGATGGGTGAACGAGACTGGGTGTGAGTTAGGACACGGGGCAGTGAACACAGAGGGTGATGGGTGAACGAGACTGGGTGTGAGTTAGGACACGGGGCAGTGAGCACAGGGGGTGATGGGTGAACGGGACGGGGTGCGAATTAGGACACGGTGCAGTGAGCACAGGGGGTGATGGGTGAACGGGACTCGTTGTGAGTTCGTACACGGGGCAGTGAGCACAGGGGGTGATGGGTGAACAGGACTGGGTGTGAGTTAGGACACGGGGCAGTGAGCACAGGGGGTGATGGGTGAACAGGACTGGGTGTGAGTTAGGACACGGGGCAGTTAGCACAGGGGGTGATGGGTGAACGGGACTGGGTGTGAGTTAGGACACGGGGCAGTGAGCACAGGGGGTGATGGGTGAACGGGACTGGGTGTGAGTTAGGACACGGGGCAGTGAACACAGGGGGTGATGGGTGAACGGGACTGGGTGTGAGTTAGGACACGGGGCAGTGAGCACAGGGGGTGATGGGTGTACGGGACTCGGTGCGAGTTAGGACACGGGGCAGTGAGCACAGGGGGTGATGGGTGAACGGGACTGGGTGCGAGTTAGGCCACGGGGCAGTGAGCACAGGGGGTGATGGCTGAATGGGACTGGCCGTGAGTTAGGACACGGGGCAGTGAGCACAGGGGGTGGTGGGTGAACGGGACTGGGTGCGAGTTAGGACACGGGGCAGTGAGCACAGGGGGTGATGAGTGAACGGGACTGGGTGTGAGTTATGACACGGGGCAGGGAGCACAGGGGGTGATGGGTGAACGGGACTGGGTGTGAGTTTGGACACGGGGCAGCGAGCAGAAGGGGTGATGGGTGAACGGGGCTGGGTGTGAGTTAGGACACGGGGCAGTGAGCACAGGGGGTGATGGGTGAACGGGACTGGGTGTGAGTTAAGACACGGGGCAGTGAGCACAGGGGGTGATGGGTGAATGGGACACGGTGCGAGTTAGGACACGGGGCAGTGAGCACATGGGGTGATGGGTGAATGGGACTGGGCGTGAGTTAGGACACGGGGCAGTGAGCACAGGGGGTGATGGGTGAACGGGACTTGGTGTGAGTTAGGACACGGGGCAGTGAGCACACAGGGTGATGGGTGAACAGGACTGGGTGTGAGTTAGGACACGGGGCAGTGAGCACAGGGGGTGATGGGTGAATGGGACTGGGCGTGAGTTAGGACACGGGGCAGTGAGCACAGAGGGTGATGGGTGAACGGGACTTGGTGTGAGTTAGGACACGGGGCAGTGAGCACAGGGGGTGATGGGTGAAAGGGACTGGGTGTGAATTAGGACACGGGGCAGTGAGCACAGAGGGTGATGGGTGAACGAGACTGGGTGTGAGTTAGGACACGGGGCAGTGAACACAGAGGGTGATGGGTGAACGAGACTGGGTGTGAGTTAGGACACGGGGCAGTGAGCACAGGGGGTGATGGGTGAACGGGACGGGGTGCGAATTAGGACACGGTGCAGTGAGCACAGGGGGTGATGGGTGAACGGGACTCGTTGTGAGTTCGTACACGGGGCAGTGAGCACAGGGGGTGATGGGTGAACAGGACTGGGTGTGAGTTAGGACACGGGGCAGTGAGCACAGGGGGTGATGGGTGAACAGGACTGGGTGTGAGTTAGGACACGGGGCAGTTAGCACAGGGGGTGATGGGTGAACGGGACTGGGTGTGAGTTAGGACACGGGGCAGTGAGCACAGGGGGTGATGGGTGAACGGGACTCGGTGTGAGTTAGGACACGGGGCAGTGAGCACAGGGGGTGATGGGTGAACGGGACTGGGTGTGAGTTAGGACACGGGGCAGTGAGCACAGGGAGTGATGGGTGAACGGGACTGGGTGTGAGTTCGGACACGGGGCAGTGAGCACAGCGGTGATGGGTGAACGGGACTGGGTGTGAGTTAGGACACGGGGCAGTGAGCACAGGGGGTGATGGGTGAACGGGACTTGGTGCGAGTTAAGACACGGGGCAGTTAGCACAGGGGCTGATGGGTGAACGGGACTGAGTGTGAGTTATGACACGGGGCAGTGAGCCCAGGGGGTGATGGGTGAACGGGACTGGGTGCGAGTTAGGACACGGGGCAGTGAGCACAGGGGTGATGGGTGAACGGGACTGGGTGTGAGTTAGGGCACGGGGCTGTGAGCACAGGGGGTGATGGGTGAACAGGACTGGATGCGAGTTCGGACAAGGGGCAGTGAGCACAGGGGGTGATGGGTGAACGGGACTGGGTGCGAGTTAGGACACGGGGCAGTGAGCACAGCGGGTGATGGGTGAACGGGACTGGGTGTGAGTTAGGACACGGGGCAGTGAGCACAGGGGGTGATGGGTGAACGGGACTGGGTGTGAGTTAGGACACGGGGCAGTGAGCACAGGGGGCGATGGGTGAACGGGACTGGGTGTGAGTTCGGACACGGGGCAGTGAGCACAGTGGGTGATGGGTGAATGGGACATGGTGCGAGTTAGGACACGGGGCAGTGAGCACATGGGGTGATGGGTGAACGGGACTGGGTGTGAGTTAGGACACGGGGCAGTGAGCACAGGGGGCGATGGGTGAACGGGACTCGGTGTGAGTTAGGACACGGGGCAGTGAACACAGGGGGTGATGGGTGAACGGGACTGGGTGTGAGTTAGGACACGAGGCAGTGAGCACAGGGGGTGATGGGTGTACGGGACTCGGTGCGAGTTAGGACACGGGGCAGTGAGCACAGGGGTTGATGGGTGAACGGGACTGGGTGCGAGTTAGGACACGGGGCAGTGAGCACAGGGGGTGATGGCTGAATGGGACTGGGCGTGAGTTAGGACACGGGGCAGTGAGCACAGCGGGTGGTGGGTGAACGGGACTGGGTGCGAGTTAGGACACGGGGCAGTGAGCACAGGGGCTGATGGGTGAACGGGTCTTGGTGTGAGTTAGGACACGGGGCAGTGAGCACACAGGGTGATGCGTGAACAGGACTGGGTGTGAGTTAGGACACGGGGCAGTGAGCACAGGGGGTGATGGGTGAATGGGACTGGGCGTGAGTTAGGACACGGGGCAGTGAGCACAGAGCGTGATGGGTGAACGGGACTTGGTGTGAGTTAGGACACGGGGCAGTGAGCACAGGGGGTGATGGGTGAACGAGACTGGGTGTGAGTTAGGACACGGGGCAGTGAGCACAGGGGGTGATGAGTGAACGGGACGGGGTGCGAATTAGGACACGGGGCAGTGAGCACAGGGGGTGAAGGGTGAACGGGACTCGGTGTGAGTTAGTACACGGGGCAGTGAGGACAGGGGGTGATGGGTGAACGGGACTGGCTGTGAGTTAGGACACGGGGCAGTGAGCACAGGGGGTGATGAGCGAACGGGACTGGGTGTGAGTTCGACACGGGGCAGCGAGCAGAGGGGGTGATGGGTGAACGGGACTTGGTGCGGGTTAGGACACGGGGCAGTGAGCACAGAGGGTGATGGGTGAGCGGGACTGGGTGCGGGTTAGGACACGGTGCAGTGAGCACAGGGGGTGATGGGTGAACGGGACTGGGTGCGAGTTAGGACACGGGGCAGTGAGCACAGGGGGTGATGGGTGAACGGGATTTGGTGTGAGTTAGGACACGGGGCAGTGAGCACAGGGGGTGATGGGTGAACGGGACTGGGTGCGGATTAGGACACAGGGCAGGGAGCACAGGGGGTGATGGGTGAACGGGACTGGGTGTGAGTTAGGACACGGGGCAGTGAGCACAGGGAGCGATGGGTGAACGGGACTGGGTGTGAGTTAGGACACGGGGCAGTGAGCACAGGGGGTGATGGGTGAACGGGACTGGGTGTGAGTTAGGACACGGGGCAGTGAACACAGGGGATGATGAGTGAACGAGACTTGGTGTGAGTTAGGACACGGGGCAGTGAGCACAGGGGGTGATGGGTGAACGGGACTGGGTGTGAATTAGGACACGGGGCAGTGAGCACAGGGGGTGATGGGTGAACGGGACTGGGTGTGAGTTAGGACACGGGGCAGTGAGCACAGGGGGTGATGGGTGAACGGGACTGGGTGTGAGTTAGGACACGGGGCAGTGAGCACAGGGGTGATGGGTGAACGGGACTGGGTGTGAGTTAGGACACGGGGCAGTGAGCATAGGGGGTGATGGGTGAACGGGACTGGGTGTGAGTTAGGACACAGGGCAGTGAGCACAGGGGGTGATGGGTGAACGGGACTGGGTGTGAGTTAGGACACGGGGCTGTGAGCCCAGTGGGTGATGGGTGAACGGGACTGGGTGTGAGTTAGGGCACGGGGCAGTGAGCACATGAGGTGATGGGTGAACGGGACTGGGTGTGAGCTAGGACAGGAGGGCAGTGAGTTTTGGATGAGCTCAAGTTTACGTAGGGTGGAATGTGGGAGGAACTGTAGTGTATGTACCTTGAAGAAGGAACTATATTCTGCAGCCCCTGTATACTGCAGTACCAGTAGTGACCGCCCCTGTATATAAGCCTGTGAAGTAACTTTGTGTCGTAGTTCCAGTTTTGTCTCCATTCAGCAAACACCTGTTATAACCAACTCCTGCAGTCCGTGTCTCAATTACACACGGACGTTACAGGAGGCTGGCCAGGAGTGTGTTGGAATAGTCGAGTCTGGAGGTAACAAAGGCATGGATGAGGGTTTCAGCAGCAGATGAGCTGAGGCGGGGCGGAGACGGGCGATGTTACGGAGGTGGAAGTAGGCGGTCCTAGTTATGCTGCGGATAAGTGGTCAGAAGCCCATCTCGGATTTCAAATATGACACCAAGGTTGTGAACAGAGTGGTTCAGCCTCAGACAGATGTTAGGGAGAGTGTTAAGTATGTGTATTGTATTGAACAATTAACACAAAGACTTAAACGTATAACTCAAACAGGTCTTTACTGGTTGGAGGTAGGGACTACACGTAGGTCTTTACTTCATGCCCACAGGCGGGAACTGAGGGGAGATCAGTACTCACAGTACTATTTATACCCCTATGGCCAGGAGTGGTACTGCGTATCACTACGCCCTACAAGTAGTGCAGTCCTGTCCATAGGTTCAAAGTAGCACACATATTACATACACAACATTCCTCCCTTCTTAGCTTTACAGTCATCTCCCCATTTAACATAACGTAATAACATATATACATATATAACTTCAGGTTTACATAACAGAATAACATAGATACATAGATAACTTCATGTCAAAACAGATCACAGATTCAGCCTCTGCGGAAAACAGTTCACAGATTCAATCTCTGTGGTGTAGTCGGTTCACGTTGCTGGAGTGACTCATTCAATAGTCCTTCCATGGATTTAACGGCTTGAACTTCCGAACTGATTTGGCTCCGTTCGGAGGGACCACGTGTGTGATCTGGTAGGGGTGATAATGGTTCAGATGGTTATCATCTTCTGCTTCGTCTTTTCCTTTTCTGCTTCTTAGAGACTCTCTGGGCTCCCCTGTCAGCTGCCAGCTGTAGCGCCACCATCTCCCTATGTTCCTTAGACTTTAAGTGATTCATCCTGATTTCTGCACTTTGGGAGTTTTCATCACAAGCTGGGCAGACCAGGTCACTATAATATTCAGTGTCACTCAATAGGTCATGGTAATATTTGGTGTCGTCCTGATCTAGGCCAGCGAGAGGGTCTTCTATTTCCTCCATACCCAGCTGGGCGTTAGCCAGCTTTTGTTCCAAGTCCAGACATCTTTCCTGAAGAGACTTCTTCATGCGTACCTCTTCATCCAGCTTTTTCTGGGCTTTCAGCAAGTCGTTTACTAATGACCTCATTTGAAATTTTACTACTTCAACTTCTTTTGGAGATTGATTGATCGGACTATTCAATCCCTCTACCGGAGCAGCTGTTTCAGCGGTCTGTTGTTCTACGTTTCATAGTTTCATAGAGATAGGAACAGGAGTAGGCCATTCGGCCCTTCGAGCCTGCTCCGCCATTCAATGAGATCATGGCTGATCGTGAGTCAGCGTACTTTTGGCATCCAAGGGCTGCTCTGTTGCAGTCATCTCAGTCTGTGTTGCCACCTCAGCTCTTCCAATAACCTTTGAGAGCTCCGAACCCCTTTCGTTTGAATATTGAAGTTCGTGTTCAAGTTTTTCCCATTTCAGAGTCCTGTCCTTCAGCATATGCAGGAGTTGGCTGACCGTTAACTCCTCTGACATCAGACGTTTTGTGCGCTCCTGCTCCATTTGCTCCAGCAGCTGCTTCTGTTGTCTTTCCAGATGTTCCCACTCTATATCAAAGAACTCTTTCGTCGCATTCATTTCTTGCTCAAAACGGCGAATCATTTGTTCTAATTGCTGTTGCAGTTTGAAATGGAGTTGAGTTCGAGCCCGGTGTCCCTCAGAAATGTGCATGTCAGTAGACTGGACAGACTCAGAATTCTCTATCTCAGTGGAATTCTGTGCTGAAACTTTGTCTTTTGCACACGGGTTGGTCTTACCATTATCAGTTCCAGAGTCTGGGTTGATTATGTTCACCGAGTTCTCACTCGTTATTGTTTGTAGGAAATGCCAGTCGATATTCATTTTCCTAATCCACTCCCGTCCTAGTAGTGGAGGACCTCCTTCAGATAGCACATATAAGTCCATTATTTGACTTTCTTCGCCCTTGTGGACCACTGTGACCTCAATTTTCCCGATGGGGTACATTCTTTGCCCCGTGTATGTTTTCAATATGAGCTCCGTATCCTGTAGGGGAATATGTTGGAATAACCTTCCATAATCTTTCTTATTTATGACCGTCAATGCCGATCCAGTGTCCAATTCCAGTTTTACTTGGACTCCTTCTATCTGAAGAGTGACCCAAATTGTCTGGAGGTCTGCACCCTTACCAACGTTGAGTACCCTTAAGCTAGCCAGTTCATTACTGCTAGCGTCTGAATCGGACTCCTGTTCGGCCACCTTGTGTACTTTTGCATATTTTCCTTGCGGTGACTTCTTGTTGCTGGTCTTCTTCCCTGACCTGCATACTCTAGCTATGTGTCCAAGCCTACCACAAGTTCTACATTCTTGGTTTTTAAACCAACACTGGTTCTGATCATGCGTTGTCTTTCCACAACGATAACATTTGCCAGAACTCACACCCAATTTGTGTGCACTGAGCTCCGGTGACCGTAGCTGCATTACTGCCGTGCCTCTCGCTGCAGCTTCGTGTGCTGCTGCCATAGTGACCGCCTTCTCAAGCGTCAGCTCATTCTCCTCGAGCAGTCGCTTTTGTGTATCCTGTTTAAATAAACCACACACAAATTTGTCTCGTAGTGCATCTGTCAGTCCCGTTCCAAACTGGCAATATTTCGCTAATTTACGCAATTCCAGCAAATATTCAGCATTGCTTTCATGCTGTAGCTGCCTTCTGTCGTAAAATTTAAATCGTTCCGCTAGCATCAGCGGCGTGGGGTTTAGATGACCTTTCAGGACAGTAACAATCTCATCGAACGTCTTATCCGCCGGTTCATCTGGTGATAACAGGTGTTTCAATTGCCCGTATGTCTTCGCACCCATTAAATTTAATAATGTTAGAGCTTTATCTTGGTCACGAATTTCATTGGCCTTACAATAATTTTTTACTCTTTCAACATATATGGCCCAATCTTCGAGGTCACTATCAAAGGTGCTAATATTCCCGTGTTTAGGCATTGTAGATTTGCAATTTCTCAGATTTTCTTTTCTTTACTTGTTATCAAAGATGGCGGCTTCCCGCTCTTGCCGTCGTCCTCCGCCCACAAAATGGCGGTTTTCCCGCGCTTGGCGGTCTTCACCCGTCCCCCGACGCCGTCTCCCTTCAGCCCCCGAGTGCGGCCCTTATCTTCGCCGCGACCGCCCGAGTGCGGCCCTTATCAGCGGATGCGATCGCTGGATCGCGAAGTGGCTCCCGACCGAAGCGGCTCTCGGCCCTTATCTTCTGTGCGATCGATAGCCCGCGCTGTGCACCGCGGCTCTCGCACCTTGAGCTTCTGCAGCCGCCGCGCCTTTCAGTCCGAGTGCGGCCCTTATCTTTGGTCCCGATCGCTGGCCCGCGCTGCGCCTCGCACTTGAAGGCGGCCCGGCCTTATCTCCGATCGCGATCGATGGCCCTTATCTGCTCCGACTTCCCCAGCCCTGTCTTTGCAGCCAACGCTGCACGGCTTACCCCACCACCTAGGTTGAACAAGGAAACTGCAGAAAGACTTCTGTCAGTCGCTGGAAGCTGTCAGGATGGCTGCTGCACTCCAGTGCTCAGTCGCTGATGGAGGCTTCAGAGTCCTAAGCCTGTCGCTTCTAGTGGGGTGGTGAGGTTTGAAACCTCTCTTCAACTGCCGCAGGGTAAGAACCTGACTCGTCGCCAGTGTTAAGTATGTGTATTGTATTGAACAATTAACACAAAGACTTAAACGTATAACTCAAACAGGTCTTTACTGGTTGGAGGTAGGGACTACACGTAGGTCTTTACTTCATGCCCACAGGCGGGAACTGAGGGGAGATCAGTACCCACAGTACTATTTATACCCCTATGGCCAGGAGTGGTACTGCGTATCACTACGCCCTACAAGTAGTGCAGTCCTGTCCATAGGTTCAAAGTAGCACACATATTACATACACAACAGAGAGGGATGGAGTCAGTGGCTAGGGAACGGAGTTTGTGGTGAGGACCCAAAACAATGGCTTCAGTCTTCCCAATATTTAATTGGAGGAAATTCCTGCTCATCCAGAACTGGGTGTCGGACAAGCAGTCTGACAATTGAGAGACCGTGGAGGGGTCGAGAGAACAGGTAGTGAGGTAGAGCTGGGTGGAAACTGGCGCTGTGTTTTCGGATGATGTCACCAAGGGGCAACATGTAGAGGCAGCAGAAGGCACGGCCACCGATGGTGGGGCGATTATAATCAGGGATGCTCAGGAGGGCAGAATTAGAGGAGCGCAGATATCTTGGGGGGTTGTGGGGCTGGAGGAGATTACAGAGATAGGGAGGGGCGAGGCCACGGAGGGATTTGGAAACAAGGATGAGAATTTTAAAATCAACAGCTGCAAAGGCTCTTGAAAACCGAAGTGCTACCAGGGGTGGAATAAAAGCACAGTTTGAGAAATGGGTATTTGACCTTTCTATGACCTCCACTATACTGATTGCTGCTGAGCAACCTTTGACCCCCATGTCAGATGGGCCTTCCTTTAGGTCAGGCTGCTCAGGACCAATGCGCCACGGTTCAGGATTAGAATGAAGTGCCTGTCCATTTCAAGCAGCCACTTTCACTCCCACTGCTCCCTTCCAGAAAATGCCTCAAAGTATAAAGTTGGTGCATTTCCAGCAGGATAGAACATTCCCACATCTGGCAGCCTCGATACCACCAGAAAACTGGCCAGTGGAGTCAGGAAATTGGCCCATCACAACCCAACCTGAAGGCAGTTATCCCACAAATCAGCATTTTGAATTCCAGTCTGGTCGCTGCAAGCAGTGAGTGAAACAGGGTAACAGGAGTGAAGGCTCCGGTCTTTTCTGGATCAGATACCGACCAGTTTGAAGAGCAGCAGATTATTAACGGGAATGTCTGGGCTGGAGACCATGTTCACCCCAGTTATGACTTTCTGAGGCCTCACTGACTTGCTTTGGGACATCCCAAGACTGTGAAAGGTGTTCCTTCCTTTCCTCGTGACTCTCTGTGGAATTCCCTGAGTCCCTCATCGCGGCCCGGAGCAGCTAAACTTACTTTAAACTTGAAGGGGTGATCAATGGAGAAAGTCATCGCTCAGGACACAAGTCCAGCCACTGACACCAGCTTTTGTCTTGAAGGATCCTTTCAAATATTGTAAAGCGGTCTTGTGCTCAACTTGTGTGAGAGGGCCACGGGTCTGTGTGGGCTTGCCGTGTGTGTAAACATGACCTCCCTTAAGCTTCTCTGAAGAAAAGTAGTCTTTCTAGTTCTTGTAGCTTGAGCCAAGATAGTTATTAAACCTGTACTCATTAGCGAGGGATCAATTTACCTCATCTGACACAGGGAGATGACTGCTCTGGGATCTCGGCCCAAGTTCCTGAGTTCTTCCCTGAAATAGTCTCAGAATTTCATTGTTGTATTCTCGATTTACTCATCCTGTGGAAATAGGGCAAGGGTGAACAGGACTTTCACACACAGACTGAGCCAATTCTTCAAACCGCAAAACTCCTTGTGCTTCATGGATATCCTATTATTGACCATTGCAGGGAGTCCACCCCTCCCCACCCCTCTCCCCGCTCCTCCACTCTCCTCCCCTCTCCCCTCTCCTCTCCTCCCCTCCCCTCCTCTCTCCTCTCCTCCCCTCCCCACTCCTCCTCCCCTCTCATCACCTCCCCTCCTCTCTCCTCTCCTCCCCTCCCCACTCCTCCTCCCCTCTCCTCTCATCACCTCCCCTCTCTCCTCCCCTCCCCTCTCCTCTCCTCCCCTCTCCTCACCTCCCTTCCCTTCTCCTCTCTTCCCCTCTGCTCCCCACTCCTCTCCTCTCCTCCTCCCCTCCCCACTCCTCCCATCCCCTCCCCTCTCTCCCCTCTCCTCTCCTCTCCTCCCCTCTCATCCCCTCCCCTCTCATCCCCTCTCCTCCCTCCCCTGTCCTCCCCTCTCCTCCCGTCCTCCCCTCTCCTCTCCTCACCTCCCCCTCTCCCCTCCTCTCCTCCACTCTCCTCTCCTCCCCTCCCCTCTCCTCACCTCCCCTCTCTCATCCCCTCTCCTCTCCTCCCCTCACCTCGCCTCTCCTCCCCTCCCCTCTCCTCCCCTCACCTCACCACAACTCTCCTCTCCTCCGCTCCCCTCTCCTCCCCTCACCTCCTCCCGTTTCCTCTCCTCCCCTCCCCACTCCTCTCCTCCCCTCCTCCCCTCCCCTCTCCTCTCCTCCCCTCCCCTCCCTTCTCCTCTCCTCCCCTGCCCTCGATAAGGGAGAACCAGTGGATGTGGTGTATTTGGACTTTCAGAAGGCTTTCGATAAGGACCCGCATAAGACATTAGTCTGTAAAGTTAAGGCACATGGGATTGGGGGCAAGGTATTGACTTGGATAGAGAACTGGTTGGCGGACAGAAAGCAAAGAGTTGGAATAAACAGGTCTTTTTCCGAGTGGCAGGCAGTGACTAGTGGGGTACCGCAGGGATCGGTCCTTGGACCCCAGCTATTCACAATATATATTAATGATCTAGACAAGGGAACTAGATGTAATATCTCCAAATTTGCAGACGACAAAAACTTGGGTGGGCGTGTGTGCTGTGAGGAGGATGCCGAGAAACTACAGGATGATTTGGACAGGTTGGGTGATTGGGCAGAAGCATGGCAGATACAATATAACGTAGATAAATGTGAGGTTATCCACTTTGGTGGCAAAAACAGGAAGGCAGATTATTATCTGAATGGCAATAGATTGGGAGAAGGGGAAGTGCAAAGAGACCTGGGTGTCCTTGTGCACCAGTCGCTGAAGGTAAGCATGCAGGTGCAGCAGGCGGTTAAGAAGGCAAATGGTATGTTGGCCTTCGTAGCGAGAGGATTCGAGTACAGGAGCAAGGATGTCTTGCTGCAGTTGTACAGGGCCTTGGTGAGACCACATCTTGAGTACTGTGTGCAGTTTTGGTCGCCTTATCTGAGGAAGGATGTTCTTGCCATGGAAGGAGTTCAGCGAAGATTCACCAGGCTGATACCTGGGATGGCAGGAATGACGTATGAGGAGAGATTGGGTCGATTGGGCTTGTACTCGCTGGAGTTTAGAAGAATGAGAGGTGATCTTATTGAAACTTATAAAATTCTGACAGGACTGGACAGACTAGATGCAGGAAGGATGTTCCCGATGGTCGGGGAGTCCAGAACCAGGGGTCACAGTCTAAGGATAAGGGGTAAGCCATTTAGGACAGAAATGAGGAGGAATTTCTTCACCCAGAGGGTGGTGAACCTGTGGAATTCTCTACCACAGAAGGCAGTAGAGGCCAATACATTCAATATATTCAAGAAGGAGTTAAATATATTTCTTGAGGCTAAAGGGATCAAGGGGTATGGAGAGAAAGCAGGGACAGGGTACTGAATTTGGATGATCAGCCATGATCGCATTGAATGGCGGAGCAGGCTCGAGGGGCCGAATGGCCTACTCCTGCTCCTATCTTCTATGTTTCTATGTTTCCTCTCCCCTCCCCTCTCCTCCCCTCCCCTCACGTCCCCTCTCCTCCCCTCTCCTTCTCTCCTCCCCTCTCCTATCCTCCCCTCTCCTCCCCTCCCCTCCCCTTCTCTCCTCCCCTCACCTCCACTCCCCTCCTCCCCTCACCTCTGCTCCTCTCTCCGCCCCTCTCCTCTCCTCCCCTCCCCTCTCCTCACCTCCTCTCCTCCCTTCCCCTCTCCTCCCCTCTCCTCTCCTCCCCTCCCCTCTCCTCACCTCCTCTCTCCTCCCCCCCTCCTCCCCTCTCCTCTCCCCCTCCTCCCCTCTCCTCTCTCCTCCTCTCCTCCCCTCTCCTCAACTCCTCCCCTCCCCTCTCCTCCCCGTCCCTCTCCTCTCCTCCCCGCCCCTCTCCTCTCCCCCCGCCCCTCTCCTCTCCTCCCCTCTCCTCCCCTCACCTCCCCTCCACTCTCCTCCTCCCCTCCCCTCCTCCCCTCCCCTCACCTCTGCTCCTCTCTCCGCCCCTCTCCTCCCCTCCCCCCTCCCTTTTTAGCTTAACAGTATATATTCCCCATTTAACATAACATAATAACATATATACACAACTTCATGTAAAAACAGTTCACAGATTCAGTCTCTGAGGAGGCCTCCTGATCCGAGACGGATAACGCCTTTCAGGGGTCTCTGGTTCTCGCTGCTGGGGTGACTCATCTAGTTGATCCCCTATGGATAGAACATCATCATCAGGTATATTCACTTCTGAGGTAGGTGCTTCAGGTTCACTAACTTCCTCCACGGTTGTCTCTGTCGTAACCATGGGCTCGACCCTTGTTCTCGATCCCACCAGTTGGTCAGCATGACGTCGCATTACGTTTTCACCAACATCTACCGTGTACATCAGGGGTCCTTGTCTGGCCCGAATTGTTCCAGATCGCCATTTCTCATTTTTATAGTCCCTGGCTAACACCGGTTGTCCTATTTCAAAACTCCGAGTGGGCTTGTTATTGATATGCTGGAACTGTTTGTTTTCGACTTCCCTCCGCACATTTGGTTTTAACAAGTCCAACCTGGACCGCAACCTCCTGTTATAGAACATCATGGCAGGACTTTGGTTTGTTGTTGCATGGGTGGCGTTTCAATATGCCAGTAGGAAATTGTCCACCTTGTGTTGCAGTGGAATCTGATCTTCGCTCATGGCCTTTATTGCCTTTTTGAACGTCTGTACAAACCTCTCGGCCAGCCCATTCGTAGCTGGATGATATGGGGCAGAGGTATAATGTTTCACCCCATTCTTCTTCAGGAATTTCTGGAATTCCTCTGACATGAACTGTGGTCCGTTGTCTGAACATATTTGCTCTGGCAATCCATTTCTTGCAAATATCGTTCTTAGCACCGCGATCGTCTTCTCCGAGGTAGTGGTAGTCATTTTAATCACTTCTGGCCATTTAGAATGTGCGTCCACCGCAATTAAAAACATGGAGTCCATGAATGGACCAGCAAAGTCAATATGTACATGTTGCCATGGGGTTGAAGGCCATTCCCATGGATGCAGCGGTGCAATTGGAGGTGCATTTTGGACTTTTTGGCACCCTGAGCAGCTTTTCGTCAGATCCTCTATCTGTTGGTCGATACCCGGCCACCACACATAAGCCCTAGCAAGGCTTTTCATCTTGACTCCCCCCAGATGACCTTCATGTAGTTCTTTTAGAACTCTCTCTCTTAACTTAGGAGGGATAATCACCCTTGTTCCATACATCAATGTTCCCTGACAGATGGACAGCTGTTCTCGTCTTGCTGAGAATGCCGGTAACAGTGGATCACCATGGGCTGGCCATCCCTTTACTGTCAATTCGTAGACCCGGGACAGTGTCGGGTCATTCCTAGTCTCCCTTTCAATATTTGCATTGGTGACAGGTAAACATTCGATGATGGTCGAGTGAAATAACTCCACCGGGTCAACCGTCGGTGCCTCCTCCTCAGTAGGTAGTGGCAGGCGCGACAGCCCATCAGCATTACCATGCTGCTTTGTACCTTTGAATTCTATCTGATATTGATGTGCCCCTAGGAAAAGGGACCATCTCTGGAGCCTCTGTGCTGTCATCACCGAAACACCCTTCTTAGGGTTAAAAATGGATACCAACGGCTGGTGGTCTGTCAGCAGTGTAAACTTCTGGCCCTGCAGGTAATGATTAAACTTCTTTACTCCCCACACAAGGCTGAGAGCCTCCCTATCTATCTGAGCATAGTTGCGCTCAGCGGAGGTCAATGATCTGGATGCAAATGCGACTGGCCTTTCCAAGCCATTTGGCAACTTGTGTGAGAGTACTGCTCCAATACCATAAGGAGAAGCATCACAAGCTAAACGAATAGGTAGCGTTGGGTTGAAGTGAGCCAACACTTCCTCTGAGGTGATCAATGCCTTGCTTTTGCGAAAGGCCTTCTTACAGTCCTCGCTCCACTTCCATGGTACTTCTTTCTGCAAAAGAGCGTTCAGCGGGTGCAGCACCGTGGATAGATTTGGCAGAAACTTATGGTAATAGTTAATCAACCCTAGGAACGACCTCAACTGGGATACATTTTCCGGAGCGGGAGCCTTCACAACAGCTTCGAGCTTGTCAGGTGACTTGTGCAGCCCCTCCTGGTCAATGACATGACCACAGTACGAGATCCGTTTCTGAAAGAACTCACATTTCTGGCGATTAACTCGAAGTCCATATTCCTTCAATCTGGTGAGCACCAGTTTCAAATTTGCAAGGTGTTCCTCATCGTCATCTCCTGTAATCAGGATATCGTCCAAGTAACATTGAGTGCTTGGAATTCCCTGTAATACCTGCTCCATGGCCCTCTGCCAAATTGCTGGAGCCGAAGCCACTCCAAAAACCAGTCTATTATATCGATACAAGCCTCTGTGCGTGTTGATTGTGAGATACTGGCGCGACTCTTCCTCAACTTCCATCTGTAAGTATGCTTGCGCCAGGTCTATCTTGGTGAAGTGTTTCCCACCAGACAATGAAGCAAAGATATCCTCAATCCGCGGAAGCGGATATTGCACCGTGTGAAGCACCGGATTAACCGTGATCTTGAAGTCTCCACAGATGCGGACCTTCCCCGGTTCCCCTGGCTTGTTACTCGATGAACGCTTCATGACGGGAACAATGAGCGTGGCCCACTCACTCCAGTCCACCTTAGACAGTACTCCTGAATGTTCTAGCCCTTCCAGCTCAGCTTCCACAGCAGGTCATATCGCATAAGGTACCGGTCTGGCTTTGAAAAATTTTGGGTTTGCATGTTCTGCAATCTTGATTTTTGCCGTAATTCCTCTCAGTGTTCCCAGTCCCTGTTGGAACACCTCTTTAGCCTCATCCAATATTCTGGACAATCGTTCAGGTTTGACATCTTTTTTTCCGGAATCTACCGTTATTGCTTTTAGGGAGTGCCAGTCCATATTTATTTTCCTGATCCACTCCCGTCCCAGAAATGGTGGACCTCCCTCAGGTAGTACATATAAGTCCATTCCTTGGTGTTCTTTGCCCTTGTGTACCACCTTGACTTTTATCTTTCCGATGGGGTATACTCTTTGCCCCGTGTATGTCTGCAATACTATCTCTGTATCCCGTAGGGGAATATGTGTGAATAACCTTTTGTAATCTTGCTTATTCATGACCGTCAACGCCGATCCGGTGTCCAATTCCATCTTCACTTGGACTCCTGCTATCTGAAGTGTGACCCAGATAGTTTGTAGGTCAGCTTCCTTACTCACATTGTGAATTCTCAGACTACCCAGTTCCTTGCTGTTGGAGTCTGAATCCGAATTCTGTTCATCTGAACTCTTCTCAGCCACCTTATGTACCTTTCTGCACTTTTCCTGCGGTGACTTTTTGTTGCTGGTCTTCTTTCCTGACCGGCATACTTTAGCTATGTGACCAAGCTTGCCACATTTTCTACATTCCTGATTTTTAAACCAGCATTGGTTCTGATCGTGTGTTGTCTTTCCACAACGATAACATTTTGCTGTACCCAAAGCCATTTGATCTACGCTGAGTACCGCTGCCTTCAGCTGCATTTCCGCAGTGCCTCTCGCTGCGGCTTCGTGCGATGCTGCAATAGTGACAGCCTTATCAAGTGTAAGATCATTCTCTTCAAGCAGCCGCTTTTGTGTTCCTTCTTTCGACAATCCACACACGAATTTGTCTCTCAGTGCCTCTGTCAGTCTTTCCCCAAACTGACAGTATTTCGCTAGCTTACGCAGTTCAATTAAATACTCCGCGTTGCTTTCCTCTTTCAGTTGCGTTCTCGCATAAAATTTAAATCGTTCCGCTAACATCAGCGGTGTGGGGTTCAAATGATTTCTCAGGACAGCAACAATATTAGCGAAAGCCTGATCCGCCGGTTTAGCTGGTGATAGAAGATGCTTCAATAGCCCGTATGTCTTCGCACCCATTGATTTTAGTAAGGTTAGTGCTTTATCTTCATCTGATATTTTATTTGCCTTACAATAAATCTCTATGCGTTCTACATACGTGGCCCAATCTTCAACATCGGCATTGAAATCGTTGATGTTACCACGCTTAGGCATCCTCGCAATCTTCTTGAGAAACAAAAATAAATTTTTCTTTTATTTTTTTTTTAAATGGCGGTTTCCCGCGCTTGTCTTCTTCCCCCGCCTACGAAAATGGCGGCTTCCCGCGTTTGCCTTTCTCCCCCGCTGGCTGTAATGGCGATTGCCATATTGCTGCGTTCGCCCTCCCCAGCGGTTCTCAAATCGTGCCTCTCAGCCCGCTTGCAGCCCGGTCTTTTACACCGGCTGCGTTTGCATTCACCGCGGCTCCCGTGCCTTACGCTGCCCCAGTCTCAGCGCCTCTGGCCCCGACTTCTGTCCGGCTCTTTTCCCCAGCCGTGGTCGAGTTCTCCGCCCTTATATCCTCCGTTTTTTTCCCTCCCCTACTTCACAGCCAACGTGGCCGACTTGCTGCTCGTCGCTGATCGGCTTACCCACCACCGTGGTAGAAGGGATGATCACTGCCTGTTGCTGATGGAAGGCTTCGTGTCAGGATTCTTCCTTGCTCTTCAGACCCGAGTCTTTTCTCAGCAGGATGATGAGGGCGGATGCCTCTTCTCGACGCCCGTTAAACTGCCTTGGATATATCTCTGCCGCAGGGTAAGATCGTCATCGTCGCCACTGTTAAGTCTGTGTGTTCTAGTTATTGTTAATAAGAATCACTGCACACAGACCACAAGAATAAATTCAACAGGTCTTTACTAGTCGAAGGTCAGGCTGAACTGCCCAATAAATCATTACACAGCACTTATATACCGGTGTGGTCACCACCGGTATTACAGTATACAGCAGCCAAGATAAAGTAGTGCATCTCTTAAAATAGTTCTCTTAAAGGTGGAACGGTTACATACACCACACTCCCCTCCGCTCTCCTCCCGTCCACTCTCCTCCCCTCCCCTCTCTTCTCCTCCCCTCTCCCCTCCACCCCTCCCCTCCCCTCTCCTCCCCTCCCCTCCTCTCTCCTCCCCTCACCTCCTCTCCTCTCCTCCCCTCCCCTCTCCTCCCCTATCCTCCTCTCCCCTCCCCTCCCCTCTCCTCCCCTCTCTCTTCCTCTCCTCCCCTCTCCTCACCTCTCCCCTCCTCTCCCTTCTCCTCCCGTCCCCTCTCCTCACCTGCTCTCCTCCCCTCTCCTCTCCTCCTTTCCTGCCCCGGCATCCTGCATAACTCCAAACACCGGCGATATTCTGCTCCATATGAAACTTAAGAACTGGGCATTGGAAGAGTCCCAAGTACACTTCACTTCAGAGAATGCAAGCTTGCTCATTATTTGACTCTTTTTTGGTTGCATCTGTTACTTTATTATTAACAGATGTTGAATTTTCCAAAAGAATTTGTTTATTTAGCAAGTGAGGCAGTGATTGGTGAAAGTCCACTGTTGGGCACAGAGGAAACCAGGCTCGGTCTCGGAGCCCCAGATTGGGGCTGGCTCTGGGTACGACCTGCGGACCCAGGAGGCTGCTGCCCATCCGGGTTACGAGCCTCATTCGTGCATTTGAGCCCATCAGGGCACTGGGATACAGTCCTGAACCCAGCAGGTGACAGCAGCAGGTGTGTGGATGGGCTGTAGGGTTCTCGATAGCTTCACTCTTTTGCTCTCTCAGCCTCTGCACCAAGTGAATCCTCAACACGGTTTTCAATCTCCATCTCGGCTCCCCTGCTCTCCGATCTTCCATCGCTCTCCCCCCATAACTCCCCGACCCATATTCATGGCCATCCCTTCGACCTGGCCTCGCTACTCCCATCGTGTCAATCACAGATAAGGCCATCTATGAGCACTTCCTTATATCGCTCTCCACACACCTTCCCCTTCCCTCTCCCAACCCGACTTCCTTCCGTGTCCGCCCCATGAAAACTTTCTGCGTTGTCTCCACTAAAACCTTCACTCTCTCAATCCCAGTTGTTTTCGCCCTCAGGTCCAAGGGCCACAGACAGCAGAGCACCTGGGGCTGGATTTTATCAATGGAGGCGTGTAGGAGGCGGGACTACAACTTTCAGGGTTGTAGTCCCGCCTCCATCGAGTTGTAGCCAACCCACGCGATTTTCCCCTGATTGACCTTGTTGAGTCCGCCCAGCGGGCTCAGCAGGCCAATTAAGGGCCACCCGGCAACAGGTGACGTCACAGATTGACATTTCATCTGTCAAGAGCTTTTGACAGATGAAATATCAGTGTTTGACAGCTCTTTGAAATTGTCAAACACTGACAATCTGTACTCCAGGTTAATTCCTTCCTCTCAGGATAATTTAGAGATCTCTCCAGAACAGAAAGCTGAGGCTGCAACTTTTGACAGCTCGCGGCCATTCTGCTTTCTGTGCCGGTGAGATGAGGGACTCCCGAGACCTGAAGGAAGGAAGGCTGTAAAGGTAAGTAAAGGTAAGTAAAACTTCTTTAAACACTTTACACACACCAAACACACTTACCTCTGCACTCCTGCACCCATCACTCACCTGAACACATCTCGACCCCTCCAAGACCTTCAGCCCGACGGCCCGCCTCGCTAACTTGGCGTGGTTTGGAGCCGTCGGGAATCCCACACTTCAGGAATAAAAATAGGGATTAGGCTAAAAACTGCCTGTTAACAGACAGTTAAATGGCACTAATCCCCTTCCCGCCTCGGGGAGGCGGGTCCCAGCGCAGGTCGAGTCTCCGCCTCCTGGGAAATGGGCATGGAGGCGGGTTGGGGGCGGAATGGGTTCGTGCCCCCCGTTTTCGCGATTTTAACGCCCCACATGCCTCCAATCCCGCCTCCACGAATCAATGGAATTCGAGCCCTTGGTTTAACTGGCCATCTCCACATTGAGCTCCATCAGACCTCACTCTCCTCTCCAAAATACCCACTACTCCAGGGTGATCTTCAGAGCAAACATAACCCATGCTTCTCTTCTTCATCTCCTTAAACCCCTCACCCCTCACCCCTGACCCTCCACCCTCTCCCCTACCCCCTCACCCCTGACCCTCCACCCTCTCCCCTACCCCCTCACACCTGACCCTCCACCCTCACCCGCTCCCCTACCCCCTCACACCTGACCCTCCACCCTCACCCTCTCCCCCTCACACCTGACCCTCCACCCTCACCCGCTCCCCTACCCCCTCACCCCTGACCCTCCACCCTCACCCTCTCCCCTATCCCCTCACACCTGACCCTCCACCCTCACCCGCTCCCCTACCCCCTCACCCCTGACCCTCCACCCTCACCCTCTCCCCTATCCCCTCACACCTGACCCTCCACCCTCACCCGCTCCCCTACCCCCTCACACCTGACCCTCCACCCTCACCCGCTCCCCTACCCCCACACCTGACCCTCCACCCTCACCCGCTCCCCTACCCCCTCACACCTGACCCTCCACCCTCACCCGCTCCCCTACCCCCTCACACCTGACCCTCCACCCTCACCCGCTCCCCTACCCCCTCACACCTGACCCTCCACCCTCACCCGCTCCCCTACCCCCTCACACCTGACCCTCCACCCTCACCCGCTCCCCTACCCCCTCACACCTGACCCTCCACCCTCACCCGCTCCCCTACCCCCTCACACCTGACCCTCCACCCTCACCCGCTCCCCTACCCCCTCACACCTGACCCTCCACCCTCACCCGCTCCCCTACCCCCTCACACCTGACCCTCCACCCTCACCCGCTCCCCTACCCCCTCACACCTGACCCTCCACCCTCACCCGCTCCCCTACCCCCTCACACCTGACCCTCCACCCTCACCCGCTCCCCTACCCCCTCACACCTGACCCTCCACCCTCACCCTCTCCCCCCTCACACCTGACCCTCCACCCTCACCCGCTCTCCTACCCCCTCACCCCTGACCCTCCACCCTCACCCGCTCCCCTACCCCCTCACACCTGACCCTCCACCCTCACCCGCTCTCCTACCCCCTCACACTTGACCCTCCACCCTCACCCACTCCCCTACCCCCTCACCCCTGACCGTCCACCCTCTCCCCTACCCCCTCACACCTGACCCTCCACCCTCACCCTCTCCCCTACTCCCTCACCCCTACCCCCTCACACCTGACCCTCCACCCTCACCCGCTCCCTACCCCCTCACCCTCCACCCTCACCCTCTCCCCTACCCCCGCACCCCGACCCTCCACCCTCACCCTCTCCCCTCCACCCTCACCCCGACCCTCCACCCTCTCCCCTACCCCCTCACCCCTGACCTTCCACCCTCACCCGCTCCACTACCCTCTCACCCTGCCCTCTCACCCCCGTCCTCTCACCCCACCCACTCCACACCCTCCCCTGCCCCTCCACCCTCACTTCCAACAACACGGACTTCTTTCTCTCTGAAACTCCTGCCTGGGCTCTTTCCTTTTGCTGCCAAGCCGAATCTCCCCCTGCCTGAGCCCTGATCCGACATCTTTCTCTCCTATTTCCCCTCATCCTCTCTCCGAGACAACCATCTTCTGCTTCCGTGCCTCCATTCCTATCCAACTTCCTTTTCTGGCCCCCATGTTCGCTGATATTGTTAACAGTTCTCTCTCCTCAGGTACTGTCCCTCTCTCCCTCAAATCTGCCGTCATCGCCCTCTCCTCAAAAACCAACCCTTGACCCCTCCGTCCTTGCAAACTACCGCCCAATCGCCAACCTCCCTTCTCCAAAGTCCTTGGACATGTTGTCGCCTCCCAAATCCGTGCCCATCTTTCCCAGAATTCCATGTTTGAATCCCTCCAATCAGGTTTCCGCCTTTGCACAGGACCAAAACGGCTCTCATCAAATTCACAAATGACACCCTTTGTGACTGTGACAAAGGTAAACTATCAATACAATAATACAATACAAAGGTAAACTATCAATACAATAATACAATACAAAGGTAAACTATCAATACAATAATACAATACAAAGGTAAACTATCAATACAATAATACAATACAAAGGTAAACTATCAATACAATAATACAATACAAAGGTAAACTATCCCTCCTCGTCCTTCTTCACTTGTCTGCAGCCTTTGACATGGTTGACCATTCCATCCTCCTCCAACTCCTCTCCACCATTGTCCAGCTGGGTGGGACTGCAGTCGCCTGGTTCCATTCTTATCTATCTAATCGTATCCAGAGAATCACCTGCAACGGCTTCTCTTCCCGCTCCCGCATCGTTACCTCTGGGGTCCCCCAAGGATCGATCCTCGGCCCCTCCTATTTCTCATCTACATGTTGCCCCTTGGTGACATCATCCGAAAACACAGTGTCAGTTTCCACATGTACGCTGACGACACCCAGCTCAACCTCACCACCTCTTCTCTCGACCCCTCCACGGTCTCTAAATTGTCAGATTGATTGTCCGACATCCAGTTCTGCTGGATGAGCAGAAATTTCCTCCAACTAAATATTGGGAAAACCGAAGCCATTGTTTTCGGTCCCTGCCACAAACTCCGTTCCCGAGCCACTGACTCCATCCCTCTCCCTAACATCTGTCTGAGGCTGAACCACACGGTTCGCAACCTTGGTGTCATATTTGACCCTGAAATTAACTTCCAAACCTGTATCTCCTCCATCACCAAACCGCCTATTTCCACCTCCGTAACATCGCCTGTCTCCGCCCTGCCTCAGCTCATCCGCTGCTGAAACCCTCATCCAGGCCTTTGTTACCTCTAGAGTCGACTATTGCAACCCACTCCCACCTGGCCTCCCACATTCCACCCGATGTAAACTTGAGGTCATCCAAAGCTCGTCTGCCCGAGTCCTAACTCACACCCAGTCCCGTTCACCCATCACCCCCTGTGCTCACTGCCCCGTGTCCTAACTCACACCCAGTCCCGTTCACCCATCACCCCCTGTGCTCACTGCCCCGAGTCCTAACTCACACCCAGTCCCGTTCACCCATCACCCCCTGTGCTCACTGCCCCGTGTCCTAACTCACACCCAGTCCCATTCACCCATCACCCCCTGTGCTCTCTGCCCCGTGTCCTAACTCACACCCAGTCCCGTTCACCCATCACCCCCTGTGCTCACTGCCCCGTGTCCTAACTCACACCCAGTCCCGTTCACCCATCACCCCCTGTGCTCACTGCCCCGTGTCCTAACTCACACCCAGTCCCGTTCACCCATCACCCCCTGTGCTCACTGCCCCGTGTCCTAACTCACACCCAGTCCCGTTCACCCATCACCCCGTGCTCACTGCCCCGTGTCCTAACTCACACCCAGTCCCGTTCACGCATCACCCGCTGTGCTCACTGCCCCGTGTCCTAACTCACACCGAGCCCCGTTCACCCATCACCCCCTGTGCGCACTGCCCCGTGTCCTAACTCACACCCAGTCCCGTTCACCCATCACCCGCTGTGCTCACTGCCCCGTGTCCTAACTCACACCGAGCCCCGTTCACCCATCACCCCCTGTGCTCACTGTCCCGTGTCCTAACTCGCACCGAGCCCCGTTCACCCATCACCCCCTGTGCTCACTGCCCCGTGTCCTAACTCACACCCAGTCCCGTTCACCCATCACCCCCTGTGCTCACTGCCCCGTGTCCTAACTCACACCGAGCCCCGTTCACCCATCACCCCCTGTGCTCACTGCCCCGTGTCCTAACTCACACCCAGTCCCGTTCACCCATCACCCCCTGTGCTCACTGCCCCGTGTCCTAACTCACACCCAGTCCCGTTCACCCATCACCCCCTGTGCTCACTGCCCCGTGTCCCAACTCACACCCAGTCCCGTTCACCCATCACCCCCTGTGCTCACTGCCCCGTGTCCTAACTCACACCCAGTCCCATTCACCCATCACCCCGTGCTCACTGCCCCGTGTCCTAACTCACACCCAGTCCCGTTCAGCCATCACCCCCTGTGCTCACTGCCCCGTGTCCTAACTCACACCCAGTCCCGTTCACCCATCACCCACTGTGCTCACTGCCCCGTGTCCTAACTCACACCCAGTCCCATTCACCCATCACCCCCTGTGCTCACTGCCCCGTGTCCTAACTCACACCCAGTCCCGTTCACCCATCACCCCCTGTGCTCACTGCCCCGTGTCCTAACTCACACCCAGTCCCGTTCACCCATCACCCCCTGTGCTCACTGCCCGTGTCCTAACTCACACCCAGTCCCATTCACCCATCACCCCCTGTGCTCACTGCCCCGTGTCCTAACTCACACCCAGTCCCGTTCACCCATCACCCCCTGTGCTCACTGCCCCGTGTCCTAACTCACACCCAGTCCCGTTCACCCATCACCCTCTGTGCTCACTGCCCCGTGTCCTAACTCGCACCCAGTCCCGTTCACCCATCACCCTCTGTGCTCACTGCCCCGTGTCCTAACTCACACCCAGTCCCATTCACCCATCACCCCCTGTGCTCACTGCCCCGTGTCCTAACTCGCACCCAGTCCCGTTCACCCATCACCCCCTGTGCTCACTGCCCCGTGTCCTAACTCACACCAAGTCCCGTTCACCCATCACCCGCTGTGCTCACTGCCCCGTGTCCTAACTCACACCCAGTCCCGATCACCCATCACCCCCTGTGCTCACTGCCCCGTGTCCTAACTCACACCCAGTCCCGTTCACCCATCACCCTCTGTGCTCACTGCCCCGTGTCCTAACTCGCACCCAGTCCCGTTCACCCATCACCCTCTGTGCTCACTGCCCCGTGTCCTAACTCACACCCAGTCCCATTCACCCATCACCCCCTGTGCTCACTGCCCCGTGTCCTAACTCGCACCCAGTCCCGTTCACCCATCACCCACTGTGCTCACTGCCCCGTGTCCTAACTCACACCCAGTCCCGTTCACCCATCACCCCGTGCTCACTGCCCCGTGTCCAAACTCACACCCAGTCCCGTTCGCCCATCACCCCTGTGCTCACTGCCCGTGTCCTAACTCACACCCAGTCCCGTTCACCCATCACCCCCTGTGCTCACTGCCCCGTGTCCTAACTCACACCCAGTCCCGTTCACCCATCACCCCCTGTGCTCACTGCCCCGTGTCCTAACTGGCACCCAGTCCCGTTCACCCATCACCCCCTGTGCTCACTGCCCCGTGTCCTAACTCACACCCAGTCCCGTTCACCCATCACCCCCTGTGCTCACTGCCCCGTGTCCTAACTCACACCCAGTCCCGTTCACCCATCACCCCCTGTGCTCACTGCCCCGTGTCCTAACTCACACCCAGTCCCGTTCACCCATCACCCCCTGTGCTCACTGCCCGTGTCCTAACTCGCACAAGTCCCATTCGCCCATCTCCCCTGTGCTTGGTGACCTACATTGGCTCCTGATTAAGCAACGCCTCGATTTTAAAATTCTCATCCTTGTTTTCAAATCCCTCCATGGCCTCGCCCCTCCCTATCTCTGTAATCCAGCCCGACAACCCCCCGAGATGTCTGCGCTACTCAAATTCTGGCCTTTCGTGCATCCCTGATTCTAATCGCTCCACCATTGGTGGTCGTGCCTTCTGTTGCCCAGGCTCGAAGCTCTGGAATTCCCTCCCTAAACCTCTCCGCCTCTCCACTTCTCTCTCCTCCTTTAAGACCACCTTAAAACCTGCCTCTTTGGCCAAGCTATTGGTCACCTGCCGGATTGGCAGTCTCCATTCTGCAGCGAGCCCCTGTGGTGTCTTGGGTTGTTCTATGGGTAAAGGGTGTTAATGTAAGTTGGTGTAATGAGCGGGGCTGTGCCGCAAGTTGTGTCTTGGCTGACTCATGATTCTGGCAGCTTCAGTAGCGGGCTGGGCTGGGGCTCCTTCACTCTCACCCGGCTCGGCTCCGACATGGACCGGCGGCTCCTCGTCCTCCCGCTCCTGCTCGCTTTCTGCAGCTTCCCCCCGGGTTCCGGGGATCCCCGGCCGCCGGACCGCAGCCCGCAGCCCGGGAACAGCACCGGGACCCAGTGGGACTCCACCGGCCCGACCCCCGGACCCGACCCGGCACCGACACCGACACAGCCCACCGCAGGCAGCGACAACGGTAAGACAATACTGGGACCGGGAATTAATACTGGCAGAGGGAATTAATACTGGGAGAGGGAATTAATACTGGGACCGGGAATTGATACTGGCAGAGGGAATTAATACTGGGACCGGAATTAATACTGGGAGAGGGAATTAATGCTGGCAGAGGAAATTAATACTGGGCGAGGGAATTAATACTGGGAGAGGGAATTAATACTGGGAGAGGGAATTAATGCTGGCAGAGGAAATTAATACTGGGCGAGGGAATTAATACTGGGAGAGGGAATTGATACTGGGACTGGGAATTGATACTGGGACCGGGAATTAATACTGGCAGAGGGAATTAATACTGGGACCGGGAATCAATACTGGGACCGGGAATCAATACTGGGACCGGGAATCAATACTGGGAGAGGGAATCAATACTGGGAGAGGGAATCAATACTGGGAGAGGGAATCAATACTGGGACCGGGAATTAATACTGGGAGAGGGAATTAACACTGGGACCGGGAATTAACACTGGGAGAGGGAATTAATACTGGGAGAGGGAATTAATACTGGCAGAGGAAATTAATACTGGGACCGGGAATTAATACTGGGAGAGGGAATTAATACTGGGACTGGGAATTAATACTGGGAGAGGGAATTAATACTGGGACCGGGAGTTAATACTGGGACCGGGAATTAATACTGGGAGAGGGAATTAATACTGGGACCGGGAATTAATACTGAGACCGGGAATTAATACTGGGCGAGGGAATTAATACTGGGCGAGGGAATTAATACTGGGCGAGGGAATTAATACTGGGACCGGGAATTAATACTGGCAGAGGGAATTAATACTGGGACCGGAATTAATACTGGGACCGGGAATTAATGCTGGGCGAGGGAATTAATACTGGGAGAGGGAATTGATACTTGAACCGGGAATTGATACTGGGACCGGGAATTGATACTGGGAGAGGGAATCGACACTGGGAGAGGGAATCGACACTGGGAGAGGGAATCGACACTGGGAGAGGGAATCGACACTGGGAGAGGGAATCGACACTGGGAGAGGGAATCGACACTGGGAGAGGGAATCGACACTGGGAGAGGGAATCGACACTGGGAGAGGGAATCGACACTGGGAGAGGGAATCCACACTGGGAGAGGGAATCCACACTGGGACCGGGAATCAACACTGGGACCGGGAATCAACACTGGGAGAGGGAATCAACACTGGGACCGGGAATTAATACTGGGACCGGGAATTAATACTGGCAGAGGAAATTAATACTGGGACCGGGAATTAATACTGGTAGAGGGAATTAATACTGGGACTGGGAATTAATACTGGGAGAGGGAATTAATACTGGGAGAGGGAATTAATACTGGGACCGGGAATTAATACTGGCAGAGGGAATTAATACTGGGACCGGAATTAATACTGGGACCGGGAGTTAATACTGGGACCGGGAATTAATACTGGGAAAGGGAATTAATACTGGGACCGGGAATTAATACTGGGACCGGGAATTAATACTGGGCGAGGGAATTAATACTGGGCGAGGGAATTAATACTGGGCGAGGGAATTAATACTGGGCGAGGGAATTAATGCTGGGAGAGGGAATTAATGCTGGGAGAGGGAATAAATACTGGGAGAGGGAATTAATACTGGGACCGGGAATTAATACTGGGAGAGGGAATTAATACTGGGAGAGGGAATTAATACTGGGAGAGGGAATTAATACTGGGAGAGGGAATTTATACTGGGACCGGAATTAATACTGGGACCGGGAATTAATACTGGGACCGGGAATTAATACTGGGAGAGGGAATTAATACTGGGAGAGGGAATTAATACTGGGACCGGGAATTAATACTGGGACCGGGAATTAATACTGGGCGAGGGAATTAATACTGGGCGAGGGAATTAATACTGGGACCGGAATTAATACTGGGCGAGGGAATTAACGCTGGGAGAGGGAGTCAACGCTGGGAGAGGGAGTCAACGCTGGGAGAGGGAGTCAACGCTGGGAGAGGGAGTCAACGCTGGGAGAGGGAGTCAACGCTGGGAGAGGGAGTCAACGCTGGGAGAGGGAGTCAACGCTGGGCGAGGGAGTCAACGCTGGGAGAGGGAGTCAACGCTGGGAGAGGGAGTCAACGCTGGGAGAGGGAGTCAACGCTGGGAGAGGGAGTCAACGCTGGGAGAGGGAGTCAACGCTGGGAGAGGGAGTCAACGCTGGGCGAGGGAGTCAACGCTGGGCGAGGGAGTCAACGCTGGGAGAGGGAGTCAACGCTGGGAGAGGGAGTCAACGCTGGGCGAGGGAGTCAACGCTGGGCGAGGGAGTCAACGCTGGGCGAGGGAGTCAACGCTGGGCGAGGGAGTCAACGCTGGGAGAGGGAGTCAACGCTGGGAGAGGGAGTCAACGCTGGGAGAGGGAGTCAACGCTGGGAGAGGGAGTCAACGCTGGGAGAGGGAGTCAACGCTGGGAGAGGGAGTCAACGCTGGGAGAGGGAGTCAACGCTGGGAGAGGGAGTCAACGCTGGGAGAGGGAGTCAACGCTGGGAGAGGGAGTCAACGCTGGGAGAGGGAGTCAACGCTGGGCGAGGGAGTCAACGCTGGGAGAGGGAGTCAACGCTGGGAGCGGGAGTCAACGCTGGGAGCGGGAGCCAACGCTGGGAGCAGGGAACAAACGCTGGGAGAGGGAGTCAACGCTGGGAGAGGGAGTCAACGCTGGGAGCGGGAGTCAACGCTGGGAGAGGGAGTCAACGCTGGGAGAGGGAGTCAACGCTGGGAGAGGGAGTCAACGCTGGGCGAGGGAGTCAACGCTGGGAGAGGGAGTCAACGCTGGGAGAGGGAGTCAACGCTGGGAGAGGGAGTCAACGCTGGGAGAGGGAGTCAACGCTGGGAGAGGGAGTCAACGCTGGGAGAGGGAGTCAACGCTGGGCGAGGGAGTCAACGCTGGGAGAGGGAGTCAACGCTGGGAGAGGGAGTCAACGCTGGGAGAGGGAGTCAACGCTGGGAGCGGGAGTCAACGCTGGGAGAGGGAGTCAACGCTGGGAGAGGGAGTCAACGCTGGGAGAGGGAGTCAACGCTGGGAGCGGGAGTCAACGCTGGGAGCGGGAGTCAACGCTGGGAGCAGGGAGTCAACGCTGGGAGAGGGAGTCAACGCTGGGAGAGGGAGTCAACGCTGGGAGAGGGAGTCAACGCTGGGAGAGGGAGTCAACGCTGGGAGAGGGAGTCAACGCTGGGAGAGGGAGTCAACGCTGGGAGAGGGAGTCAACGCTGGGAGAGGGAGTCAACGCTGGGAGAGGGAGTCAACGCTGGGCGAGGGAGTCAACGCTGGGCGAGGGAGTCAACGCTGGGCGAGGGAGTCAACGCTGGGAGAGGGAGTCAACGCTGGGAGAGGGAGTCAACGCTGGGAGAGGGAGTCAACGCTGGGAGAGGGAGTCAACGCTGGGAGCAGGGAGTCAACGCTGGGAGAGGGAGTCAACGCTGGGAGAGGGAGTCAACGCTGGGAGCAGGGAACAAACGCTGGGAGAGGGAGTCAACGCTGGGAGAGGGAGTCAACGCTGGGAGCGGGAGTCAACGCTGGGAGCGGGAGTCAACGCTGGGAGCAGGGAGTCAACGCTGGGAGAGGGAGTCAACGCTGGGAGAGGGAGTCAACGCTGGGAGCGGGAGTCAACGCTGGGAGCGGGAGTCAACGCTGGGAGCAGGGAACAAACACTGGGACCGGGAATATTAACACTGGGAGAGGGAATTAACACTGGGAGTTGTTATATTAACGCCTGGAGCGGGATGTTGATACCGGGAGCGGGATATTAATGCCGGGAGCGGGTTATTAACGCCGGGAGCTCGGGATATTAACGCCGGGAGCTCGAGATTTTAAAACCGGAAGTGGGATATTAACGCCGGGAGTGGGATATTAACACCGGGAGCTTGAGATATTAACACCGGGGGTGGGATATTAATACCTGGAGTGGGATATTAATACCGGGAATTGTGATATTAATACCAGGAATAGGATTCTGGGAGTGGGATATTAATACTGGGAGCTCAGGATATTAATACCTGGAGTGGGATATTAATACCGGGAATTGTGATATTAATACCAGGAATAGGATATTAATACCGGGAGCAGGATATTAATACCAGGAGCGACATATTAATACACAGAGCAGGGCATTGTAGTGGTACTAAATATGGGAGTTATGAGACTCTATTGGCCGGTATTATTAAAAGTGATCTGTGTGTCCTTTCTGTGACTCGATCTTTAGTGAACTGTTTCTGTACTTGGCTGATGGTTTGCAGTAAGGTGGCTCTGAGCCCAGATCGGCATTGAGCTGTTGGAATGCGATGTGATATCCTGCCACGGTCAGTGTGGTCGACTGGTTACGAGCCCAGATGCTGAATCTGTTGATTTGCAGATGGGATAACTTTGTGCTTGGGACTGTTCCAGCTGGGAGCAGTGCAGTGGGAGCTCACACTGAGGATTCAGGATAGCTGGGGTGAGCTGTGAAATGATCAGCAGAGTCGGTGAATGCTCCAACACTGCTCCGATTGGAGAAAGAATCAATTCAGTAAAGATATCATTAACTCCCCATGGAAAGTGTGGAATGCCCACACTGGTTAGTACGACTCCAGTCCAGTTTTCATTGGCTGGAATGGAAGTCACGGCCTGGAGAACTGGGCAGGGGTGGAGCTCGCTCACAACAACGTGAACAAACCGCACAAACCAGGAGCAAGTGAGCAACTCCATCAAACGGAGCACCTGGAAAGTGCCCTGAGCACCAGGGGAAACCCAGGCATCGAGCTCAAACTGTCACTCTGCCCAACTCTCCCTCCCTTGTGGTGAAGGAGAACCGTCTCAATGTTAAAGGGGACAAATTGCTGGTGGATTTCTGGGGCGGCAGAGTGCAGATTAATTGTCACGTAAAATATGATCCAGGTTTACGGACAAGAAGTGGGTGTGGGACGAATGACGACCGCACTTTCACAGACCCAGCACACACACGATGGGCTGAATGGCCTCCTTCTGTGCTGTAGTTTCATTGAATCTATCATTTTAGGCACGATTATAATTCAGAATCAATAGATTTTTCATCTAAATAAAGGCAATGGAAAAAGATATTTGGATTCTCAACCATCGAACAATCCATCACTTCCCTGAAAATTACCTCAACATCATTCACCAACATCCAACTCCCCACCCTCACACACACTGTACCCCAACTCCCCACCCTCACACACACTGTACCCCATCCAACTCCCCACCCTCACACACACTGTACCCCAACTCCCCACCCTCACACACACTGTACCCCAACTCCCCACCCTCACACACACTGTACCCCAACTCCCCACCCTCACACACACTGTACCCCATCCAACTCCCCACCCTCACACACACTGTACCCCATCCAACTCCCCACCCTTACACACTGTACCCCATCCAACTCCCCACCCTCACACACACTGTACCCCAACCAACTCCCCATCCTCACACACACTGTACCCCATCCAACTCCCCACCCTCACACACACTGTACCCCAACTCCCCACCCTCACACACACTGTACCCCATCCAACTCCCCACCCTCACACACACTGTACCCCATCCAACTCCCCACCCTCACACACACTGTACCCCATCCAACTCCCCACCCTCACACACACTGTACCCCAACTCCCCACCCTCACACACACTGTACCCCATCCAACTCCCCACCTCACACACACTGTACCCCATCCAACTCCCCACCCTCTCACACACTGTACCCCATCCAACTCCCCACCCTCACACACACTGTACCCCATCCAACTCCCCACCCTCACACACACTGTACCCCATCCAACTCCCCACCCTCACACACACTGTACCCCATCCAACTCCCCACCCTCACACACACTGTACCCCATCCAACTCCCCACCCTCACACACACTGTACCCCATCCAACTCCCCACCCTCACACACACTGTACCCCATCCAACTCCCCACCCTCACACACACACTGTACCCCATCCAACTCCCCAACCTCGCACACACTGTACCCCATCCAACTCCCCACCCTCACACACACTGTACCCCATCCAACTCCCCACCCTCACACACACTGTACCCCATCCAACTCCCCACCTCACACACACTGTACCCCATCCAACTCCCCACCCTCACACACACTGTACCCCATCCAACTCCCCACCCTCACACACTGTACCCCATCCAACTCCCCACCCTCACACACACTGTACCCCATCCAACTCACCACCCTCACACACACTGTACCCCATCCAACTCCCCACCCTCACACACACTGTACCCCATCCAACTCCCCAACATCACACACACACTGTACCCCATCCAACTCCCCACCCTCACACACACACTGTACCCCATCCAACTCCCCACCCTCACACACTGTACCCCATCCAACTCCCCACCCTCACACACACTGTACCCCATCCAACTCCCCACCCTCACACACACACTGTACCCCATCCAACTCCCCACCCTCACACACACACTGTACCCCATCCAACTCCCCACCCTCACACACACTGTACCCCATCCAACTCCCCACCCTCACACACACTGTACCCCATCCAACTCCCCACCCTCACACACACACTGTACCCCATCCAACTCCCCACCCTCACACACACTGTACCCCATCCAACTCCCCACCCTCACACACAATTCACAATTCAAATCGCTTTATTGGCATGATAAGTTACATCTTATGTTGCCAAAGCATCAAAATACATTCATGGTTTAGCACATAAACGCAGTTCTATTCATACAGTGTATAAACAGGTATATCCCTGAGTGTATAAATATACATTCGCATTGTTTATATATATTCTTTTCTTAGTTTACTGGTTGTCCCTCTGTTCATGGCAAGCTGTAACATAGTGTGCCGCCAGTGTTATACAGCTTCTCTCCTCTCCCAGTAGGAAGGGGAGTTTTTGGTTGTCATTCAGATTTCTGAAATCAGGGCATATTTGTGAGAATTTTTGGTAGAAATTCTCCCTGATGCCCTGATATTTTCCGCAGGCTGTGAGGAAGTGCATCTCTGTCTCCACTACTCCCTGACTGCAGTGAGAGCATATCCTGTCTTCTCTTGGTAGCCTGGTCTGCCTCTGTCTGCCTTTTTCGATCGCTAGGCTATGTTCGCTAAGTCTGTACCTTGTCAAGGTTCTTCTCAGTTTGTTATCCTTTACCATGGTCAGGTAATCAGCCATGTTGTATTGTCTGTTTAGGGCCAAGTAGCAATTGAGTTTGCTTTGGGTTTTTGTTGTTTCTGCCCAATATGTCAGATATTTTTCCTTTTGCTTAGCGACGATTGTGTTGGGTCGAATTCTTTGTGTTACCCTGTCACTGTCCTGGGGCTGGTTATTGTTAGTATTGTTAGTAGTTACTTCACTGAGTCCCAGGACTAGTTGACTGAGGGTATTCTTCTTTATGGTCAGCTCTTGGCATTTCAGGGCGTCGTAGTGATAGCATTGGGGATTGCTCATTTGTAGGTGATTCCAAAATTTGGTGGCTCTTTTTTGGATAGTGATTATTAATGGATATTGGCCTAGTTCCGCCCTGCATGCATTGTTTACTGTTTTCCTTTGAGTCCGGAGGATACTTTTACAGAATTCTGCATGTAGGATCTCAATTGGGTGTTTGTCCCATTTTGCAAATTCTTGTTGAGTTAGCGGTCCCCATACCTCACTGCCATAGAGTGCAATTGGTTCAATTACTGATTTGAAAATTTTGAGCCAAATGCTAATTGGGATTTCTATTTGGATTGATTTTTTGATGGCATAGAAAGCCCTTCTTGCTTTCTCTTTCAGTTCATTCACAGCCTGTACACACTGTACCCCATCCAACTCCCCACCCTCACACACACTGTACCCCATCCAACTCCCCACCCTCACACACACTGTACCCCATCCAAATCCCCACCCTCACACACACTGTACCCCATCCAACTCCCCACCCTCACACACACTGTACCCCATCCAACTCCCCACCCTCACACACACTGTACCCCATCCAACTCCCCACCCTCACACACACTGTACCCCATCCAACTCCCCACCCTCACACACACACTGTACCCCATCCAACTCCCCACCCTCACACACACTGTACCCCATCCAACTCCCCACCCTCACACACACTGTACCCCATCCAACTCACCACCCTCACACACACTGTACCCCATCCAACTCCCCACCCTCACACACACTGTACCCCATCCAACTCCTCACCCTCACACACACTGTACCCCATCCAACTCCCCACCCTCACACACACTGTACCCCATCCAACTCCCCACCCTCACACACACTGTACCCCATCCAACTCCCCACCCTCACACACACTGTACCCCATCCAACTCCCCATCCAACTCCCCACCCTCACACACACTGTACCCCATCCAACTCCCCACCCTCACACACACTGTACCCCATCCTACTCCCCAACCTCACACACACTGTACCCCATCCAACTCCCCACCCTCACACACACTGTACCCCATCCAACTCCCCATCCAACTCCCCACCCTCACACACACTGTACCCCATCCAACTCCCCACCCTCACACACACTGTACCCCATCCAACTCCCCACCCTCACACACACTGTACCCCATCCAACTCCCCACCCTCACACACACTGTACCCCATCCAACTCCCCACCCTCACACACACTGTACCCCATCCAACTCCCCACCCTCACACACACTGTACCCCATCCAACTCCCCACCCTCACACGCACTGTACCCCATCAAACTCCCCACCCTCACACGCACTGTACCCCATCCAAATCCCCACCCTCACACACACACTGTACCCCATCCAACCCCCCACCCTCACACACACTGTACCCCATCCAACTCCCCACCCTCACACACACTGTACCCCATCCAACTCCCCACCCTCACACACACTGTACCCCATCCAACTCCCCACCCTCACACACACTGTACCCCACCCTCACACACACTGTACCCCATCCAACTCCCCACCCTCACACACACTGTACCCCATCCAACTCCCCACCCTCACACACACTGTACCCCATCCAACTCCTCACCCTCACACACACTGTACCCCATCCAACTCCCCACCCTCACACACACTGTACCCCATCCAACTCCCCACCCTCACACACACTGTACCCCATCCAACTCCCCACTCTCACACACACTGTACCCCATCCAACTCCCCACCCTCACACACAGTGTACCCCATCCAACTCCTCACCCTCACACACACTGTACCCCATCCAACTCCCCACCCTCACACACACTGTACCCCATCCAACTCCCCACCCTCACACACACTGTACCCCATCCAACTCCCCACCCTCACACACACTGTACCCCATCCAACTCCCCACTCTCACACACACTGTACCCCATCCAACTCCCCACCCTCACACACACGGTACCCCATCCAACTCCCCACCCTCACACACACTGTACCCCATCCAACTCCCCACTCTCACACACACTGTACCCCATCCAACTCCCCACCCTCACACAATACAATACAATACAATACAAATCGCTTTATTGGCATGATAAGGTACATCTTATGTTGCCAAAGCATCAAAATACATTTATGGTTGAACACATAAACGCGGTTCCATTCATACAGTGTATAAACAGGTATATCCCTGAGTTTATAAATATATTTTCGCCTTGTTTATATATACTCTTGTCTTAGTTTACTGGTTGTCCCTCTGTTCATGGCAAGCTGTAACATAGTGTGCCGCCAGTGTTACACAGCTTCTCTCCTCCCCCAGTAGGAATGGGAGTTTTTGGTTGTCAGTCAGATTTCTGAATTCAGGGCATATTTGTGAGAATTTTTGATAGAAATTCTCTCTGATGCCCTGATATTTTCCACAGGCTGTGAGGAAGTGCATCTCTGTCTCAACTACTCCCTGACTGCAGTGAGAGCATATCCTGTCTTCTCTTGGCAGCCTGGTCTGCCTCTGTCTGCCTTTTTCGATCGCTAGGCTATGTTCGCTAAGTCTGTACCTTGTCAAGGTTCTTCTCAGTTTGTTATCCTTTACCATGGTCAGGTAATCAGCTATGTTGTATTGTCTGTTTAGGGCCAAGTAGCAATTGAGTTTGCTTTGGGTTTTTGTTGTTTCTGCCCAATATGACAGATATTTTTCCTTTTGCTTAGCGACGATTGTGTTGGGTCGAATTCTTTGTGTTACCCTGTCACTGTCCTGGGGCTGGTTATTGTTAGTATTGTTATTAGTTACTTTATTGAGTCCCAGGACTAGTTGACTGAGGGTATTCTTCTTTATGGTCAGCTCTTGGCATTTCAGGGCGTCGTAGTGATAGCATTGGGGGTTGCTCATTTGTAGGTGATTCCAAAATTTGGTGGCTCTTTTTTGGATAGTGATTATTAATGGGTATTGGCCTAGTTCCGCCCTGCATGCGTTGTTTACTGTTTTCCTTTGAGTCCGGAGGATACTTTTACAGAATTCCGCATGTAGGATCTCAATTGGGTGTTTGTCCCATTTTGCAAAATCTTGTTGTGTTAGTGGTCCCCAGACCTCACTGCCATAGAGTGCAATTGGTTCAATTACTGATTTGAAAATTTTGAGCCAAATGCTAATTGGGATTTCTATTTGGATTGATTTTTTGATGGCATAGAAAGCCCTTCTTGCTTTCTCTTTCAGTTCATTCACAGCCAGTTTGAAGTTTCCCGTAGAACTGATTTTTAAGCCCAAGTATGTGTAGTGAGTGGTTTGTTCAATTTTGGTTGTTCCTACTGTGAAATTTATTGTGGGTCCATGTTGTTTGGATCTTTGCTGGAACACAAGGACTTTGGTTTTTTGGGGATTTATTGTCAGGGCCCAAGTCTGGCAGTACGACTCCAGCAGGTCCAGGTTCTGCTGTAGACCCTCCTTAGTTGGTGACAGCAGAACCAGGTCGTCGGCATAGAGGAGGAATTTAACCTTGGATTCATATAGGGTGAGGCCGGGTGCTGTAGATTGTTCAAGTAGTTTTGCCAATCCATTAATGTAAATATTAAAGAGTGTCGGTGAGATTGGCGAGCCCTGCGTCACCCCCCGCCCCTGTGGGAAGTATTTTGTTTGTTTGTCTCCAATTTTAACTGCACATTTATTGTTTGTATACATTGATTTAATTACATCATATGTTTTCCCTCCTACCCCGCTTTCGATAAGTTTCAGGAATAAACCGTCATGCCAGATGGAGTCGAAAGCCTTCTGGAAATCTACAAAGCATGCGTAGATTTTGCTTTTGTTATGGTGAACGTGTTTGTCAATTAGGGTCTGTAGGGTGAAGATATGATCGGATGTTCTATAGTTTGGCAGGAATCCAATTTGGCTTTTACTCAAGACATTGTGCTCTTCAAGGAAGTTTATAAGTCTTTTGTTTATGATGCTACAGAATACCTTCCCCAGGTTACTGTTTACACAGATGCCTCGATAGTTGTTTGGGTCGATTTTGTCCCCACTTTTGTATATGGGTGTTATGAGTCCTTTGTTCCAGATGTCAGGGAAATAACCGACACTCAGAACCAAGTTGAAGAGTTTTAGGATAGCCAGTTTCAGTTTGTCGTCTGCGTGTTTAATCATCTCGTTTAGTATGCCGTCTGTCCCGCAAGCTTTTCCTGGTCGCAGGTCCTTGAGTTTTTCAAGAAGTTCTTTTTCTGTTATTATGGCGTCTAGCGGGTTTTGGTTATCTTTTATGGCCATTTCAAGCTTTTCAAGTTTTTTGCGTATTTGGTGTTGCTCTGGTCCTAGTGTGTTTTTCTGGTATAATTTTTCAAAGTGGTTTACCCATGTGTCCCCATTTTGAATGGACAAATCGTCGTGTTGTTTTTTGTGTAGTGTTTTCAAGTTGTCCCAGAAACAATTCGACTCAATGGATTCCTCCATGGAGCTGAGTGTATTCTTAATAAATTGCTCTTTTTTGGTCCTGAGTGTGTTTCTGTATTGTGTTAGCGTCTGACAATAAGTAAGGCGTAATTCCTCGTTTTCTGGATGTCTGTGTTTTTGGTTTGATAGTTTTCTAAGTTTTTTCCTCATGTTATGGCAATCATGGTCAAACCATTTTTCATAGTTTTTTGTTTTGGGTTTGTTCTTGCGAGCTTTCAAGTTTGCATTTGTTGCCAAATTATCAAAAATATTGTTTAGTTTACTAACTGCCCGGTTTACGCCTTCTTTATTGTGAGTGTATATGTTATCCAGAAAGGTGTCTAAGAGAGCTTGAGTTGATGCATTGCTAATTGTTTTCTGGTATTTTTCCGTGTCGTTTTTGGCCCATCTGTACGATTTTTTGGTGTTGTACAGTTTACTGGGTTGTGTTTCTATGTTGTTTGTTTCTGTCTTTTTGAGAAACATAGTAATTTGGCTGTGATCTGACAGTGTTGTTTGTGGTTTGACTGTGAATGCTCTGAAAGAGGATGGGTCCAAGTCTGTAATCATATAGTCTACTGTGCTGCAGCCAAGAGGTGAGCAGTAGGTCGATCTTCCTAGGAGGTCTCCTATGAACCTACCATTGACAATGTACAGACCCAGGTTTCGACAGAGCTGTAGTAGCTGTTTACCGTTGGTATTTGACTGCTTGTCGCAGTTATGCCTGTATGGAAGGGAAGGGATGTCAAAGTGGTTATTCCCGAATACGTAATTGTTTCCCTGATTATTGGTGAAGTCTGGTTCTTCGCCCGTTCTTGAATTGAGGTCCCCACAGATCAACACGTTCCCCTGGGCCTGGTATTGGATAATTTCCCCCTCCATGTTGGAGAAGGTGTCCTCTTTGTAGTACGGGGAATCGATTGGAGGGATATAAAGTGCGCAAATGTAAACATCTTGGGTGTTTGAGATAATCTCCCTCTCAAGTTTGAGCCACATATGGTTTTCGCCCTTTTTTATAAATTTGATGTAATTCTTAAGTTCTGTTTTAAACCAGATCAGTATGCCTCCGGAGTCTCTGCCTTGGGTTACACTTGGTAATTTATTGGAGGGGACCACTAGCTCAGTGTACCCTTGGGGACAGCCGGTGTGTCCTTTTCCTTTATACCAAGTTTCCTGTAAAATGATAATATCTAGATCTTTAGTTTCCTCTATGAACTCTGGGGTCCTACTCTTCACTTCTCGCAGTGAAGAGCGTAGACCTTGGATATTCCAGGTCGAAATATATAAGGATTTCATGTTAAGTTTTATCTTTTTCTATGATAGGTTAAAGAGTGGTACGTGTTTGTCGTGTCTAAGTGTGGGGAAAAAAAAGATCACCCCAGTTGTCTACAAAAGTTAATACAATTTGGTTACAGTTCTTTCTATTAATTAGTCCTTGATCCATAAGGCGGAAGTAGATGCTGCTGCACATCTGCTTATTGTCTCTTACTGTACCCCATCCAACTCCCCACCCTCACACACACTGTACCCCATCCAACTCCCCACCCTCACACACACTGTACCCCATCCAACTCCCCACCCTCACACACACTGTACCCCATCCAACTCCCCACCCTCACACACACTGTACCCCATCCAAACCCCACCCTCACACACACTGTACCCCATCCAACTCCCCACCCTCACACACTGTACCCCATCCAAACCCCACCCTCACACACACTGTACCCCATCCAACTCCCCACCCTCACACACACTGTACCCCATCCAACTCCCCACCCTCACACACACTGTACCCCATCCAACTCCCCACCCTCACACACACTGTACCCCATCCAACTCCCCACCCTCACACACACTGTACCCCATCCAACTCCCCACCCTCTCTCACACTGTACCCCATCCAACTCCCCACCCTCACACACACTGTACCCCATCCAACTCCCCACCCTCACACACACTGTACCCCATCCAACTCCCCACCCTCTCTTACACTGTACCCCATCCAACTCCCCACCCTCACACACACTGTACCCCATCCAACTCCCCACCCTCACACACACTGTACCCCATCCAACTCCCCACCCTCACACACACTGTACCCCATCCAACTCCCCACCCTCACACACACTGTACCCCATCCAACTCCCCACCCTCACACACACTGCACCCCATCCAGCTCCCCACCCCCACACACACTGTACCCCATCCAACTCCCCACCCTCACACACACTGTACCCCATCCAACTCCCCACCCTCACACACACTGTACCCCATCCAACTCCCCACCCTCACACACACTGTACCCCATCCAACTCCCCACCCTCTCTCACACTGTACCCCATCCAACTCCCCACCCTCACACACAATACAATACAATACAATACAAATCGCTTTATTGGCATGATAAGGTACATCTTATGTTGCCAAAGCATCAAAATACATTTATGGTTGAACACATAAACGCGGTTCCATTCATACAGTGTATAAACAGGTATATCCCTGAGTTTATAAATATATTTTCGCCTTGTTTATATATACTCTTGTCTTAGTTTACTGGTTGTCCCTCTGTTCATGGCAAGCTGTAACATAGTGTGCCGCCAGTGTTACACAGCTTCTCTCCTCCCCCAGTAGGAATGGGAGTTTTTGGTTGTCAGTCAGATTTCTGAATTCAGGGCATATTTGTGAGAATTTTTGATAGAAATTCTCTCTGATGCCCTGATATTTTCCACAGGCTGTACCCCATCCAACTCCCCACCCTCACACACACTGTACCCCATCCAACTCCCCACCCTCACACACACTGTACCCCATCCAACTCCCCACCCTCACACACACACTGTACCCCATCCAACTCCCCACCCTCACACACACTGTACCCCATCCAACTCCCCACCCTCACACACACACTGTACCCCATCCAACTCCCCACCCTCACACACACTGTACCCCATCCAACTCCCCACCCTCTCTCACACTGTACCCCATCCAACTCCCCACCCTCACACACACTGTACCCCATCCAACTCCCCACCCTCACACACACTGTACCCCATCCAACTCCCCACCCTCACACACACTGTACCCCATCCAACTCCCCACCCTCACACACACTGTACCCCATCCAACTCCCCACCCTCACACACACTGTACCCCATCCAACTCCCCACCCTCTCTCACACTGTACCCCATCCAACTCACCACCCTCTATGCCAGAGTGGGTCAGGGCACCCAGACAGTCCGGGTGTGGGGGTTGTGTGAGGACCCCGGCCCCGGGTTGGTTGGGGTCGTGGGACCGGGTTTGGGGCTGTTGGGATCAGTGCCGACTGGGAGAGGAGTTGGTCTCACTGTGGTCCTCATGGCCTCATTCTTCTTGGGTATTAAGGGAATCAAGTGATATGGGGTAGTGCAGGAAAGTGGAGTGGAGTTTGAAGATCAGCCACGATCTTATTGAATTGTGGAGCAGACTCTGTAAGCCTTTCTCTTACTATTGTTTGGACCTCGAGAATTATGAATAAGCTTAACAATGACAGAAAAGTACGCGATCAACAAAATTGGTCTTTATTCACGCTACAGTACAATCGCACTCAATATGTGTCCAATTTACCCGTATGTGAACGTACTTCCCAGCAATTTACACGCTACCTCTGGGCGATTTATATTCCAAGTCAACTGTACATAAAAGTAAGCCTTTTAACAATATCTAAGCCCTACGTCCGACTTTCATACATACTCCTTTATCTCTGGGTGAACAATCCAGAAAAGTTGTGGGTCAAAGCGTAGACTGGCCAGCTTCCTCTGTTCATCTGTTCTTCCGTTCTGTCTTCTTTGTCCCTTCTGAATTTCCCGCCCCTGTGTCAGTCTTTATAGCGCCTTTCTGCCGGCCTTCCTCATATATCACTGTCTGCCTTCCCTGATTGGAGTTCCTTCCGCATGACACGTTCATGTTTCTGTGGGGGCGGGACCTCCTTGTCAACCCAGTGTCTCCTTCCTGTCCATGTGGCCTTTCAAACAAAGGACCATGCTGACCACCAGGCAAAGGACCCCCTGCTGACTGCCACCATTTTGTGTTTTCACAAACAAAGGACCATGCTGATTTCCTACATTTTTAATCTGTCTGTAACCATCTCACAATTTGTTCTGAACTTCAATCTCCACATGGTAGTAGCGGTTTTATTACAATTTTTCGAATCTTGCACTCGAGGGGCCGAATGGCCGATTCCTGCTCCTATTTCTTATGTTTGTTTTTGCTGCTCATTCCCTCCATTGTGTTTTCCAGAGGCAGCGAAGCACAGGAAGAAAACCAAAGTAAAAGTGAAGCAGAAGGGGAAAGTTGTGAAGAAAAACATTAAGAAACCGGTGAATGGAGTGAAAGAGGGAGCGAAACCGAAGGAAGGTACATTTACAATGCAGAATCTGTCTCTGCATGGAGTGAGGGGCCACAAACTGTAAAACACATAGAATAATAATCATGGGGGATTTCAACTACCCTGATATTAATTGGACAGAAGAGGTAGGTAATGGGGATCAGGGAATGGAGTTCCGACAACGTGTACAGGACTCCTTTCTAACCTAGTATGTAGGAAGCTCAACAAGGGAGGAATCGCTATTAGATCTAGTAATGGGTAATGAACCAGTGCAGATAAGAGAAGTAAAAGTAGGGGAACATCTAGGCAAAAGTGACCATAATATAATAAAATACAGTTTAGGATAATAACTGAGAAGGACATAAACATCACAAAGACCAGAGTAATAGATTGGAGAAAAGCCAATTTTGGGAGACTGAGAATAAAATGGACAACAATATTGGCAAACAATGATGTAGAACACCAATGGGAAACATTTAAAATGGCGTTCAACAGATTCCAGGGAAAATATATTCTGCTCAAAAACAAGAACAAACGAAACACTAATGAGACATCATGGACCAATAAAGACATAAGGGAATAATTGAGTCATAGAGTTATACAGCACAGAAAGAGGCCCTTCGGCCCATCGTGTCCGCGCCGGCCATCAAGCCCTGTCTAATCTAATCCCATTTTCCAGCACTTGGTCCGTAGCCTTGTATGCTATGGCATTTCAAGTGCTCATCCAAATGCTTCTTGAATGTTGTGAGGGTTCCTGCCTCCACAACCCTTTCATGCAGTGAGTTCCAGATTCCAACCACCCTCTGGGTGAAAAAGTTCTTTCTCAAATCCCCTCTAAACCTCCCGCCCTTTACCTTGAATCTATGCCCCCTAGTTATTGACCCCTCTACTAAGGGAAAAAGCTCCTCAGTATCCATCCTATCTATGCCCCTCATAATTTTGTATACCTCAATCAGGTCCCCCCTCAGCCTTCTCTGCTCCAAGGAAAACAAACCCAATCTGCCCAGTCTCTCTTCATAGCTGAAGCGCTCCAGCCCTGGTAACATCCTGGTGAATCTCCTCTGCACCCTCTCCAAAGCTATCACATCCTTCCTGTAGTGTGGCGACCAGAACTGCACACAGTATTCCAGCTGTGGCCTAACCAGTGTTTTATACAGCTCCATCATAACCTCCTTGCTCTTATATTCTATGCCTCGGCTAATGAAGGCAAGTATCCCATATGCCTTTTTTACCACCTTATCCACCTGTTCCGCCGCCTTCAGGGATCTGTGTACTTGCACACCCAGATCCCTCTGACCCTCCGTCTTGCCTAGGGTCTTACCATTCATTGTGTATTCCCTTGCCTTGTTAGTCCCCCCAAAGTGCATCACCTCGCACTTTTCCGGGTTAAATTCCATTTGCCACTGTTCTGACCAACCCATCTATATCGTCCTGCAGACTGAGACTACCCTCCTCGCTATTTACCACCCTACCAATTTTTGTATCATCCGCGAACTTACTGATCATACCTTTTACATTCATATCCAAGTCATTAATGTAGACCACAAACAGCAAGGGACCCAGCACCGATCCCTGTGGTACCCCACTGGCCACAGGCTTCCAGTCACAAAAACAACCTTCGACCATCACCCTCTGCCTTCTGCCACTAAGCCAGTTTTGTATCCAATGTGCCAAGGCACCCTGGATTCCATGGGCTCTTACCTTCTTGACCAGTCTCCTGTGTGGGACTTTATCGAAGGCCTTACTGAAATCCATGTATACCACATCCACTGCATTACCCTCATCCACACACCTAGTCACCCCCTCAAAAAATTCAATCAAATTAGTCAGACATGATCTTCCCTTGACAAAGCCATGTTGACTATCCCTGATTAATCCTTGCCTCTCCAAGTGGAGACAAATTTTGTCCCTCAGAATTTTTTCCAATAATTTTCCTACCACTGATGTTAGGCTCACTGGCCTGTAGTTCCCCGGTTTTTCCCTACTCCCCTTCTTGAATAATGGTACTACATTAGCGGTTCTCCAGTCCTCTGGCACATCCCCTGTGGCCAGAGAGGTTCTGAATATATGTGTTTTAGCCCCCGCAATCTCTTCCTTTGCCTCACACAGCAGCCTGGGATACATTTCGTCCGGGCCTGGGGATTTATCCATTTTTAGGCCTGCTAAAACCGCCAATACCTCCTCCCTCTCGATGTTAATATGTTCGAGCATATCACAGTCCCCCCGCCCTATTTCTATGTCTACATCGTCCCTCTCCATAGTGAAAACAGATGCAAAAAATTCATTTAGAACCCCTCCTACATCTTCCGGCTCCACACACAGATTGCCACTTTTGTCCCTAATGGGCCCTATTTTTTCCCTAGTTATCCTCTTACCCTTAATATACTTATAAAACATCTTAGGATTTTCCTTTATTTTGCTCGCCAGTGTTATTTCATGGCCCCTCCTTGATCTCCTAATTTCTTTTTTAAGTATCCCCCTGCACTTTTTGTACTCCTCTAGGGCTTCCTCCGTCTTTAGCCTTTTGTATCTGCCAAAAGCCCTCCTTTTTTTTCTAATCCATTCTCGTATATCCCCTGACATCCAAGGTTCCCTGTGGTTTTTGGAACCACCCTTGACCTTTACGGGAACATGTTGCCATTGTATGATCTCAATCTCCCTTCTGAAAGCCTCCCATTGCTCCGATGCGGATTTTCCTACAAGTAGCTGATCCCAGTCCATTTTGGCCAGATCCTGCCTTATCCTATTAAAATCGGCCTTCCCCCAATTTAGAACCTTTATTTCCGGCCCATCCCTGTCCTTTTCCATGACCACCTTAAATCTCACCATATTATGGTCACTGTCACCAAAGTGCTCATCTACTAGCACTTCTTCCACTTGGCCGGCCACATTCCCTAGAATTAGGTCCAGTACCGCCCCCTCTCTTGTAGGACTTTCTACATGCTGGCTCAAAAAGCTCTCCTGGATGCACTTTAAGAATTCTACACCCTCTGTGCCTTTCACACTCTGACTATCCCAGTTAATATTGGGGAAGTTGAAATCCCCCATTATTATTACCCTATTATTTGCACATTTCTCTGAGGTTTGCCTACATATCTGTTCCTCTATCTCCCCCTGACTGTTTGGAGGCCTATAGTACACTCCCAGCAAAGTGCTTGCCCCCTTTTTGTTTTTAAGCTCCACCCATGTGGCCTCATTAGACGAACCTGCTAATATGTCATCCCTCCTTACTGCAGTAATTGACTCCTTAATTAATATTGCGACACCCCCTCCTCTTATACCTCCCCCTCTGTCTCGCCTGAAGATTCTGTACCCCGGAATATTGAGCTGCCAGTCTTGCCCCTCCCTCAACCATGTCTCCGTGATAGCAACAATATCATACTCCCATGTGTTTATCAACACCTTCAGTTCATCCACCTTATTTGCAAGACTCCTTGCATTAAAATAGATGCCATCCAGCCTTGCCCTTGTATATTTGCCCTGTCTACCAAGCTGACTTGTTTTTTTCTCTATAATTGGCAGCACATCACCCCCTATTTCAGCTCCCCTCTGTATCCCATCCCCCTGCCAAGTTAGTTTAAACCCCCCCCCCCCCCAACAGTGCTAGCAAACCTCCCCGCAAGGATATTTGTCCCGCTCTGGTTCAGGTGCAACCCGTCCGACTTGTACAAGTCCCACCTTTCCCAGAAGCAGGCCCAGTGATCCAGGAAACTAAAACCCTCCCTCCTGCACCAACTCTTTAGCCACGCATTCATCTGTTCTATCCTCCTATTCCTATACTCACTAGCACGTGGCACTGGGAGTAATCCAGAGATTACAACCTTTTGAGGTCCTGTTTTTTAATCTGCTACCTAGCTCCCTAAATTCTTGATGCAGGACCTCATCCCCCTTCCTACCTATGTCGTTGGCCCCAATGTGGACCACGACCTCTGCCTGCTCACCCTCCCCCTTAAGAATGCCCTGTAGCCGCTCAGTGACATCCATGACCATGGCCCCAGGGAGGCAACAAACCATCCTGGAGTCACGTTTGCGGCCACAGAAACGCCTATCTGTTCCCCTTACGATAGAATCCCCTACCACTCTGCTCCCACTGTGTTTGAACTCTCCCGGGTTTTGCCGCTCTCGCTCTGCTCTTGCTGTGTTTGAACTCTCCTGGGTTTTGGCGCTCTCACTCTGCTCCCGCTGTGTTTGAACTCTCCCGGGTTTTGCCGCTCTCGCTCTGCTCCCGCTGTGTTTGAACTCTGGGTAAGGAAAGAGGCATACACTAAGTATATGGACAGCCAGGAAGAGCACGACAAGAGAGAATATGAGGAGATTAGGAGAGAAGTCAAAACTGAACCGACCAGGGGGCAAGCAACCTTAGATTTGGTCCTGTGTAATGAGACAGGATTAATTAAAAATGTCCTAGTAAAGGATCCCCTTGGAATGAGTGACCATAACATGGTTGAATTCCATATTCAATTAGAGGGTGAGAAGGTTGGATCTCAAACAAGCATGCTGAGCTTGAATAAAGGAGACTATTAAGGTATGAGAGTGGAATTGATTAGAGTGGACTGGGAAAATAGATTAAAGGGTAAGACGGTACATGATCAGTGGTGTACATTTAAGGAGTTATTTTACAACTTCCAAAAAATATATATTCCACTGAGGGGAAAAAAGGGTGTAAAAGAAAAGATAGCCATCCGTGGCTAAGTAAAGTAATTAAGGATAGTATCCGACTAAAAACAAGGGCATATAAGGTAGCCAAATCTAGTGGGAGGATAGAAGATTGGGAAGTCTTTAAAAGACAGTAAAAAATAACTAAAAGATTGATTAAGAAAGGGAAGATAGATTATGAAAGTAAATTAGCAAAAAATATAAAAACAGATAGCAAAAGTTTCTATAGTTATATAAAAAGAAAAAGGGTGGCTAAAGTAAATGTTGGTCCCTTAGAGGATGAGACCGGGAAATTAATGGTGGGAAACATGGAGATGGCAAAAACGCTGAACAATTATTTTGTATCAGTCTTTACGGTAGCGGACACTAAGAATATCCCAACACTGGACAAACAGGGGGCTCTGGGGGGGAGGAGCTAAATACGATTAAAATCACTAAGGAAGTGGTACTTGGTAAAATAATGGGACTCAAGGCGGATAAATCGCCTGGACCTGATGGCTTACATCCTAGGGTCTTGAGGGAAGTGGCGGTAGGGATTGTGGATGCATTGGTAATAATTTTCCAAAACTCCCTGGACTCGGCAAAGGTCCCGGCAGACTGGAAAACTGCTAATGTAACACCCTTATTTAAAAAGGGCAGTAGACAGAAGGCTGGAAACTATAGACCTGTTAGCCTAACATCTGTGGTTGGTAAAATGTTAGAGTCCATTATTAAGGAGACAGTAACGGGACATTTGGATAAACATAATTTAATAGGACAAAGTCAGCATGGTTTTATGAAGGGGAAGTCATGTTTGACAAATTTGCTTGAGTTCTTTGAGGAAGTAACATACAGGGTGGATAAAGGGGAACCAGTGGACGTAGTGTATTTAGACTTCCAAAAGGCATTTGACAAGGTGCCACACAAAAGATTATTGCTCAAGATAAAAAATCATGGGATTGGGGGTAATATTCTGGCATGGGTGGAGGATTGGCTATCTAACAGAAAGCAGAGAGTTGGGATAAATGGTTCGTTCTCAGACTGGCAATCAGTAACTAGTGGTGTTCTGCAGGGGTCAGTGCTGGGTCCCCAACTCTTTACAATCTATATTAATGATTTGGAAGAGGGGACCGAGTGTAACATATCAAAGTTTGCAGATGATACAAAGATGGGAAGGAAAGTAGTGAGAGAGGAGGACATAAAAAACCTGCAAAGGGACATAGACAGGCTAAGTAAGTGGGCAGCGATTTGGCAGATGGAATACAATACTGGAAAGTGTGAGGTTATGCACTTTGGCAGGAAAAATCATAGAGCAAGTTATTATCTTAATGGCAAGAAACTGGAAAGTACTGTAGTACAAAGGGATCTGGGGGTCCTGGTGCACGAAACTCAAAAAGTTAGTATGCAGGTGCAGCAAGTGATCAAGAAGGCCAATGAAATGTTGGTTTTTATTGCTAGGGGGATAGAATATAAAAACAGGGAGGTATTGTTGCAGTTGTACAAGGTATTGGTGAGACCGCACCTGGAATACTGCATACAGTTTTGGTGTCCATACTTAAGAAAAGACATACTTGCTCTCGAGTCAGTACAAAGAAGGTTCACTCGGTTAATCCCGGGGATGAGGGGGTGGTCATATGAGGAGAGGTTGAGTAGATTGGGACTCTACTCATTGGAGTTCAGAAGAATGAGAGGCGATCTTATTGAAACATATAAGATTGTGAAGGGGTTGGATCGGGTGGATGTGGTGAGGATGTTCCCGATGATGGGTGAAACTAGAACTAGGGGGCATAATCTTAGAATAAGGGGCTGCTCATTCAAAACTGAGATGAGGAGAAGCTTCTTCACTCAGAGGGTGGTAGGTCTGTGGAATTTGCTGCCCCAGAAAGCTGTGGAAGCTACATCATTAAATAAATTTAAAATAGAAATAGACAGTTTCTTAGAAGTAAAGGGAATTACGGGGAGCGGGCAGGAAATTGGACATGAGTCCAGGTTCGGATCGGACATGGCCCTGTGGGTAACGGAGCGGGCCCAGGGGCCGTGTAGCCTGGTTCTGCTCCTACTTCTTGTGTTCTAATTCTGTGTTAGATTTCAGGAGATGGTTCTATTCTGTTCCTGGCTGGGGTGGAGATCGCCTTTTACAGAAGGTAAGTACTGTAGAAAATATAGGGACAGAGTGATCTCCTGGACGAGTTTCGATGGCCTAGATGGGTCGGAAAGGAATTTCCCAGATTTTTTTTCTCACAAATTGGCCATTGGGTTTTTTATCTGGTTTTTCGCCTCTCCCGGGAGATCACATGGATTCGGGTGGGATGGAGAGTGATAGAAGATTTGAGGTTAGGATCAGATCAGCCATGATCTTATTGAATGGTGGACCAGGTTCGAGGGGCCGAATGGCCTACTCCTGCTCCTATTTCTTATGTTCTTATGTAAAATACAGTTAGGAAGGCAAAGAGGAACTATGAAATTAAATTATCAAGGAAATGAAACAAAATAGTAAATTATTTTACAGGTACATAAATAAAAAAAGGAAGGTCGGAATTGGAATACAGCCACTAGGGGATGGACAGGATAGAAACATAGGAAAATAGGAGCAGGAGTAGGCCATTCGGCCCTTCGAGCCTGCTCCGCCATTCAATATGATCATGGCTGATCCTCTATCTCAATACCATGTTCCCGCTCTCTCCCCATACCCCTTGTGTCTAGAAATCTATCTCCTTCTTAAATATAGTCAGTGACTTGGCCGCCACAGCCTTCTGTGGTAGAGAATTTCACAGGTTCACCACCCTCTGAGTGAAGAAATTTCTCCTCATCTCAGTCCTAAATGTCCTACCCCGCATCCTGAGACTGTGACCCCTCGTTCTAGACCCCCCAGCCAGGGGAAACATCCTCCCTGCATCCAGTCTGTCTAGCACTGTCAGAATTTTATACGTTTCAATGAGATCCCCTCTCATTCTTCTAAACTCTAGTGAACACAGGCCTAGTCGACCCAACCTCTCCTCATACAACAGTCCTACCATCCCAGGAATCAGTCTGGTGAACCTTCGCTGCACTCCCTCTATGGCAAGTATATCCTTTCATAAGAACATAAGAAATAGGAGCAGGAGCAGGCCATTCGGCCCTTCGAGCCTGCTCCACCATTCAGTGAGATCATGGCTGATCTTCTGCCTCAACTCCATTCACCGGCCCTATCGCCATATCCCTTGATGCCCTCACTAGTCAGAAATCTATCGACTTCTGTTTTGAATATACCCAATGACTGAGCCTCCACAGCCCTCTGGGGCAGAGAATTCCAAAGATTCACCACCCTCTGTGAAGACATTTCTTCTCATCTCAGTCCTGAATGGCCTACCTTTTATCCTGAGGCTGTGGCCCCTGGTTCTAGACTCCCCAGCCAAGGGAAACATTCTCCCAGCATCCACCCTATCAAGCCCTGTAATAATTTTGTATGCTTCAATGAGATCCCCTCTCATTCTTCTGAATTCAAGAGAATACAGGCCTAGTTTACTCAATCTCTTCTCATACGACAGTCCCGCCATCCCAGGAATCAATCTCGTGAACCTTCGTTGCACTCCCTCTATGGCAAGTATATCCTTCCTTAGGTAAGGAGACCAAAATTGTACACAGTACTCCAGGTGTGGTCTCACCAAGGCCCCATATAATTGGAGTAAGACTTCTTTACTCCTGTACTCCGATCCTCTTGTAATGAAGGCCAGCATACCATTTGCCTTCCTAATGGCTTGCTGCACCTGCACATTCACTTTCAGTGACTCGTGTACAAGGACACCCAGGTCCCTTTGAGCATTTGCATTCCCCAATCTTTCACCATTTAGGAAATACTCTGCCTTTCTGTTTTTTCTACCAAAGTGGATAACTTCACATTTATCCACATTATATTCCATCTGCCATGTTCTCGCTCACTCACTGAGCCTGTCGAGATCCCCTTGAAGCCTCTTCACATCCTCTTCGCAACTGACACTGCCACCTAGCTTTGTATCATCAGCAAATTTGGAAATGTTACATTTAGTCCCCTCTTCCAAATCATTGATATAGATTGTGAATAGTGGGGCCCAAGCACCGATCCTTGCGGTACCCCACTAGTCACAGCCTGCCATCCTGAAAAAGACCCGTTTATCCCTACTCTTTGTTTTCTGTCTGTTAACCAAATCTCAATCCATGCTAGTATATTAGCCCCAATTCCATGTGCCCTAATTTTGTTCACCAACCTCTTGTGTGGGACCTTATCGAAGGCCTTCTGAAAATCCAGATACACCACATCTACCGGTTCCCCTTTGTCTACTCCACTAGTTACAGCGAGATCTCCTTGAAGCCTCTTCACATTCTCTTCGCAACTGACACTGTCACCTAGTTTCGTGTCATCAGCAAACTTGGAAATATTGGGGGAAAATTCAGTTGGTAGCGCCTCCCGTTAGCGCCTTAAGAGGGCGCTAAGTGGGGCGCGAACCAACTAGCGCCCGGGCGCGGCAATACCTGTGTCTCTCGCGGAATTGACCGGACATTTTGCGGCAGCGCTAAACAATACCGCCCGATCTCCTGCGCACGCAGATCTTGACGTCGTTCGAGAGTGCAACGCCCTTGGGGCGCCCCGGACCAGAAATTCAGTGGCGCCACCCTCCTTTCCACCTGGCGCTACCAACGACAGGTTGACTGGAACGCTTCCCAGTCGCTGTGGGGCTGGGGGGGGCGCTATTTAAAGGGGGCCTCTTCCTGGCTTTTGTGTGGTAGCCATTTTTGCACCACTCGTTCTGAGAGAGAGAGAGAGAGAGATTTTGAGAGAGAGAAAGAGAGACTTCTGCATTGAGTCAACGCTGTCTGAGGTAGTTTTGACTTCTGACCATGACTTTGCAGGTACTTTGCTTTTTGACCTTCATAACTTTGATTGCCCAGATACTATGGGGGCTGCAATGGATGGGAACGTCGTCCTTCTCTATCACATTCGGAGGGCACAGAGACGCAGAGAGAGAGTGGCAATCATGGCCAGAGGAGGGCCAACAGGCCTCGGTACAGGAGACCTTACCCTCCCAGGGTTTTTCGCCAACAGTTCTCCTACATTAATATGTCTGAGGAGCAGTGTTTGCGAAGGCTGCACTTCAGCAAGGAGGTGGTCACTGAGCTCTGCCACCTGCTTCAGCCAGATCTGCAGCCTCAACTGAGGAGCAGGACGTCTCTGTCGGTGGCAGTGAAGATAACAGTGGCTCTCAACTTTTATGCCACCGGCTCATTTCAACCAGCTACTGGGGACATCGCCAATATCTCCCAGTTCGCGGTGCATTGCTGCATCCGTCAAGTCACAAATGCCCTCTTTAAAAGCAGACGAGAGTACATCTCTTTCCCCATGACCCCGGCCAAGCAGCAAGAACACGCAACGGGCTTTGCGATGATAGCGGGCTTCCCCATGGTGCAGGGCGCCATTGACTGTACGCATGTGGCTTTGCGGGCGCCGCAAGAGAATGCCGAGGATTTCTGCAACCGAAAGGGCTTCCATTTCTTAAACGTCCAGTTGGTCTGTGACCACAGACAGCTGATACTCGCTGTCAATGCCCACTTTCCAGGCAGCAGCCACGATGCCTTCATCCTGCGCCAGACTTCTGTGGCAGACCTTTTCCAGGCACCGCATCACCCAGGAGGTTGGCTTCTCGGGGACAAGGGATATCCTCTATGCACCTGGCTGATGACACCGCCCCGTTCGCCCAGCACCCCTGCAGAAGAACGATACAACGAGAGCCATCAAGCTATCAGGAACATCGTTGAGCACACGATCGGCTTGCTCGAGCAACGGTTCCACTGTCTGGACCATTCTGGAGGAGCCCTGCAGTACTCGCCTGAGCGAGTCTCCCATTTCGTTGTTGTGTGCTGCATGCAGCATAACCTGGCAATTCTCAGGACCCAGCCAATGCCACTGGGCCTTGGAGCACCAGCGGAAGAGGAGGAGGAAGATGAGGAGGATAATCACCAGTAGCACCAAGGCGGGGGGGGAGGGCACAAAGTGCAAGGGCCGTCCATCAAAGGCTCATAGCAAGTCGCTTCTAGGCCCCCTCTGAGGGAATGGCTTCTGCCATTCAAACAACCTGAATGAAACCATCCCGCAACCCCTAAGCCGGTCAAGGCAACAATGAGTGCAAAGACCAAACATGTACATTTTGAATACAGACACTTCTTTATTTGACAAACTCTGTGTGTCTCATTTCCGCATGACAAACTAATAGAAAGAAACACAAAAAACAAGCAGTCATTAACATAACTGGCTCTCACAACCTGGAGACAATGTCCAAAACAGTTACAAAAATTTGACCACGAACCTCGGCCTTCAATAAAACAATGAAAAACATTTGGTCACACCTCCTACTTTTTGCCCTTCGAGGGTGATCTCCTCCCCTTGCGAAATTCCCCCCTTCCCACCCTGCAGCTCCTCCGCAATGGGACCCCAGTGGCTGCAGCAAGGCTGGGGGAAGGCTGCTGAGTGTCAGAAACTGAGACTGCAGATGCCCTTGAGGGACGGCCTGGACCAGCTCTGGGCCTGGAGGGCCCGGCTGCTGACTGCTCCAACTCTGCATGGGTGGCAGCAGTCTGTCCTACAAGTGGTGGCAACTGCAGTGGAGAAGTGCCAGTGGTGGCAGCAGGAATGCTGTCATCTTGAGAGAGCCATGGTGTGGAGATGCCGGAGTTGGACTGGGGTGGAGAAATGTAAGAAGTCACACAACACCAGGTTATAGTCCAACAGCTTTATTTGAAATCACAAGCTTTCGGAGCGCTGCTCCTTCTTCAGGTGAAGTGGAGAAATGCATAAAGACACAGCTTATATAGTCAGAGAATCATGTCAGATGTTTACAGGTAACCTTTCCAACTGCCATTTATCGCACCTCGGCAGAGAGATAATCACAGCAGTCAAAGGTGTGAATGGTGTCCAAACAGGTCAGTCAGGGAAACATTACATCAAAGAACAATGAGGTGGGGTCACAAGGGGTCAAATATTGCAGATGCTGGGGTCTGTATGAAAAACAAAAAAACAGACAAAAAACATTTTTTTTTGGCTGGAAATCACAGCAGGTCCGGCCCAGCTTTCAGGAGAACAGCGACCACGACACCGCACAACCCTGCCACAGCAACCTCTGCAAGACATGCCAGATCATCAACACAGATACCATCACACGTGAGGACACCACCCACCAGGTACATGGTACATACTCATGTGACTCGGCCAACGTTGTCTACCTCATACGTTGCAGGAAAGGATGCCCCGGAGCATGGTACATCGGCGAGACCATGCAGACACTGCAACAACGGATGAACGGACACCGCGCAACAATCACCAGGCAGGAGTGTTCCCTCCCAGTCGGGGAACACTTCAGCAGTCAAGGACATTCAGCCTCCGATCTTCGGGTAAGCATTCTCCAAGGTGGCCTTCGAGACACACGACAACGCAAAATCGTCGAGCAGAAACTGATAGCCAAGTTCCGCACTCATGAGGACGGCCTCAACCGAGATCTTGGGTTCATGTCACGCTACATGTAACCCCACCTGATGCAGGGTCATCCAGACTCGAGTCGACATTGGCTTGTTCTCTCTACACAGATGCGGCCGGACCTGCTGTGATTTCCAGCCCAAAAAAAATGTTTTTTGTCTTTTTTTGTTTTTCATACAGACCCCAGCATCTGCAATATTTGACCCCTTGTGACCCCACCTCATTGTTCTTTGATGTAATGTTTCCCTGACTGACCTGTTTGGACACCATTCACACCTTTGACTGCTGTGATTATCTCTCTGCCGAGGTGCGATAAATGGCAGTTGGAAAGGTTACCTGTAAACATCTGACATGATTCTCTGACTATATAAGCTGTGTCTTTATGCATTTCTCCACTTCGCCTGAAGAAGGAGCAGCGCTCCGAAAGCTTGTGATTTCAAATAAAGCTGTTGGACTATAACCTGGTGTTGTGTGACTTCTTACATCTTGAGAGAGGACAGCAACTCCCTGCTCGACCGACACACTGGCACTCCCACGGGGCAGCACTTCAGCATCCGGAGCAATCTGATGGAGCACAGATTGCTGGCCTGCTGCGGCGCGGTGAGAGCCCCGGGGCAATGTAGCCGAACCAGCGATGATGGCAGCAGTCAGTGCTCGCGTGGCCTCAATCTGCGTCTGCATGAGACCAGCCACTGACTGCATTGCAGCACTTAGCATTTGCGTGGCATCCGCCTGTGCTACAGCGAAGTGCTCCACACTCCTTGCCAGTGATTCAGTGGATTTGGGCATCCTTGCCACTGCAGCCATGAGCTCAGTGTGCCTGTGCTCCGCCTGGGCACTCATTTCAGTGAGGACCCACTCCTCCTCTGCGTCCAGTGCAGCAGGACTCGAGGCCATACTCTCCCTCCGGGGAGAAGGCCCCCGAGCTTCCCTACCCCCATCGCGTTGCTGCAGCCTGCTGGGTCCTGGAGCTTCACCCTCATCAGACCATTCCCCCCTGCTCCCCTCCAGGGAAGGCGTGTTCCCAGTGTGGGCATGGGCTGCCTTGGCAGAGGGTGGCGCTGATAGTCCGGCTTCCTCTTCCTCCTCGCCTTCAGCTTCACTCCCAATGGCAGCTTGAGGGCCCGTCTCCTCACCTGGTGAATCACCATCTGAAAGCAGGGAGGTACAAGAGTGGCTTTAGCGTGAGGACAGGGTGGCAGCAAGGGAGGCATGAGTGCAGCGATTTAGTGATTTGGATTGAAAGTGTCAAAGGCTGCTGTTGTGAGGAACAAGTGGAAGGAGAGAGGACAAAAAGGTGATGACCTTACCATTGCTGTCCAGAACGAGGTCGGTGTCTCCAGTGGCGAGGGGACCAAACACCCGGCTTGCCACAATCTTGTGGACGCGCTCCTCAAGATCGCTGAGGGCTTGAAGCTGAGGCCGCCCTCCAACGGTCCGTTGCTGCTGTCTCCTATTATGAGACAGCTTGGCCTGCAAGAAAAAGGACGGCGTCTGAGTAAATATGCAGCCATGATCTTGCCTGAAATGCCTCCCATGGTTGAATAGCTCTTACTGTATGCAAAGTGTGGAATGTGTCTGTGTGTTTGATGAAAGGGCCATAGGTGTTGGATGAGTGTAGGGCATTGGGGCTTTCAAGACCCTCTGGCCATAAAGTGAGGTTGAGATGGAGGGATGAAAATGTTTTGAAAAAAAGGCACTCACCCTGACGACCCGAGTGAAACATAGAAACATAGAAGATAGGAGCAGGAGTAGGCCATTCGACCCCTCGAGCCTGCTCCGCCATTCAATGAGATCATGGTTAATCATCCAAATTCAGTACCCTGTCCCTGCTTTCTCCCCATATCCCTTGATCCCTTTAGCCTTAAGAAATATATCCAACTCCTTCTTGAATATATTTAAAAATTGGCCACTACTGCCTTTTGTGGTAGCGAATTCCACAGGTTCACCACTCTCTGGGTGAAGAAATTCCTCCACATCTCAGTCCTAAATGGCCTACCTCTTATCCTTAGACTGTGACCCCTGGTTCTGGACTCCCCGACCATCGGGAACATCATTCTTGCATCTAGTCTGTCCAGTCCTGTCAGAATTTTATAAGTTTCAATGAGATCCCCTCTCATTCTTCTAAACTTCAGCGAGTACAAGCCCAATCGACCCAATCTCTCCTCTTACGTCATTTCTGCCATCCCAGGTATCAGCCTGGTGAATCTTCGCTGAACTCCTTCCATGGCAAGAACATCCTTCCTCAGATAAGGCGACCAAAACTGCACACAATACTCAAGGTGTGGTCTCACCAAGGCCCTGCACAACTGCAGCAAGACATCCTTGTTCCTGTACTCAAACCCTCTCGCTACGAAGGCCAACATACCATTTGCTTTCTTAACCGCCTATTGCACCTGCATGCTTACCTTCAGCGACTGGTGCACAAGGACACCCAGGTCTCGTTGCACTTCCCCTTCTCCCAATCTATTGCCATTCAGATAATAATCTGCCTTCCTGTTTTTGCCACCAAAGTGGATAACCTCACATTTATCCACATTATACTGCATCTGCCATGCTTCTGCTCAATCACCCAACCTGTCCAAATCATCCTTGAGTTTCTTGGCACCCTCCTCACAGCACACACGCCCACCCAGCTTTGTGGCGTCTGCAAACTTGGAGATATTACATCTAGTTCCCTTCTCTAGATCATTAATATATATTGTGAATAGCTGGGGTCCAAGGACCGATCCCTGCGGTACCCCACTAGTCACTGCCTGCCACTCGGAAAAAGACCCGTTTATTCCAACTCTTTGCTTTCTGTCTGCCAACCAGTTCTCTATCCAAGTCAATACCTTGCCCCCAATCCCATGTGCCTTAACTTTACCCGCGAATCTCTTATGCGGGACCTTATTGAAAGCCTTCTGAAAGTCCAAATACACCACATCCACTGGTTCTCCCTTATCTATTTTACCAGTTACATCCTCAAAAAATTCCAGTAGATTAGTGAAGCACGATTTACCTTTTGTAAATCCATGTTGACTTTGTCCGATCCTGTCACTGTTTTCCAAGTGCTCTGCTATTACATCTTTCATAATGGACTGTAGTATTTTCCCCACTACCGATGTCAGGCTTACCGGTCTGTAATTCCCCGTTTTCTCTCTACCACCTTTTTTGAATAGTGGGGTAACATTAGCTACCCTCCAATCCATGGGTACTGTTCCAGATTCCATCGAATGTTGGAAGATGATCAGCAATGCATCTACTATTTCTAGGGATACTTCCTTAAGTACCCTAGGATGTAGATTATCCGGCCCTGGGGATTTATCGGCCTTCAATCCCATCAATTTCCCTAACACCATTTCCCTACAAATACTGATTTCTTTCAGTTCCTCCCTTTCATCAGACCCTATGTTCCCCGACATCTCTGGGAGGTTATTTGTGTCCTCCTTTGTGAAGACAGAACCAAAATATGTATTTAATTGGTCTGCCATTTCTTTGTTCCCCATTATAAATTCCCCTGATTCTGACTGCAAGGGACCTACGCTTGACTTCAATCTTTTTCTCTTCACATATCCATAAAAGCTTTTACAGTCAGTTTTTATGTTCCCTGAAAGCTTACTCTCATATTCTATTTTCCCCTTCTTAATTAATCCCTTTGTCTTCCTTTGTTGAATCCTAAACTGCTCCCAATCCTCAGGTTTACTGCTTTTTCTGGCCAATTTATATGTCCACTCCTTGGATCTTATGCTATCCCTAATTTCCCTTGTTAGCCACGGTTGAGTCACCTTTTTTGTTTTATTTTGAGTGAGGTCGTTAAACTTTTTCCTACATTGCATATGGGTCCTAGGCACCATGCTGCTTGAGGACACTTTCTGAGCCACCTCCCTCCACACTCTTCTGTACTCGCTTGGCAAAGGCCTCCTGCCACTCTCTGGGTACAGAATGGATCTTCTGCGCTCCACCCCGCGAACTAGAGCCTCCAAAGCCCGCTCGCAGAAGCGCTGTGCTCGCTCCCTGGCCCTCCATAGTGTCTGGCTGCTAGATTTAGCCACAGGTCTGCCCAGGCCGAGATTCAAGGCTCCAACGAGCAGGGTGTGGCTGCAGAGCAAGATCGACCCTTCCCTTTAAGAACTGACTGGCGCCAGTGTGTCTGTGTTCAATCGCTAACTGACAGCACCTGCGCTGCGCCCGCCCTCTGAGGTAGCGCCTCGCTCCTCGGCCTTAGCGCCTTAAGAGAGGTGTGTAGCGCCTGATTTAGCGCTCCAATCACCTCCAGGGGCGATAAAAGCCAAGTTTGCTGTCGGAGGCGATAATTAGCGCCAGGCGCTAATCTTTGTGCCCGGCCGATAATTGCGCCCCAAATGGGGCGATACCGAATTTCTCCCCCCATATGTTTCAATCCCTCTCATTCTTCTAAACTCCAATGAGTATCGGCCCAACCTGCTCAACCTTTCCTCATAAGTCAACCCCCTCATCCCCGGAATCAACCTAGTGAATCGTCTCTGAACTGCCTCCAATGCAAGTGTATCCTTCCTTAAATAAGGAGACCAAAACTGTACGCAGTGCTCCAGGTGTGGTCTCACCAACACCCTGTGCAGTTATATTAGGACTTCCCTGCTTTTATACTCCATTCCCTTTGCAATAAAGGCCAACAGGACTGGACAGACTAGATGCAGGAAGGATGTTCCCGATGGTCGGGGTGTCCAGAACCAGGGGTCACAGTCTAAGGATAAGGGGTAGGCCATTTAGGACAGAAATGAGGAGGAATTTCTTCACCCAGAGAGTGATGAACCTGTGGAATTCTCTACCACAGAAGGCAGTAGAGGCCAATTCATTAAATATATTCAAGAAGGAGTTGATATATTTCTTAAGGCTAAAGGGATCAAGGGATATGGGGAGAAGGCAGGGACAGGGTACTGAATTTGGATGATCAGCCATGATCTCATTGAATGGCAGAGCAGGCTCGAGGGGCCGAATGGCCTACTCCTGCTCCTATCTTCTATGTATCTATGTAACATACCATTTGCCTTCCTAATTACTTGCTGTACCTGCATGCTGACCTTGTGATTCATGTACAAGAACCCCCAGATCCCTCTGTACCTCAGCATTTTGTAATCTCTCCCCATTTAAATAATAATTTGCTTCTTTATTTTTCCTACCAAAGTGGATAACCTCGCATTTTCCCCACATTAGACTCCATCTGCCAGATTTTTGCCCACTCACTGAGCCTATCTACATCCCTTTGGAGATTCTTTGCATCCTCCGCACAACTTGCTTTCCCACCTATCTTTGTATCATCAGCAAATTTGGCTACAGTACACTCGGTCCCTTCATCCAAGTCATTAAAGTAGATTGTAAATAGTTGAGGCTCCAGCACTGATCCTTGTGGCACCCCACTAGTTACAGTTTGCCAACCTGAAGATGACCCATTTATCCCGACTCTCTGTTTTCTGTTAGTTAGCCAATCCTCTATCCATGCTAATCTATTACCCCCAACTCCGTGAGCTCTTATCTTGTGCAGTAACATTTTATGTGGCACCTTATCGAATGCCTTCTGGAAATCCAAATACACAACATCTACTGGTTCCCCTTTATCCACCCTGCTCGTTACATCCTCAAAGAACTCCAGCAAATTTGTTAAACATGATTTCCCTTTCATAAAACCATGCTGACTCTGCTTGACTATATTATGATTTTCTAAATGCCCTGCTATTGCTTCCTTAATGATGAACTCTAACATTTTCCCAATGATAGATGTTAGCCTAACTGGTCGATAGTTTCCTGCTTTCTGTCTCCCTCCTTTCCTAAACCCTTACATTAGCGGTTTTCCAGTCCGCTGGGACCTCTCCAGAATCCAGGTAATTTTGGTAGATTACAACCAATGCATCCACTATCTCTGCAGCCACCTCTTTTAAGACCCTAGGATGCAGGCCATCGGGTCCAGGGGACTTGTCCACCTTTAGTCCCATTCGTTTGCCGAGTACTTTCTAGTGATAGCGATTATTTTAAGTTCCCCTCCCCACCCCAATAGCCCCTTGATTATCCATTATTGGGATGCTTTTAGTGTCCTCTACCATGAAGACCGAAAGAAAATATTTGTTCAAAGTCTCTGCAATTTCCCTGTTTTCCATTATTAATTCCCCAGACTCATCCTCTAGTGGACCAACGTTTACTTTAGCTACTCTCTTCCTTTTTATATACTTGTAGAAGCTCTTACTGTCTGTTTTTATATTTCTTGCTAGCTTACTCTCATAAGTTATCTTCTCTATCATTTATTTAGTCGTCCTTTGCTGGTTTAAAAAAATTTCCCAATCCTCTGGCCTTTCACTATTCTTCGCAACATTGAATGCTTTTGTTTTCAATTTGATACCATCCTTGACTTCCTTAGTTAGCCACGGATGGTTCATCCTTCTCTTAGAGTCTTTCTTTCTCACTGGAATAAAACTTTGCTGAGAGTTATGAAATATCTCCTTAAATGTTTGCCACTGCTTTTCTACAGTCTTACCCTGTAATATATTTTCCCAGTCCACTTTAACCAAGTCTGCCTTCATACCTTTGTAATTACCTTTGTTTAAGTTCAGGACACTAGTTTGAGACCTAGCTTTTGCATCCTCAGACTGAATTTGAAATTCTTCCATGGTATGATCACTCTTCAAGAGGATCCTTCACTTTGAGATCATTAATGAATCCAGCCTTGTTACACATTACCAGATCTAAAATAGTCTTCTTCCTGGTTGGTTCCACAACATATTTGTTGTGTCTGTGTATAATAAGACACAGACTGCAGGAGAACGGTACAACAGGTGTTTACTCAACGTGGCTCACACTGGAACTGATCTGTACAGATTACTACTCAGGGCTATATACAGGTGTGGTCACTGCCGGTACTGCAGTATACATGAGCTGTAAAAGATAGTTTCCCCCTTAAAGGTATATACATTACAATTCCTCCCCTTTTAGATTAACAGTACCATAACACTCATTTAACAATTAAATATCAAACTAATTACAATTAACACTTTTAACATGCAACATTGGCTGAAAATAGTCTATTTATATATTCAGTCTTTGGGGAGGCTTCCTGATCCTTTCTGGATAGCGCCTTTCCCGAGTGTCTTGCTCTTGGTGCGGAGGCGATCCTGGCCCCCTGTCGTCAGTTGGTTCATCAGCTTCCGATGCTACTGTTTCTGGGGTAGATGCGACCTGTACGTCGGGTTCATCACCAGGTACGTATGGGCGAGGCATGGGGGTTGACTTGTTCCTGTGACTCTAGGATCTGGTCAACATGGCGTCTCACGATGCTCTCCCCAACGTCCACTGTGTACATTAGTGGGCCCTGCCGTGTGCATATCGTTCCTGCCTGCCATTTTTCTGTTCGGTAGTCGCGGGCCAAGACTGGTTGCCCTACATTGAAGCTCCTTGTTGGCTTCTTATGGATGTGCTGGAATTGCTTACTCTCAACATCTCTTCGTATGTTTGGTCTGAGCAAACCCAGGCGAGGTCTTAACCTTCGGTTAAAGAACATCATGGCTGGGGCCTGGTTGGTGACTGCATGTGTCGCATTCCGGTAGGCGAACAGGAAATTGTCCACCTTGTGCTGCAGCGGAATGTTGTCATCGTACATGGCCTTTATTGCCTTCTTAAAGGTTTGTACGAAATTCTCAGCCTATCCATTTGTGGCTGGATGATACGGGGCGGATGTGTAATGCCTTACCCCATTCTTTTTCAAGAACCTCCGGAACTGTTCGGACACAAACTGTGGTCCGTTGTCGGAGCAAATCTGTTCTGGCAAGCCATTCCTGGCAAAAATGGTCCGTAGGACTGCAATAGTTTTCTCCGTGGTGGTGGAGGACCTTTTGATGACCTCAGGCCATTTCGAGTGCGCATCCACGGCTATTAAAAACATTGAGTCCATGAGTGGACCAGCAAAATCAATATGCACCCGTTGCCATGGAGATGAGGGCCACTCCCATGGGTGTAGAGGGGCCTGTGGTGGTGCATTTTGGACTTTCTGGCATCCTGAGCAGCTCTTGGTCAGGTCCTCGATTTGTTTATCGATTCCTGGCCACCACACATAAGCCCTGGCTAGGCTTTTCATTTTTACCCCTCCCAGATGACCCTCATGAAGCTCATTGAGCACTCTATCCCTTAACTTGGGTGGAATTACCACTCAGGATCCACACATCAAGGTCCCCCGGCACACTGACAGCTGTTCTCTCCTTGTCGAGAATGCTGGCAACAGTGAGTCGCCATGTGCTGGCCATCCCTTCACCGTCAAATCATATACCCGAGACAGTGTCGGGTCATTTCGGGTTTCCTTTTCGATACAAGCGTTAGTTACCGGTAGGTATTCAACTATAGTCAAATGGAATATTTCGACAGGATCCACTGCTGGTGTTTCCTCCGCAGTAGGCAGTGGCAGGTGTGATAGCCCATCAGCATTTCCATGCTGTTTCGTGCCCTTATATTCAATCTCATAGTGGTGCACCCCAAGAAAGAGTGACCATCTTTGTAGTCATTGTGCAGTCATCACCAGAACGCCCTTCTTCGGATTAAAAATGGAGACAAGAGGCTGGTGATCAGTCAGCAAGGTGAATTTCTGCCCGTGCAGATAGTGATTGAACTTTTTCACTTCCCACACTAGGCTGAGGGCCTCTCTGTCAATCTGGGCGTAGTTACGCTAGGCTGAGGTTAGTGATCGTGACGCAAAGGCTATCGGCCTCTCTGAGCCGGCTGAGAATTTGTGCGACAGCACCGCTCCAATGCCGTAGGGTGACGCATCACATGCCAACCGAATTGGTAATGCTGGGTTGTAATGGGCCAATACCTCTTTCGATGTGATTAGTGTTTTGCTCTTCTGGAAAGCTCGTCTACATTCGTCACTCCACTTCCATGGCACCCCAGTTTGCAGTAGGGTGTTCAGTGGGTGTAGTATTGTAGACAAATTTGGCAAGAACTTATGGTAGTAGTTTACCAGCCCGAGGAACGACCTCAGTTGTGACACATTTTCCGGTGCTGGAGCCTTGACTACTGCCTCAATCTTCTCTGGGGACTTATGTAACCCCTCTTTATCGATAACGTGGCCACAATACGAGATCTGTGTTCTAAAAAACTCGCATTTGGGGCGGTTAGCTCGGAGCCCATATTCCTGCAATCTAGTGAGCACCTGCACCAGGTTGGCAAGGTGATCACTGTCATTTTCGCCCGTGACCAGGATGTCGTCCAAATAACACTGGGTCCCTGGGATTCCTTGCAGGACTTGTTCCATTGCCCTCTGCCAAATAGCCGGAGCTGATGCTACCCCGAATACCAGCCGGTTGCATTGGTAGAGACCTTTATGGGTGTTGATTGTGAGGTATTTTTTTGATGCTTCTTCTACCTCCATTTGCAGATACGCCTGGGCCAGATCAATCTTAGTGAAGCGTTTCCCTCCAGATAGTGAGGCGAAAATATCTTCAATCCGCGGAAGTGGATATTGTACGGTGTGAAGGACCGGATTCACTGTTACCTTAAAGTCCCCACAGATGCGAACCTTCCTTGGTTCCCCAGGCGTGCTGCTCAACGACTTTTTCATCACAGGGACGATGGGTGTAGCCCACTCACTTCAGTCTACCTTGGACAGTACACTTGAACGTTCCAGACTCTCCAGCTCTGCTTCGACGGCTGGGCGGATCGCATAAGGTACCGGTCTGGCCTTTAAAAAATTTTGGGCTTGCGTTTTCTTCAATTTTAATCGTCGCTGTCATGCCTTTTAGTGTTCCGAGTCCTTGCTGGAACACTTCTTTCGCGTCAGTTAGGATCTTTGACAGTCGCCCAGGTGTGACGTCGTCATCCTTTTTGTCAGCCACAGTCGGTGCCTGTATGGAATGCCAATCCAGTTGTATTTTCCGGATCTATTCACGTCCCAGTAATGGTGGTCCTCCATCTTGCAATACATACAGGTCTAGTTTTGGTGTTTCCTTACCGTTATATATAACGGTCACCCTTATTTTTCCTTTGGGGTAGACTTTTTGCCCCGTGTACGTCTTCAAAATAATTTTTGTGTCTCTCAAGGGTATGTGTGAGAATAGCCGCTCGTAGTCCCGTCGGTTTATGACTGTTAGGGCTGATCCTGTGTCCAATTCCATCTTTACCTGGACTCCTGCTATCTTGAGAGTGACCCAAATGGTTTGGTGATCCTCCGTTATGATCACATTGTGTAGTTTCAGACAACTCAGTTCCCTGCTTTCGGAGTTGTTATCACTCTTTTGTTCGTCTGAACTATTCTCCGTCATCTTATGTACCTTCTTGTACTTTCCTTTGGTAGGTTTCTTATTGCTGGTTTTCTTTCCCGACCTGCAGACTCGTGCTATGTGTCCTACCTTTCCACACTGTCTGCACACTTTGTCTTTGAACCAGCAATCATTCTGGTCGTGTGTTGTTCTGCCGCAGCGATAGCACTTCTCTGTTCCATATGACATTTCGTTTGTGCCATATTCTTGTGGTCTCTGTTGTATCTCTGCAGCGCCCCGTGCTGCTGCTTCATATGATACCGCAATGCTGAAAGCCTTTTCCAGCGTAAGGTGCTTTTCAGATAAAAGCTGTTTCTGGGTTCCTTCACTTTGAAGCCCACACACAAACTTGTCCCTTAAGGTATCTGCCAGTCCCGCTCCAAACTGGCAGTGTTTCGATAGTTTGCGCAGTTCTGTTAAATAATCAGCATTGCTTTCATCCTTATGCTGGTTCCGTTTGTGAAACTTGAATCTTTCTGCTATCAGCAGCAGTGTGGGGTTTAAATGTTCCTTTAGCATCGTTACTATGTCTTCAAAACTCTTTTCCATTGGCTTCGTTGGGGTTACTAGATTTCGTAATAAACCATACGTCTTTGCACCCATTAAATTTAACAATACCGACGCTTTCTTGTCATCTGACACCTCATTTGCCTTGCAGTACGCCTCTATTCGTTCGACATATGTAGTCCAATCTTCGACTTCATTGTCAAATGCAGTGATACTGCAACTCTTCGGCATTTTGGGTGTGGTTTAAAATGGCGTCTCCCAATGGCTTAAAATGGTGTCTCCCGCGCTTTCCTTCCTCCCCTGCTGCTGCCAACGCCGCTCCCGGCGGTTCTCGTGGCAATGGCGGCGCCCTGTAGGTTTCACGCGCTTCTCCTGCGCTGCTGCCAACGCCGCTCTCGGCGGTCCTCGTGGCAATGGCGGCGCCTCGCGGGTTTCTGTGCATCTCTCTCTCCCTCTCTTCGACGCTGCTCGGCCCCTGAACACCGGCTGCGCTCTGCCCTCTCTCTCTCTCCCCCGTCGACGCTGCTCGGCCCCTGAACACCGGCTGCGCTCTGCCCTCTCTCTTCCTCTGTCGACGCTGCTCGGCCCTTTGCTGTGCCGCTCGGTCGGGCTCTAGCCCGCCGCTGTCCGGGAAGGGTCTGCGCACTACCTGTTGCCAGCCCGTTTCGCTGGACCACCTCGACTGGAAAGCCAAGCCTGGCTCTCAACAGCCTCCCCCGCAATTCTCGGGTCTCTGCTGGATGACTGGGCGGTTGCCCGTGGTCGACGCCCGAGTCTCTGGCCTTGACCTCCAATCCACTGATCTCCAGGAACGAATCCCCGGGAGGTGATGCAGAGCTGCAGGTAGGTTCGAACTTGCCTTGTCGCCAATGTTGTGTCCGTGTATAATAAGACACAGACTGCAGGAGAACGGTAGAACAGGTGTTTACTCAACGTGGCTCACACTGCAACTGATCTGTACAGATTACTACTCAGTGCTATATACAGGTGTGGTCACTGCCGGTACTGCAGTATACATGAGCTGTAAAAGATAGTTCCCCCCTTAAAGGTATATACATTACAATATTGTTACAAGAAACCATCCCGTATACACTCTAAGAACTCTTCCTCAAGTCTACCTTTGCCAATTTGCTTTGTCCAATCAATATGAAGATTAAAATCTCCCATGATTATAGCCGTACCTTTCTTACAAGCCTCTATTATTTCTTGATTTATACTCTGTCCTACAGTGTGGCTACTGTTTGGGGGCCTGTAGACCACTCCCACCAGTGACTTCTTACCCTTATTATTTCTTATCTCCACCCAAACTGATTCCACGTCTTGATCTTCAAGGCCAATATAATTTCTCATTACTGCACTGATCTGATCCCTTATTAGCAGAGCTACACCACCTCCTTTTCCTTTCTGCCTATCCTTACAAAATGGCAAATACCCCTGAATATTCAGTTCCCAGCCTTGGTCACCTTGCAACCATGTCTCTGTAATGGCTATCAGATCATACCCATTTATTTCTATTTGTGCTGTCAACTCATCTATCTTGTTACGAATGCTGCGTGTGTTCAGATAAAGAGCTTTTAATTTTGTCTTTTTACCATTTTTCCCTACTCTGACCCCTCTGATGGGGAATTACAGACCGGTAAGCCTGACATCGGTAGTGGGGAAAATGCTAGAGTCCATTATAAAAGATGTAATAGCAGAGCACTTGGAAAACAGTGACAGGATCGGACAAAGTCAACATGGATTTACAAAAGGTAAATCGTGCTTGACTAATCTACTGGAATTTTTTGAGGATGTAACTGGTAAAATAGATAAGGGCGAACCAGTGGATGTGGTGTATTTGGACTTTCAGAAGGCTTTTGATAAGGTCCCGCATAAGAGATTAGCGTGTAAAGTTCAGGCACATGGGATTGGGGGCAAGGTTTTGACTTGGATAGAGAACTGGTTGGCAGACAGAAAGCAAAGAGTTGGAATAAACAGGTCTTTTTCCAAGTGGCAGGCAGTGACTAGTGGGGTACCGCAGGGATCGGTCCTTGGACCCCAGCTATTCACAATATATATTAATTATCTAGACAAGGGAACTAGATGTAATATCTCCAAATTTGCAGACGACACAAAGCTGGGTGGGCGTGTGTGCTGTGAGGAGGATGCCGAGAAACTCCAGGATGATTTGGACAGGTTGGGTGATTGGGCAAAAGCATAATGTGGATAAATGTGAGGTTATCCACTTTGGTGGCAAAAACAGGAAGGCAGATTATTATCTGAATGGCAATAGATTGGGAGAAGGGGAAGTGCAATGAGACCTGGGTGCCCTTGTGCACCAGTCGCTGAAGGTAAGCATGCAGGTGCAGCAGGCGGTTAAGAAGGCAAATGGTATGTTGGCCTTCGTAGCGAGAGGGTTTCAGTACAGGAACAAGGATGTCTTGCTGCAGTTGTACAGGGCCTTGGTGAGACCGCACCTTGAGTATTGTGTGCAGTTTTGGTCGCCTTATCTGAGGAAGGATGTTCTTGCCATGGAAGGAGTTCAGCGAAGATTCACCAGACTGATACCTGGGATGGCAGGAATGACGTATGAGGAGAGATTGGATCGATTGGGCTTGTACTCGCTGGAGTTTAGAAGAATGAGAGGGGATCTCATTGAAACTTATAAAATTCTAACAGGACTGGACAGACTAGATGCAGGAAGGATGTTCCCGATGGTCGGGGGAGTCCAGAACCAGGGGTCACAGTCTAAGGATAAGGGGTAAGCCATTTAGGACAGAAATGAGGAGGAATTTCTTCACCCAGAGAGTGGTGAACCTGTGGAATTCTCTACCAAAGAAGGCAGTAGAGGCCAATTCATTAAATATATTCAAGAAGGAGTTGGATATATTTCTTAAGGCTAAAGGGATCAAGGGGTATGGGGAGAAAGCAGGGACCGGGTACTGAATTTGGATGATCAGCCATGATCGCATTGAATGGCGGAGCAGGCTCGAGGGGCCGAATGGCCAACTCCTGCTCCTATCTTCTATGTTTCTATCTGATGCACTCTTATGTTTATACGCTCTGTCCCTTCCTGTCACACTCTGGTTATCTTTACCCCTATTGCTACCCTGCACTTTTGCCTTCTCATTTTTCTTCGACTTTTTAAATTTCCACTCAGCGTATCCCTCCCCACCACTATTTAGTTTAAAGCCCTCTCTACAGCGCTAGTTATTCGATTCGCCACGACTCTAGCCCCAGCATGGTTCAAGTGAAGCCCGTCCAAACGGAACAGCTCCCTCTTATCCCAGTACTGGTGCCAGTGCCCCACGAATCGAAACCCATTTCTCCCACACCGGTCTTTGAGCCTCTCGTTCATTTCCCTCTTCCAATTCGCTCGTGGCTCAGGTAGTACCCCAGAGATTATGACCTTTGTGATTCTGATTTTTAATTTAGCCCCTAGCTGCTCATACTCTCTCAGCAGAACCTCTTTTTTTGTCCTACCTATGTCGTTGGTGCCTACATGGACAATGACAACTGGATCTTTCCCCTCCCACTCTAAGTTCCTCTCCAGCCCAGAGGAGATGTCCTTTACCATGGCATAGACATGCCAGGGACGGATATACCGGGGGCGGATGTACCGGGTGCGGATATACCGGGTGCGGATATACCGGGTGCGGATGTACCGGGGGCAGATGTACCGGGGGCGAATGTACCGGGTGCGGATGTACCGGGTGCGGATGTACCGGGGGCGGATGCACCGGGTGCGGATGTACCGGGTGCGGATGTACCGGGTGTGTGGTGTATGTGCCTTTAAGAGCCCCTGTGTACTGTAATGCCGGTAGTGGCCACTCGGGCTATATAAGCCTGTATAGTGTCTTGTATCTTTTAGTTCACCTCCAGACTTTGTTCAGTAAACACCTGTTAAACCAACTCCTGCATTCCGTGTCTCCATTAACACACGGATACAACAGTGGCGACGAATTGGAAACGGACTTACCTGCAATTCGGCAGCACCTCAAGGAGATCGATTCCTCAGACGAAGGTCGAAAAAAAAAAACAAACAAACTGGTTTCACCAGCTAGCCGGGCTGGTGGCAGGTACTGCAATAATCCTTCCTGGGCGGCGGGCTGGGGCTCGATCGGCTGGCTCTGCAGCGGGGCCGAGCAGCGAAGGCGGAGGCAAACAGAGACGGAGGGTGGAGCACTCGGGAGATGGCCGGCGCTGCAAAGCAGGTCGGCGTTTGGACCAAGCAGAGGGAGGGAAAAGTCCCAGAGAGTCCGGCGGGAACGAGTCTCCAACTATTAATAGCTGTGTAAATAAAAACCACGGAGAACAGCGTTGTCAGCAGCGGCGGGAAAGCGCGGGAGGCACCATTTTTTTTTCAGCAGGGAAGAAAGGGAAGCGCAGGAGGCGCCATTTTTTTTCAGGATGCCTAAGACTGGCAATATTACTGCTTTCGATAGTGATATAGAGGATTGGACCACATATGTGGAAAGAGTGGAGGTATATTGCACAGCGAATGAAATAGAGGATGATAAAAAGGCATCGGTACTTCTAAATCTAATGGGCGCAAGGACATACGGGCTGTTACGAAACTTAATCACTCCAGCCAAACCGATGGACAAGAATTTTAGGGAGATTGTTGATACCCTACAGGAGCACTTAAACCCAACACCGCTGCTGATAGCGGAACCATTCAAATTCTTCAGGAGGAATCAGCACAAGAATGAAAGTAACGCTGATTACCTCACCGAATTAAGGAAGCTGTCAAAGCACTGCCAATTCGGGGCAGGACTGGCAGATTCTCTTCGAGCCAAATTCGTCTGCGGTCTCCTAAGTGAAGGAACACAGAAAAGGCTACTTTCTGAGAAAGATTTAACACTGGAGAAGGCTTTCAGTATGGCTGTATCATACGAAGCAGCAGCAAGAGGAGCTGCAGAGATACAGCAAAAGCCACAGGACTTCGGCACCCATGAAATGACACAGGGTTTCGAGAGATGTTATCGCTGCGGCAGATCCACCCATGACCAGAGGGACTGCTGGTTCAAGGACAAAGCATGCAGGCAATGCGGGAAGATGGGACACATTGCACGTGTATGCCAATCTGGAAACAAAAAATCCACTGACAGAAAAGAAATCAATAAGGAAAAGTACAGAAAGGTACAAATGATGACGGACAGTAGCTCCGAAGACCAGAAGAGCGATAGCGACTCCGGAAACAAGAGACTAAGCTGTCTCAAATTACATAACATAATTGCCAAAGAAGATTACCAGACCATTTGGGTTACCCTCACGATAGCGGGGTCCCCAGTTAAAATGGAGCTAGATACAGGATCAGCTCTGACCGTCCTAAGTCGACGGCATTACGAGCGGCTATTTCCGCATATACCTTTGAAAGACACATCCATTATCTTGAAAACATATACGGGGCAGAAAGTATACCCCAGAGGGAAAATAAGGGTGCCTGTGGTATACAACGGCAAGTAAATACAGAAGTTGTATTTATACATTCTGCAAGATGGTGGTCCACCGCTGTTGGGACGTGAATGGATCAGGAAGATACGTTTAGACTGGCACTCCATTCAGGCACTGACGGTGACCAGTAAGAAAAAAAATGATGACGTCATACCTGAACGATTAAAAGACATCTTGGCCAACGCCAAGGAAGTGTTTAAACAGGAACTAGGAACCTTGAAAGGCGCCACCGCCTCAATAAAAGTGGAAGATGCAGCAATTCCCAAGTTTTTTAAGGCAAGGCCGGTGCCATACGCAATTCGTCCAGCCGTCGAGGCAGAGCTGGAGAATTTGGAAAAGGCAGGCGTGTTATCCAAGATAGATTGGAGCGAGTGGGGCAGCACCCATCGTCCCGGTCATGAAGAAAACGTTGAATAATGATAAATCTGAAGAACAGAGAAAAGTTTGCATCTGTGGGGACTTCAAGGTGACTGTAAACCCGGTCCTTCACACGGTACAGTATCCTCTTCCGAGGATAGAAGATATTTTCGCCTCACTATCCGGAGGGAAACGTTTCACCAAAATTGACTTGGCACAGGCATATCTACAGATGGAGGTTGAGGAGGCCTCTAAAAAGTATCTCATGATAAACACACACAAAGGCCTGTACCAGTACAATCGACTGGTTTTCGGAGTAGCATCAGCTCCAGCTATCTGGCAAAGAGCTATGGAGCAAGTCCTGCAAGGGATTCCGGGGACTCAATGCTACCTAGACGACATCCTTGTAACAGGAGAAAACGACAACGAGCACCGTGCCAATTTGGAGCAGGTGCTCACTAGGCTGAGAGAACGGGGCCTATGAGCAAATCGCCCCAAGTGCGAATTTTCCCAGAAACAAATATCATATTGTAGCCATATAATTAACGAAGAAGGGTTGCATAAGTCACCTGAAAAAATTGAAGCGGTCATAAAAGCCCCAGCACCTGAAAATGTCTCACAATTAAGGTCGTTCCTGGGATTGATAAATTACTATCATAAATTTTTACCGAACTTGTCAACGGTTCTGCACCCTCTTAACGCACTGCTACAAACGGGAGTAATTTGGAAATGGAGCGAAGACTGTAAACGTGCCTTCCATAAATGCAAAGGCTTGATCACATCCAAGGAAGTGTTGGCTCATTACAACCCATCACTGCCAATCAGACTGGTGTGCGATGCATCCCCTTACAGCGTAGGGGCGGTATTATCGCATAGATTCCCTGATGGCTCGGAGCGGCCGATAGCTTTTGCGTCACGCTCATTGAACTCAGCTGAGCGTAACTATGCCCAGATCGACAGGGAAGCACTCAGCCTGGTATGGGGAGTGAAGAAATTCAACCATTACCTACACGGACAAAAATTTACCTTGTTGACTGACCATCAACCCCTCGTCTCCATATTCAACCCTAAAAAGGGCGTTCCCATTATGATAGCGCAAAGGCTACAGAGGTGATCCCTTTTCCTAGGGGCACACCAATATGACATAGAATACAAAGGATCAAAACAGCATGGGAATGCTGACGGTTTATCGCGCCTACCGTTGCCAACAGTAGAAGTGGCACCTACAGTGGACCCAGTGGAGATGTTCCACTCAACCATAGTCGAATGTCTACCAGTAACAAATTCTACCATTGAAAGGAAACGAGAAATGACCCGACTCTCTCACGAGTCTACAATTTAACGGTGAAGGGATGGCCAGCACATGGCGAACCACTGTTGCCAGCATTCTCGCAAAGAAGAGAACAGCTGTCAGTGTGCCGAGGAACCTTGATGTGTGGATCCAGAGTGGTGATTCCACCCAAACTCCAGGATAAAGTGCTAAAGGAGCTTCACGAGGGGCATCTGGGTGGAGTGAAAATGAAGAACCTAGCCAGAGCGTTTGTGTGGTGGCCAGGTATCGATGGAGACATCGAAGAAATGACCAAGGGCTGTCTAGGATGCCAGAAGGTCCAAAACGCCCCACCACAAGCCCCTCTACATCCATGGGATTGGCCCTCATCTCCATGGCAAAGGGTACACATCGACTTTGCTGGTCCATTTATGGACTCAATGTTCTTAATCACGGTTGATGCACACTCCAAGTGGCCGGAGGTAATAAAGATGTCCTCCACCGCCACCACGGAAAAAACCATCACAGTATTAAGGACCATATTTGCCGGGAATGGGCTGCCTGAACAGATCTGTTCTGATAATGGACCGCAATTTGTGTCCGAAGAATTCAGGAAGTTCTTAAAAAAACAATGGGGTTAAGCACTACACGTCTGCCCCATAAATGGACCAGCAAAGTCGATGTGTACCCTTTGCCATGGAGATGAGGGCCAATCCCATGGATGTAGAGGGGCTTGTGGTGGGGCGTTTTGGACCTTCTGGCATCCTAGACAGCCCTTGGATGTCTCGGAGCGGGTGCAGAGCATTCTGAAGGGGGAGGGGGATCAGCCAGTTGTCGTGGTACATGTAGGTACCAACGATGTAGGTAAAAAGAGGGAGGAGGTCCTACAAGCTGAATTTAGGGAGTTAGGGGCTAAATTGAAAAGTAGGACCTCAAAGGTAGTAATCTCTGGATTGCTACCAGTGCCACGAGCTAATAAGTTTAGAGAGAGTAAGATAGATAAGCTAAATACGTGGCTTGAGCAGTGGTGCAAGGGAGAGGGATTTAAATTCTTGAGGCATTGGAACCAGTTCTTGGGGAGGAGTGACCTGTACCAAGGGGACGGTCTACACCTGAACTGTGAGGGAGCCGATGTCCTCGGGGTAATATTTTCTAGGGCGGTTCGGGAGGATTTAAACTAATTTGGCAGGGGGATGGGAACCTAGGTAGTGGAAAAGAGGGAAGTCATATGAAGTCAGAAATAGATGGTAGAAAGGTGAGAAGCAATAAGCAAAGGAGAGAAACACAAAGGGCCAAACTAATTCATAATGAGAGTGTGAAAAAAGCAAGCCTGAAGGCTTTGTATCTTAATGCTAGAAGCATTAGGAACAAGGTGGATGAATTAGTTGTGGAAATAGAGGTAAACAAGTATGATTTGATTGGGATTACAGAAACGTGGCTGCAGGGTGGGCAAGGCTGGGAACTTAACATCCAGGGATATACAATATTTAGGAAGGATCGGCAAAAAGGTAGGGGAGGTGGGGTAGCATTGCTGGTAAAGGAGGGGATTAATGCAATGGAAAGGAAGGATATTAACTCGGATGAAACGGAATCTGTATGGGTAGAAATGAGAAATAGCAAGGGGAGGAAAACGTTAGTGGGTGTGATATATAGGCCTCCAAATAGTAATATAGATACATAGATACATAGAAGATAGGAGCAGGAGTAGGCCATTCGGCCCTTCGTGCCTGCTCCGCCATTTAATGAGATCATGGCTGATCCTTTAATTCAGTATCCCGTCCCCGCCTTCTCTCCGTAACCCTTAACCCCTTTTGCCCGTAGAAATATATCTAATTCCCTCTTAAATATATTTAATGAGCTGGCGTACACTGCCCTCTGTGGCAATGAGTTCCACAGGTTCACCACTCTCTGAGTGAAGAAATTCCCCCTCATCTCTGTCCTAAATGGTTTAGCCCTTATCCTTAAATTATGTCCTCTAGTTCTGTTCTCACCCGCCAAGGGAAACATTCCTTCTGCATCCAGTCTGTCTAGACCTGTCAGAATTTTATACACTTCTATGAGGTCCCCTCTCAATCTTCTAAACTCCAGTGTGTACATCCCTAAACTACATAGTCTCTCCTCATAGGTCATTCCCGCCATTCCTGGTATCAGCCTGGTGAATCGCCGCTGCACCCCCTCCATGGCAAGAACATCCTTCCTCAGATGAGGCGACCAAAACTGTACACAGTACTCGAGGTGTGGTCTCACCAGTGCCCTGTACAGCTGCAGCAAGGTATCCCTGTTCCTGTATTCTAACCCTTTTGCTATGAAGGCCAGCATACCGTTTGCCTTCTTGACCGCCTGTTGCACCTGCATGCTCGCCTTCAGTGACTGGTGTACAAGAACACCCAGGTCTCTCTGTACTTCCCCCTCTCCCAATCTATTGCCATTTAAATAATAATTTGCCCTCCCGTTCCTGCACCCAAGGTGGATAACTTCGCACTTGTCCACATTATAGTGCATCTGCCATTTATCCGCCCAATCGCCCAGTCTGTCCAAATCGCTCTGGAGCTTCCTGGTCTCTTCCTCTGAGCCCACCCCACCTCCTAGTTTAGTGTCGTCTGCAAATTTGGAAATGCTGCATCCGACTCCCTGATCCAGGTCATTAATGTAAATTGTGAACAGCTGGGGGCCCAGGACAGATCCCTGTGGTACCCCACTTGTTACTGCCTGCCATTCAGAAAATGAGCCGTTTATTCCAACTCTCTGTTTTCTATCTGACAGCCAGTTCCCTATCCACGCCAAAACTTTCCCCTTTATCCCATGAGCCTCAATTTTCCATGCTAATCTTTTATGTGGGACCTTATCGAAGGCCTTTTGGAAGTCCAGGTACACCACATCTACTGGCTCTCCCCCATCTATTCTACCAGTTACTCCCTCAAAAAATTCCAATAGATTAGTCAAGCACGATTTACCCTTTGTAAATCCATGTTGACTCTGTCCTATCCTGTCCCCATTTGCTAAGTGCTCCGCTATTTCATCCTTAATGATGGACTCCAGCATTTTGCCCACAACTGATGTAAGGCTTACAGGTCTGTAATTACCTGCTTTTTCCCTACCCCCCTTTTTGAATAGTGGGGTAACGTTAGCTACCCTCCAATCCATCGGCACTGTTCCCGAGTCTAATGAATTCTGAAAAATCATCCTTAGTGCATCCGCTATCTCTAGGGCCACCTCCTTCAGTACCCTAGGATGCATGTTATCAGGCCCTGGGGATTTGTCCACCTTCAATCCCTTTAGCTTCCTTAACACCATATCCTTAGAGATATTGATTTGCGTCAGTTCCTCCTTTGCCAATGTCCCTATTTTTCCCGATATCCCAGGGAGGTTTTTTGTGTCTTCCTTCGTAAAGACTGACCCAAAGTATGCATTTAGTTGATCTGCCATTTCCTTATTTCCCATTATATATTCCCCCGTATCTGACTGCAATGGACCAACTTTGGTTTTCACCAGTCTTTTCCTTTTGATATATTTATAAAAGCTTTTGGAGTTAGTTTTTATATTTTCCGCCAGCTTGTTTTCGTAAGCTATTTTGCCCCTCTTGATCATGCCCTTTGCCCTCCTTTGCTCTATCTTAAACTGTTCCCAATCTTCCGCTCTGGCGCTTTTTTTGGCTATTTTATACGCCCTATCTTTGGATTTTATGCTGTCTCTAATTTCCCCTGTTATCCACGGTTGAGTCACCTTTTTAGATTTCCTTTTATGCCAGATTGGTATAAACAATTTTTGCAATTTTGTCATTCTATCTTTAAATGTTTGCCATTGTTTATCTACCTCCAGTCCTCTCAGGAACGTTGTCCAATCAGACCTACTCAGTTCCCGTCTCATGGCATCATAATTCCCCTTGTTTAAATTCAGGACCTTAGTCTCTGAGTCAATTTCTTCGCTCTCCATTTCGAGTGAGAAATCGATCATGTTATGATCGCTCTGACCCAAGGGTCCCCGTACAACAAGATTACTGATTAGTCCCTTCTCATTGCACAGTACCCAGTCCAATATAGCCTGTTCCCGAGTTGGTTCCTCGACATATTGATCCAGATAACCATCCCTTAAACACTCAAGGAATTCCTCCTCCTCATTATTTTTACTGATTAGGCTAGTCCAATCTATATGTAAGTTAAAGTCACCTATGATGACAGCTGTGCTCTTATTGCACGCTTCTCTAATTTCCCTCGTGATGCCCTCCCTAACCTCTATGGAGGTGAGGGAAGGCATAAAAAGGGAAATTAGAGAAGCGTGCGATAAGAGCACAGCTGTCATCATGGGTGACTTTAATTTACATATTGATTGGACTACCCAAATTAGTAAAAATTCTGAGGAGGAGGAATTCCTGGAATGTTTTCGGGACGGTTATCTGGACCAATATGTCGAGGAGCCGACTCGAGATCAGGCCATTTTAGACTGGGTATTGTGCAATGAGAAGGGACTTATCAACAATCTTCTTGTACGAGGCCCCTTGGGTCAGAGCGATCATAATATGATCGAGCTCTCAGTCGAGATGGAGAGTGAGGGAATTGAATCAGAGACTAAGGTCCAGAACTTAAATAAAGGGAATTACGAGGGTATGAGACGGGAATTGGGTAAGATTGATTGGGTGGTGTTTCTGGGGGGATTGACAGTGGATAGACAATGGCAAGCATTCAAAGATAGAATGGAAGAATTCCAGAACATGTTTATACCGGTTTGGCATAAAAATAAACCTAAAAAGGTGGCTCAACCGTGGATAACGAGGGAAATTAGGGACAGCATAAAATCAAAAAAAAGGGCATATCAACTGGCAAAAAAAAGCACCAGACCGGAAGATTGGGGGCAGTACAGGATACAGCAAAAGAGGACAAAGGGATTAATCAGGAAGGGGAAAATAGAATACGAAAGTAAACTTGCAGCAAACATAAAGACAGACTGCAAAAGCTTTTATCGGTATATCAGGAGGAAAAGACTGGTAAAATCCCAAGTCGGTCCCTTGCAGTCCGATTCGGGAGAATATATAATGGAGAATAAGGAAATGGCAGACCAATTAAACTCATACTTTGGTTCTGTATTCACAAAGGAGGACACAAATAACCTCCCAGGAATATCGGCAAACATAGGGACCAATGAGAGGGAGGAGCTGACAGAAATTAGTATCTCTAGGGATATGGTGTTGGGTAAGTTGAGGGGACTGAAGGCCGACAAATCCCCGGGGCCTGATAAACTACATCCTAGGGTACTTAAGGAGGTGGCCCTGGAGATAGCAGATGCTCTAAGGATCATCTTCCGGAACTCCATTGACTCGGGAACAGTACCCGTGGATTGGAGGGTAGCTAATGTTACCCCAATATTTAAAAAGGGGGGTAGAGAGAAAGCAGGGAATTATCGACCAGTAAGCCTTACATCGGTTGTGGGCAAAATGCTAGAGTCCATTATTAAGGATAAAATAGCGGAGCACTTGACAAATGGGGAAAGGATCGGACAGAGTCAACATGGATTTACAAAGGGTAAATCGTGTTTGACTAATCTGCTGGAATTTTTTGAGGAAGTAACTGGTAAAATAGATGGGGGAGAGCCAGTGGATGTGGTGTACCTTGACTTCCAGAAAGCCTTCGATAAGGTTCCACACAAAAGATTATCATGCAAAATTAAGGCTCATGGGATTGGGGGCAAAGTATTAACGTGGATAGAGAACTGGCTGGCGGATAGAAAACAGAGAGTTGGAATAAACGGCTCGTTTTCGGAGTGGCAGGCAGTGACCAGCGGGGTGCCGCAAGGATCTGTCCTGGGACCCCAGCTGTTCACAATATATATAAATGATCTGGATCAGGGAATTGGATGCAATATTTCCAAATTCGCTGACGACACTAAACTAGGAGGAGGGGTGGGCTCTGATGAGGATGTCAGGAGGCTACAGTGCGATTTGGACAGGTTGGGGGAATGGGCGGATACGTGGCAGATGCACTATAATGTGGATAAATGCGAGGTTATCCACTTTGGGGGTAAAAACAGGAGGGTAGATTATTATCTAAATGGCAATAGATTGGGAGATGGGGAAGTGCAGAGGGACCTGGGTGTTCTTGTGCACCAGTCACTGAAGGAGAGCATGCAGGTGCAACAGGCGATTAAGAAGGCAAATGGTATGTTGGCCTTCATATCAAGGGGGTTCGAGTATAGGAATAGGGATACCTTACTACAGCTGTACAAGGTGCTGGTGAGACCGCATCTGGAGTATTGTGTACAGTTTTGGTCGCCCCATCTGCGGAAGGATGTTCTTGCCATGGAAAGAGTGCAGCGGCGATTCACCAGGCTGATACCTGGAATGGCGGGAATGACCTACGAGGAGAGATTGAATAGTTTGGGCTTGTACTCACTGGAGTTTAGAAGATTGAGAGGGGATCTCATCGAAACATATAAAATTATGGCAGGCCTGGACAGGCTGAATTCAGAGAGAATGTTTCCAATGGCAGGGGAGCACAGAACCAGGGGCCACAGTCTAAAAATAGCGGGCAAATCATTTAAAACAGAGATGAGGAAGAATTTCTTCACTCAAAGAGTGGTGAGCCTGTGGAATTCCCTGCCACAGAGGGCTGTGAAGGCTAATTCAATAAATATTTTCAAGAGAGAATTGGATATATTTCTGAAGGCTAAGGGGATTAAGGGTTACGGAGAAAAGGCGGGGACGGGGTACTGAACTGGTAAGATCAGCTAAGATCTCAGACGAAGATCAGCCATGATCTCATTGAATGGCGGAGCAGGCTCGAAGGGCCGAATGGCCTACTCCTGTTCCTATCTCTATGTTTCTATGTTTCTATACCATCCTGCCACCAATGGATTGGCTGAAAGGTTTGTCCAGACCTTCAAGAAGGCCATAAAGGCCATGGGTAATGAAGACATAAATCTACAGCATAAGGTAGATAACTTCTTGTTTGCATACAGGAATGCAACACATGTGGTTACAAACCAAACTCCCGCCATGATGTTTTTCAATAGAAGACTAAGATGCCGGCTGGATTTGATCAAGCCAAACATCAGAAGGGACGTAGAGAACCATCAATTTCAAGGCATGAATGAAAGGCCAACTAGAACCTTCCAGATAGGTCAACAAGTTTTGGCCCGGGACTACCGTACCGAGAAAAGACAGCCTGGAACTATTTGCACATGACTAGGACCGCTGATGTATACCGTGGACATTGGAGAAAGTATAATAAGGCGCCATGCTGACCAGATCATAGTCATCCGAAAAGGGACAACCTACACCACAACTCTATACGCCTAATGAAGAAGCAGAGATACCCATAGTATCTACCTCCGATCCGGTGATACTGGAACCAGATGAACCCGACACTGGCATTCAAGACGAATCGACCTTGCGAAAAGAACCTACTACACCACCGAAAACTACTACACCACCGAGGCGTTATCCGGACCGAGTCAGGAAGCCTCCAGAGAGACTGACTTATAATTGATTAACTGCAGCAAATGTGTAGATTATTGTTCTTGTAAACATGTTAATTAATGATTACTTAAAATGTTATGTACTGGTTGTCTAAAAGGGGAGGAATTGTGGTGTATGTGCCTTTACGAGCCCCTGTGTACTGTAATGCCGGTAGTGGCCACTCGGGTATATAAGCCTGTATAGTGTCTTGTATCTTTTAGTTCACCTCCAGACTTTGTTCAGTAAACACTTGTTAAACCAACTCCTGCATTCCGTGTCTCCATTAACACACGGATACAACAGGGGAAGGATGTACCGGGGGCGGATGTACCGGGTGCGGATGTACCGGGTACTCACGGTGACTATCCCACTGTTTACAAGGGTTCCGATGGATTAATGATGATTTACAAGGGTTACGATGGATTAGCGATGATTTATGAGGGTTACGATGGATTAACGATGATTTTCGAGGGTTACGATGGATTAGTGATGATTTACGAGGGTTACAATGGATTAGTGATGATTTATGAGGGTTATGATGGATTAGCGATGATTTATGAGGCTTATGATGAATTATGAGGGTTACGATGGATTAACAATGATTTATGAGGGTTACGATGGATTAGCGACG